>NW_027205104.1:600000-1127629 GCF_024711535.1 Dipodomys merriami | reverse complement strand
TCTCTCTTCTACTAAATATAAACTCCAGAAAGGAACACAGGATGGAGGTAAATTTGTGAAGAGTCCTTTTTCTGTCTGGATTCTTGAGAAATTGGTAGTGAGAATAAATAAGCATTATGGAGAATAAAGAAAATGACTATGCACCATTCCTGGACTCCGCAGCCATGCGGGAGTAAGTCAGTGATGACTAATAGAGCACATCAGCCCCGGGGCCACGTGGTCCCCTCCTCGGGAACACCCAGCACCAGAGCCACGAGCAGAGCACAGCGCAGCCCCGCCCAAGCAGCTGACAAGCCTTCCATGGAAGGATTGTACCCCTCAATCGAAGCACCCCCAAGCCAGGGGGCGTGATGGAAAGACCAACTTCGACAGCAAGTCGCCAGGTTACACTGGACCCCAAATGGCAGATGGGCTGATCTTGGGAGGGGGGAATCTGCCAAGTGGTGCAGAAAACATTAGTCTGGGAGAAGGATGTCTCACTTTAGTGGAGACAGCTCCTGCTGCTCCATTCATTACCCACCCCGGGAGGCGGCCTCGCGGCGAGGGCTGGGGAGAATCTGGGCTCCATCTTCATAACATGGGCACACACAGACACATGGACACACACACACACACACAGACAGACACACACTATCCACACCATACACACAGAGCAGCCTGATCGGAATAAGGGAAGAAGCGTGTCTCATCCATTCGAGACAGGCCTGAAAATGGAGACGTCTATAATGTGGCTGAAACATGGAGAGGCGGCTTCATGGCTTGTATTAGTGACACCTGCTCTGTCTAACAGCCCCGAACGTGCAGACACGAGGCACAATCCACAACGAGTCATAGGAGATAACCTGCCCCGCTAGTCCAATTCCACGAAAGTCCCACGGAAGCAGAAGCAGTCTGTGTGGTGAGCTGGGAGGGGAGACGGTGGGGAGCTGGGGCCCAGCTCAGCCCGGCTGCCCTGGGCCCGAGAGGGCCTCACACAGCTGTGCCTCTGCCCAGAGCGAGGAACAGCCGGGGGAGGGGGGCTGAGGGGGGGAGAAGGGGCCACAGTTAGTGGCCACACAGGGGCCACAGTGCAGGCTGCTGTGGTCTCTGTCTGTGCAGCCAGAGTGCTTTGGGGAGAGGGGACCCAGGCCACAGGCCCCTCCCCACCCCCGTGTCTGTTCTTCCCGCCGTGTCTGGCCACCGTTGGCTCACTGGCAGTTGTGTGCTGCTCTCCTGACATCACACAAGCCTAGATCCGGCTTGGACAAGACCTTGGGCTGTGGCCCACTCTGAATTTGCTCATCTATTCCTCCCCTGGAAGGGTGTGCTATATCTCAGTGCCTTAATGCCCAGGCATGTCTGAAACTGTGTACCATCATCAGGACTATTTAGAGCGATACATTCAACGAAAAACAGCTTGCTGAAGGCGTTGGTTTTACTCTCATACTAAATGCATATGCGGAATGGCGGACACCCCCAGCCACCTGCAGTGCCCACACCATGCCCTGCGCACACAGAGTACACTCAGTGAGAGGCAGGCCTCTGCGTTCACTGGTGGGGATGGGGGGTTCGAGCGCGAGGGCCTCCTCTCTCCCCCCAGGTTCCTCCTTGCCCTCGCACCTGTCCGGCTGCAAGGAAATGATGGACGCCACCTCTAGGGCAGATACAGGGAGAGTGCCACGGCCTTCAGAGCAAGCGGCAGATCCTCGCCGAGCCCTTGCCTTGGGCCTGTCTGCTCACGGAGGAAGTGTGAGCTGCCGGTGAAGGGGAGAAAGGGGAGGTGGAGGGGGACTGGCACGTGGGCATGGTGTTGTTCCAGGGTTTACCTCCCAACCCTGCTCATCCTCGTGTGCTTCATACCAGCCTGCTGACAGCGCAGTTCCCTTTCTCAGTTCAAGGAAAATACTAGAATTTCTCCTAATGGTGATGGCACTATTTGGATAAGAAGATCCTTTAAAACGCAAGTCTGTGTTACTCGGAAAGAAAGTTGGTCCCCAGGCGTCTCCTAGCGGCGCAGTCATGTTGGCTGGCTCACGACGGTGCAGAGATCTGTAAGGTCTGGGCGGAAGCCCCGGGAGGGCTCAGCATGCTCAGATCCAGGTGTGTTGAGCCTCCAGGGACCCCATGAGGGCTGACCCCATGAGGGCTGCGATTCAGGACCGGCCTGGCAGGAGGTGAAGCCACAACCAAATTCAACAAAATAAAACACCAGGAAGTGGGTACTGGAAAGGGGCGCAGCGGGGTCAAGAGGAAAGGGGTAGATGAATGAAGAGGGGAGAGAATGCAAACAAGAACCCAACATATATCCTACAAAATTAAGAAGAGTGAGGGAGGGGTGGGGAAGGGAGGGATGGATGAGAATGTTGAAAGGGGCGACATTGATCAAAATATATTAGATTCATACATGGCTTTGTTAATGGCAACTCCTTTGAACAACTACTTTAAGATAACAAGTCTAAAAAACTTAAAATGCAACTGCTCATTAAAAAGTACACATAACCCAGGCTCCTCTGTAACTTGAGATCCTCCTGTCTCAGCCATCTGAGTGAAGAGATTACAGGGATGCACCTCCACATCCAGTATTTAATGATGGCTTAAAACTCCTCTGAACTCCTCTTTTATGACTTCTCTATATTCTCTAATCTTAAAAGAGAAAAGATGAGTTTTCTTTGGAATATTCTACAAAAAACAAAAATATCTGGCAGTTTCCAAAGATGAGTCGTTAAGAGCTAGATGTGAACAAGAAAAATTGTAGCTGAAGGTCTTTAAAAGTTTCAGGTCTGGGTCTTACTGCGTGGGAAGGCTGGAGGCCATTTTGAAAGTGTGCTTATGCCTTTACAGATGGTTCTTCAAAACGTCTGAATACCAGAGGAGAGGAATCCAGGGCTGCCGAGGAAGCACGACTCATGAGAACAATGGTTTTCAAACAGAATACCGTGAAGGCATTTTACACAGAAAGATGACAGGAAATCCTCCGGGCTACTTTTGTCCTATGGACGCCCACCTAGCTGCCCATACAGGGTCAGTACCCATCAGTGCTTGTTGAAATCAACTCAGTTACGCAGGGAGAAGTTAGCAGGCGTTACTGCTGGTGGACTTGTGTTTGCTCTCTCCTCCTCTGTGTGCATCCTCTCATTAAACCTGGGCTGAGGTGCATTTGTCTTGTGCTCCATCTCAGAGGTATAAGGGGAGCTGTGAGGAATGAGTCACTCGTCTGTGTCAGAGCTGGGGTGAGGCTTGGGTTGGGTTAATGAAGCAGGGAGCCTCTATTTCCTCCAAACTGATGAATAAGAGAGTGATAGACAGGGGCCATACACAAGCAATTTATTATTCATTTGCCTAAATATATTCATTTTTCACTCGGGAAGAACATACTTTCCATTTCAAAGAATTTGTTACTGATCCATCTTTGCAGGGCTGACAAATTACCAAAAGCAAGATGAAATTAGGATAGAAATCTCTTTGTAATAAAGTCCCATAAAGCTCATGCTGAAATTCAATTGCACAGAACGGTATATTAAGGATCTGGCCGTTGCTCCAGGGAAGCTTGCTTGCTTCTTGAGACTCAAACATGTCATTTTAATACTTGAACAAAAGCCTGAATAAACCCTGCCCTCAAGGAAATGAGACATCGCCTCTGACGTGTGCTTCGCACAGCACCATGGGCAGATTTTTAGAGGATTCTGAACTTTCACGTGAATGTAGCAGCAGCACCACGAACACAGGCATCCCCAGTGGGACCAGCTGTGATGGCCATAGAGAGGCCAGTTGGTCTTTGACCGTGACCTATTGTGCAGTCTGTTTCATCTTTGAACTAGCTGGGCCTCTGAGTTTGGTCACTGGGGGGCCATAGTGATTCTGGGTGAGCAATTGTTGCTCATTAGATCAGTTTAAGATGAAATTCCTGATATGGTTTGAAAATGAAATGGCCACTCCAGACTTATATGTTGGAGGAGTTTTATGGTGTGTGTGTGTGTGTGTGTGTGTGTGTGTGTGTGTGTGTGTGTGTGTGTGTGTGTGTGTGTGTGTGTGTGTGTGTGTGTGTGTGTGTGTGTGTGTGTGTGTGTGTGTTAGTAGGTGGAATCCAGCTAGAGAAGGAGGTTACCAGGGTAAATGACTTTGCAGGGTAAACATGGTATTCTATTTCCTGTCCACCATGAGCAACTCCGCCCACGTGCTTTTGCCTTGCTATGAACCTAGAAACAAAGAACCAAGTGCTCATGGATCAAAATCTCTGAAACCATGAGCTGGAACAAGGCTTTTCTGCCTTGAGTTGTTTGTTTATGAGTTATTTATGTCAGGTGCTCTGTCACCGCAAGGAGAAAGTGACCTGTAACACTTCTGCAGGTGACGTTGGTTGTGAACTTGGTACAGTCATTGCTTTGATGTTCTGTTTGGATTTAGTCATCAAACATCATGCCGTTTCTGTTGCAATAGACATGCAAACAGAACATCGTGGATTTCATGAGTTTTATTTAGAAGAAAGCTTGCTAGGTGCTGGGTAGTATGGCAGGAGAGATATGGAGGTCAAGTATTGACCTGGAATGTATGTACAATGTTATCTTTGGAGAGATGGTTTTTTGTTTTGTTTTTTTGTTGTTTTAAAGCTGAGTTGGTTTTAAATGTGATATTTAACTGAATTCTGCCAAATTGTGCCACCTCCCCAGGGCATTAGAAAACCCATTAATAATGTGTTTGTTGTTGTCAGAATGCCTATTCTCAAGCGCAGGCTGTGTGAAGGGCTTCCTCCCCACAAGAAAGCGCTGACAGGCGAGGGGAGGTAGAGGAGAAGCTGACAGATATGTGCTGCCCTATTGACAAGTGGTGAGGACAAGTGGGGCGACGGATCAGTAAGATTTTCCATTAAATCAAGAAAAACACAACTTGCCCCTAACATCACCTCTGATGGCTTCCTAGACCAGCTGCTTCCCCGACACCCTACTGAGGAACAAATTGCTTTCCTGGCAGGACATTTGGACACTCCTGTATTAATAGATATGGATCCCAGCATGCCAAGCCAAGCGAGAAGGCAATTTAACATGAGCAACACTGTCATCTCAATTTAGGACAACAGCTAGGATGCCCTACAGGGCACTACCACAGCTTCTGGAAGTACATGGCATAAGACATTTGCACTGTCTTAAGGCTACCGAAAGCTGGTATTTCTAGTAAACAGTCAGACCAAGGATAATGGAAAATGCAAGGCAGAGATGATGGCAGCATTGTCCTCTGTGTGAACATCAGGTTCAAGCGCTGTGGCTTTCTCTGCTGTAGAGACTATAGCCAAGTTGAGAGGATCTCCCTTTGATTCTTGTCTTAGCCCAGAAACACGGACACATAGCCCACTGATCTCCAACAACCCAGGGAAGAAGAGCACTGAGTGGCAGATGGCGGATGCTTTGGTCTGAGGAAATTTCACAGTGAAAGAGGTAGCTTCATGTTTGAATTCTCAGATTTAATTATTCACCTTTGATGCTAAGCAAGACAGAAACAAATGGGGGCCTTTATAATTTGCATCTCATAACACTAGACTGTATGCAAAAAATGTACTGTCTTTTAAATTCTAAATGCATTATCTATTGGTACTTACTTTCATACTAGTTTCTATTTTACTGTCTCCATATTAAGGACATGGTTGAATTCACTGGATGTACATGAATTATACATATAGTGAACGTTTTTGACAAGGATTGTCATAGTAAATTAGGTACATGTAGACCTTTCAAATGCTGTTGATCACTAAATTTTTATGAAATATGGCATTTTTAAACCAATATCTCCTGATAATCACATTGAGAAGGATATGCATTTATATGAATGTGAATTGAAAAGAAAATATATGGCCACATATAAAGACAATCTATCTATCTATCTATCTATCTATCTATCTATCTATCTATCTATCTATCTATCTATCTACATACATCTTCTAAACAGCATATTGAGAGGGAGGAAAGGAGGGAGAGAGAGAGTGACACCTAAAGCCAACACTTGATTGTTGATAGACAACAGTAGGTCCATCAGTTACAAAGTTTTCCATGCAATCATGTTGACAGACACATCATAGATTAGCTCCATGGACCTTTACATGAATGCTTTGCCATGAAATTGGCTCTGTGGTGGGTATTGAGGTTATTATTAGTTAGTATTGTTGTGTATGTTCCTGTTGGCTGTAATACTGGATGGTAGAAAAGGTCTTTCCCAATTGTGTCTTCAGCAGGATGACATTACTTAAACTTTATTTTACAGAGACTAAGTATTTATCTTAAAATACTTTCCTCATCTCCCTTTCCTGTTCTCCTTCTATAAACATTTGTGTACATGTTGAAGCTCGGCCCCCTCCGAAGTACCACTGAGAAAAATCACTAAATATTGAGGGTAAAAGTGCCCCTCAGAAAGGGAGAGAGAGAGATAGAGAGAGATAGAGAGATAGAGAGAGAGAGAGAGAGAGAGAGAGAGAGAGAGAGAGAGAGAGAGAGAGAGAGAGAGAGAGAGAGAGAGAGAGAGAGAGAGATCAGAATTTGAAATTTAGTCCATGAGCTAGGAAGGGATTTCTATTCAGGAAATTTTTATTACTTTATCTGACTAACATTTTCATGACCCCAAACCCTTTCACTTCTTTCTGTTACTGCCTACCAGTGGAAAGGAAGGCAGATGTGAACAGCTTTGTGTGTGGCTCCATGCAGTGTGCTGGACGTGCCTGGGAGATTCTGGGCTCCGGGGGTGACCCAGCCTCGTGTCCCTAACCTGTCAAGTGATCTAGCACACAACAGAAACTCCGAATGCACAGACATGTATTGAAGTAAATGATCCCCAATAGAAAACAGTAGTTTTATGAACCTGTAGGAAGGTGTTTTAAAAATCATCTATAGTCTCAGCAGCAACTGGCAGGTAAGATCAGGTCACAGGAAGTTGTGACTTTCTTTTGACTTCTGTGAGGCAGATGGGCTTCAGAACTCCTCTTCCTGTTTGCTCCTCAGGCACACAGCAGTCATCTGCTCCTAAACACGGAGCAATGTGAACTTGCATTCACACCATTACCACAGTGCACAGGGACAGGCGCGTTCCTTTGGACTGAGGGGCTCCTGTGCTCCCTTCCGGAGGAGAGGTGTGTGCGGGCGGGGGCCTTGGGAGGTGGGGATGGCAGCTGCCCGTGCCCAGCCCTGTCAGCCCGTCAGCCCCTTTCCAAGTGAGGGATCACAGTACAAAATTCTTTTTTTTTTTTTGGTTGGTCATGGGCCTGAACTCTGGGCCTGGGCGCTGTCCCTCAGCTCCTCAGCTCAAGGCTAGCGCTCTACCACTTGAGCCACAGTGCCACTTCAGTCTTTTTCTGCTTATGTGGTGCTGAGGAATCAAACCGTGGGCCTCATACATGCAAGGCAAGCGCTCTACCACTGAGCCACCTTCCCAGCCCTACAGTACGAAATTCTATAAACCATCTTTAAAAAAAGAGAAACACAGCTCCATAATCAGAGTGTCCATTTTAGTACGTTCATTCTTCTACTCTACCCAGTAACTGATATATAAGTAGTCACTAAATATGAAAATAACTTTTGAGTCATAACGTTCACTGTGTGTTCTCTCTCTTTTGGGTTTTGTGTGAGCTAGATAAAGAATATGAGAAAATATACAGTATATACTATAGTATGCATATTATAGTACATGTACTAATATTACAGTGTGTGTATCATATGTGCTGTGCACATACCTCACCACCATACACCCACTGGCCACGAACACATGAACAAACCCCGCCATGACCAGCAGTATAACCCCCAGCCGGACGAGAGATTTGGGAGTAAAATAAAGTATCTATTTCCATATGTCCTTGAGGGTTTGTGGTTGACTCACAGGGATAATGGGGTGATAGATAATGAGCACATGATATTGAAGTAGTTATCCCAGCAAGATTAATTTAGGCCTATCTAGGGTAGAAGAGGGTGGTGTTGTGCATGCAAGTGTGTGTGTGTGTGTGTACATGCATGCGTGCGCGTGCACACACGTGTGGTGATGCAGTGGCCTCCTGGGGAGAGGGACTCAGGATGAAGCTGTGCAGTTGTGCACAGGGAGAGGTCTTCTTCAAGCAAACCCTTATGAGGACTCAGGATTTTCTCAAAACAGGTTTGTTCCTAAAGATATGGCACCTCCCACAGAAAAGGGACTTGTCACTGAGGATTAGGGTTGAGAGCCTTGGGAGAGCAAGCCCAAGTCAATATATATGTAGATTGGGACCCTCCTTCCTGCGGGAAGAGAGGGCTGTGGCCACAAAGAAGGCCAGGGAACAAGCATCGACGGCCTGGACCATAGAGGAGAGGTTACAAGCCAGGGAGTCTCTCCAGAATCTAAAAAAGGCAGGAAAAGGTGTCCTTCCAGAGAGCCTTGAGAGAAGAGCCCGGCCCTGCCCGCATCTCGGTCTTGGCTCAGGGAAAGCTGCATTAAACATCTGACCTTTAGAACTACACAGCAACACATTTGGTTGGTTTATACCTTAGGGTTTGTGATAATTTACAGTAAGAACAGAAAATGCTTACAAATAGTCATTATTTTGGTGATGCCTGGGTTTAAACTGAATTGCTTCTAAAACGTGGCTTTGGATCTAAAATGGACAAAAGAGTGTCAGGTGACCTTCTCTAGCAAAAGCTGTCTTCTTAATATGCCATATAGCTAATTACAGATATATATATATATAAATATATATATACACACACATATTGGTGTTTGTATGTGTGTAAGTGTGTATGTGTGTGTGAAAGAGAGAATGCCAACGCTCAGTCAGAAGATGGTAGTGCTATGAAACTATGTGGATTAAATGCATGTAAAAACTACAACCATCCTGACTCATTAACACAAGCGCCACTGGAACAGAGAACATTCTCTTAATAACTGGAATCTGCAAAGCCTGGGAATTAAATTACCAGCATCGAAAGACACAGAAACTTGAACACCTGAAGCTACTGGAAAGGGAGGAGGGGCATACTAAACAACCCTCCTCATAATGTATGATGAGTGAATTCACAAGGACCTGAAGTTTAGTCATTTGAGTGCATGGCTAGTAGAGAAAACATCTCCCTGCAAGCTTAATAAAATCTTTTTTTAATTGCCTCTCCTTGTTATAACCAGGCCTCGATGCAATGTGAGTCACTGTTCAGAGACAGCTCCTGTAACCTGTTACAGATGTCCCTGCTGGAACTGTAATAATGACACTGATTGCTGCCTGCATCTTGAGTATCAGCCTGATACTCAAGGCCTAATCTTTTCCTGCGAAGACACCCCTTCAATTCATGTTGGACGTTAGCAAGTAGCCCAGATTCCTATAGTACTTACGAGCTTCTTCTGAGGCTGATTTTTTTGAACTATTCTCCATGTATTTCAGATCGTATGGGACACTTCTAGTTTATTGCTTTTATAAACTCAACGTGAATCTACTGTACCATGAACTTCGGCAGGCACTGGGTTTATAAAAGAATTGGCGAGGGATTCATGCTGCGGTGTCTCTGGAGGAGAGCTGACAATGAGGCACCGCACAGAATAATCCAAGGTAGACAATAAAACCAAGGATGGCACCGTAAGGTAAAATAAATAGGGAGACTGCGTTCCTCAAAGACGTTCTAAACGAATTCCAGCTCCGTGAGCCTCCCTAATTGCTCCCATTCTTCAAAACTTTGTATCTACTTGAGTCACACAGTTGCTGCAATTTAAATTACCTGAATGCCTCTCTGAAAGATTAAACAGAGATGTGAGAGAGATTAAATAAAGAATTATTCAGTGAGTGCAGGCTTCGGAAAGGGAACAATGTGAAAATACTACAATAATATTGTCCCAAGCAGACAATGAATTGGAGAGATGTTTCTTTATAAAACCAGAGATGGGAAAATGATCAAAAAACAAACAAGGAAAGTTTAGCTTCCATTTTAAGGAAGAAGTGAGAGACAGGTTCTCCAAAATGCATTAAAATGAGCAGAGTGATTCCAACCTAAATCCAGTGATTCTGTAGCCAGAATCTTTGGCAGTTATAATGAGTCACATCATGATATCTGAGATGATTGTAGGTGCTGGGGATTAAATTCAAGGCATCATGCTTGCTAGGCTGGTGCTCTACCACTTGAATCACACTTCCATTCTAGCTTTTACTGGTTATTTTGGGGATGGAACCTTGGAGACATTACTACCTAAACTGGTTTTAAACTTCAGTCCTCTGGATCTCAGCCTCCTGAGTAGCTAGGATGAGGCACCAATGCTAGGCTTTACTGATTTTTTGTTTGTTTGTTTGTTTGTTTGTTTTTTTGGGTCCGGTCATGGGGCTTGAACTCTGGGCCTGGGCGCTGTCCCTCAGCTCTTCAGCTCAAGGCTAGCGCTCTACCACTTGGCTTTTTTCTTTTTGCTTATGTGGTGCTGAGGAATTGAACCCAGGGCCTCATGCATGCAAGGCAAGCGCTCTACCACTGAGCCACCTTCCCAGCCCTTTACTGATTTTTTAAATGCATGCTTGCAATTTTTTTTCTAATTATATTGATGGCTCAAATATTCACCACATATGACCACATAGAAGATGAACTGAAGGTAGGTTTGGTTTGCCTGTCACCCAAAGCTGCCTACAAATACAACCTAGTATTCGGTATCTTCTAAAGACCCCTGCTGTGATAATTACCTGATTACACACAGAATATGGTGCTGGGAGCCAGCTTCTTCAACCCTCCAGAGACAAACCTCAGCCCTGGTCCATCACAGTCCATTTCAGATGATCAAAACAAGGTGGGAAACAGACACAGGACTGGCTCCCAGGAAATGGATCCTCCAGCCCCAGGCTGAGTATCACACCCACATGTGTGCACACCTTCAGTAGACACCAGTGGCCTAGTAGACTGTGCTTGGGTCTCAGATGATTGCGACTCACCTTGCAAATCACCTAGGCTTATAACAATTGGTACGGAACGCCTGGAATGCAGATCAGGTAGGAAGTGATTCCCATTCCTTTTCCTCTTTTTTCAAAATCTTGTCCTGTTAGTCACTCCTTTTTGTTTAAATCTGTGGTGACTGTGAGAAGAAGTCCTGCTAACAGGTCTAAATAAAATGTAAAGGCAACGGTACTTGCTCAGAGGTGGCCTAACAAGCTTTTACTTTGCTCATACTAAATGTTCACCAACATCCAGTGAGCAGCAGACATGCTCTGGGAGCCAGGATCTCTCTGTGCATCTCAGTGCATCATGCACTGCAGGGATAATTGTTCCTACAGGGAATCTGTAGGCAGGGATCCCAGTCCTCTCAGTCCTTCATTTGCCTGGTGGGGGAGATCCACAGGGAAAATTTTAAAACAAGTTTTTAAATCAACATATATTAGTTGTGTGTGTGTGTGTGTGTGTGTGTGTGTGTGAGTGTGTGTGTCATTGTGATATTTCCACACATGCCTATAATATACCCCCACAAACTCCCTCCGTCCATCAGTCTTTTCCACATCCCTCATTCTTAGACCAATTTCCACAGATTTCACTGTTCTCTCTTCATTCTCCCCTTCCCCCGCCCAGTCACGCCCGCCCCCTCGTTCCCCTCCTCAGTGTAGCCTGGTTTCCTTCCCTGTGATCTCTTTCTCCGTATTTTTCCTTTTAAGTATACATGAATTGTACAAAGGAGTTTCCCCCACGCTCGTTTCCATGCGCATGTTATAATTCAATCAGATCTTCCCCATGCACGGTGTTCTCCCTTGTCCTCCGCTGTTTACGAGCATCTGGTGAGTTTCCCTCATCTTCAAAGGGGTGCCGGCCCCCTTTCTGGCCAGGCCATCTAGGCAGGCGCCCAGAGAACCCTGGGAGGGGAACCCCAGCCCTGCCCACACCACCATGGTCCCACAGCAGCTCGCGTTACTCCGGCCCCTTTAACACAGCACTGCCTGCAGACGCTGCTCTTCCCAGAGTTAGTCCCCGAAGATTCAGAATTAACTTGAATAAATTCTCCTAATCTGAGACAGTGTTTTAGAAATCTTTTTATCCCTTAAAGTACTTCACACATCCTAAAGGCTTAACATATATTTGTAAAATGGAGAATTTACCTAAATACATGCAGAGATGGCGACCGTGACAGGAATCCGGGGACAAGGGCTTTTGTGTCTGACTTAACGAAGTAATTTAGGAATTCAAGAATCCAAAGGGATTTTATGTTAATTGGTACTTGCTGGTTTCTCTTCTTTGTTCAAGAACACTTTAAACTTCCAGGTGAGATACTGCTTGGACATTTCACGGGGCCGAAGTGCAGCCGTGGGAAGTTCTGTGGCCCTTCCCATCCCATGAAAGAGACGTGAGCCCCCCGACCAAGCTCACCAGCACCTGATGCTAAGGTGAGAGAAGAGGGGGGCTCTCCAGCTGCCACTGAGCCGTGGGCCCGGAGACCACAGCAGGGAGATGGGGTCTGTCTTTCTACCGAGCCCCCAGGTTACATGCAAAAAAAGATCCCCCTTTAACATCCAGTATATACAGGGAACTCAAGAAACTAATCCCTCCCAAATCTAACAAACCAATTACTAAATGGGCAAGGGAACTAAAGAGGGACTTCTCAGATGAAGAAATAAAAATGGCAAAGAAACACATGAGGAAATGTCCACCATCCCTGGTGGTGAAGGAAATGCAAATAAAGACAACCCTGAGATACCACCTTACCCCAGTCAGAATGTCCCACATCCACAAATCAGCCAATGACAAATGCTGGAGGGGATGTGGAGAAAGAGGAACCCTATTACACTGCTGGTGGGAATGTACACTTATACAACCACTTTGGAAAGCAGTCTGGAGGGTCCTTAGAAAACTAAAGATTGACCTTCCTTATGACCCAGTCATACCACTTCTAGGCATCTACCCTGAACAACAGGAACCAGTATACAAGGACACATGCACCTCCATGTTTATTGCAAAACTGTTCACAATAGCTAGGATATAGAAACAACCCAGATGCCCCACCACAGATGAATGGATCCAAAAATTGTGGTATCTATACACAATGGAATATTATGCAGCCATTAGAAATGACAAAATAATGGCATTTGCAGGGAAATGGATGGAGCTAGAAGGAATCATATTGAGCGAGGTAAGCCAAGAGCAAAGAGACAAAGGGCACATGGTCTCCCTGATAAGTGGATGCTAAATCCAAAATGTTAGGTGATACGACAAAACTAACAGGACTTAAGAAACCAAGAACTCCCACTCATTTGGTCAAACCACTACTAAATATCCCCATGCTGCTGATCACATGTATGGTGTATATGTGTACACTGTTATATGTTATAGACTGTGATAGACAATTTGCTCCAGGAAAGTTAGAATTTGGGAAATTATGTAATCACTTAATCACAATTAAAAAAAAAAAAAACCTCAGGGAAGGTAGGAAGGGAAGGGATGGTAGGGGGAAAACAATGGAGGGGGTAACAATGCTCAATAGGAAGTGTACTCATTACCTTGCTCATGTAACTGTAACCTTCTGTATAGTAGCTTTACAATAAAAAATTAAAAAAAAAAAGGTCCCCTTGTGCAGTTAGTTCACAACACACCGCAGGGCAACCACCATATTGGAATTCGGGGAGTGTTAAAGCACACTATATACGAAGTTGTTGTAATATAAATTGGATTGAGACTTGAGGTCAGACACGGAGTAAGTTCTTGTCAGTGCAGGTAATTAATTGCCGCCTCAGGAGATAGCATAACCACCTCTCTGGAAGAGGTGACTGCTTGTCTGGAATATTTGTGCTGAGTCCTCCACAGAGGCTGGGGGCTGGAGATGATCATTCTTGGAAATTAAGCCAAACTAAACAAAAGGCCAAATCAATAAAGCCTTTCTCGAACCCCTCACACTGTGTCCAGGGACAAAGGAGTCAAGTCAGCTCGCCTGAAGTTTCACTGTGGAAGGAAGGGTGTTGCTGGATTTGCCGGGATATCTCTACGGGAACAAGAACAGCCCTGTCCCGAAGGTTGTACGTTAGGAGTTTAATCACGTGGGTCAGCGAGCATGGTCCGTGTGCCACACCAGCGTGACCACAGCCTCCAGTCTGGTCTCTGTGCCCAATGGAAAAGTGTCATGTTCAAGTCAAATTTAGAGAGTTCAGGGCAAGAGTCTCACCATCCAATACTGGCTTCCATGGGTGATTGTTTTAAGGTAGAGACTTCGAGAAAGGCAAAAAGACAGTGATCGGGTGGGCACTGCCCTGTGGCTCTGGGTAGTGCTGATTTCTGTGTCCTCAGTTCTGAATTTGGTAATAGCAGCATGAGCGTGCCCAGGTCTCAGGGATGGAAGAGGCCATATTGTATAAGCAGAGGAAACTGAGGCACAGAGTTTGAGACACAGGGGAAGTGAAGGCATGGGAAGGGTCGAGTAGTTCATATACAAGCTTCCAACACCCAACGAAGATGGCAAAATTCATTTGTGTGAGCTGTGTGTGTGTGTGTGTGTGTGTGTGTGTGTGTGTGTGTGTGTGTGTGTGTGTGTGTGTTTGAGTGCAATGAGCTCCCTTCCCATTGCTCAGTACACTCCTTCCCCTTTCCACAGCTTAGCATGCTCCCTTCTTGGGTAAATGCTAGGCCCATGTAGTAAAGGCAGTAAACAATCAGTCACCAACCCCCTCTACCTTGGGATGGTACTGCTCTGGGGCAGCTACCACCATAGAAGGCAACAGGAGCCCCTTAGAGTGACCTTCAGGTCTGGGCAGGATCCTTATCTATTATTTGGGCAGCAGCCATAAATCCAAGTCTGCCATGATGAAGCCCCTGGCCCACACGTCCACACCAGGATCTCTGCCTCCTAGCCCCTTCTAGCCCCTCCTAGACCGCCTAGGTTATATAGGTCACCTCAGACAATCGCTGGCCCTGCTTCTCACTTCTCCCTTGTGAGAAGGGGTCTTGCCGGTCCCTTTTCTGGCAGTAACCCTTTCTTTGTTCTCTGTACCTGGATGTCTGTGTGGTTCTCTGGCAAAGTCTAATTTACCCTATCAGTGTGTGTGCACACCAGTACCTGCGTGTGCTGGTACTGGTGCTTGAACTCAAGGCCTTGACCTTTTGAATAGTTTTTTTTTTGTTTGTTTTTGCTCAAGGCTGTTGCTCTAGCACTTCAGAGGTACAGCTCCACTTCCAGCTTTTTGCTAGTAAATGGGAAATAAGAGCCTCATGGACTTTACTCCCCAGGCTGGATTCAAATTGTAGTCCTCAGATCTCAGCCTCCTGAGTACCTTGAGTTTATAGTGAGCTACCAGTGCCAGGCTTGAATTCTTTTTATATTCATACCTTTTTGGCTTCAGGCAATAACTAACTGACTCTTTGATATTTGAATTATATCTGGTCTACTTACATAAGGAAGGGGCTCAGCTTGAAAGAATTTGTCATATGTATAAGCTGAAAAAATTAGACAAACATAATAACTTCTAAACCAGTTGAGAACTTTTTATGACATTATTGTTATCATCGATTCTTTATCTCTTACTAGGAACTTCTGCATGGGTTAAATATTCTTTAAAATATTTGGAGCATTTGGGATATGGAGATTTAATTGCTTCGATATTTGATGATGAAGGAAAAGATCATTTGATAATAATTAATGTTAATCCTCCTGGGATGGTTCCTTTTCCATGGCAGATAAACAAAATAATACAGGAACATTAACTTGCCTCTTAGAGCAGTGAAACTTATTGAGCGTGTTACAAAAACAAAAGAGCAGCAGAAGAATTTTATGGAAGAAGCATTTTTGAAAATCACGATTTGTTTCACACTGTCTCGACATTTTAGTGATCTTTTTCTGTTGGGTTTTGCCGGTGTGGGTTTCTCGCTATGGCGGAAGTGGGTACTTTGTTCTCAGACCCTTCCAGGGGATCCAGGACAGCCAAGGAAGGAGCAGACTCGGGTCCATCAAGAAAAGCGGGCAGGGGGCTGGGAAGGTGGCTCAGTGGTAGAGCGCTTGCCTTGCATGCTTGAGGCCCTGGGTTCGATTCCTCAGCACCACATAAGAAAGAAGCCGGAAGTGGCACTGTGGCTCAAGTGGTAGAGTGCTAGCCTTGAGCTGAAGAGCTGGGGGACAGCGCCCTGGCCCAGAGTTCCGGCCCCATGACCGGACCCCCCCCCCAAAAAAAAAGAAAAGCGGGCAGTCAGTTTAGAAATGCCCTCAAGATTGCTGTGTTTGGGGTCAATACAAAAATAGCAATCACTGCATTGCCCAAGCTGGACCCAAACTCTTCAGCTTGAAATGGACCTTTTCTATCTTGTGGGTCTGTGAGCCACTTTCCCACCAGAGACCAGGGAAAGCCACACCCTTGGGAGAGTTGCCCTGTACAGTTTTCCCCTTTCCCTTTCCCTTTCCCTTCCCCTTTTCCCTTTCTCCTTGCCTTCCTCTTTCTTCTCTCCCCTCTCCCCCCCTTGGTTCCCCCATTCCACTTGCAGAGCTGAACACTGCTACCCACCCCTGTCTGCCTGTGCTCACCAATGGCAGGGCTGTGTGTGCTGAGACACGGAGGGAGGGCCGTGGCTCTCGCTGTGCACACTTGGTCAACCACCGCCCTTCCTCACATCCTATTACAAAGACTTTTGTGACTGTCCCCCAGAATCCATCTCCCCTGGGTGACTTTTAGGCATAAAGCTCTCCTATAAAACTGTGTCTTGGTCCCATGGCTTATGTCGAGGTAACAAAGAGTAGTACTTACTACTTAAGACATTTAAATATTCAACGTTTAGGTTTGGATTCAAACTAAAAGGCAGTATGAAGTATGGCTAATAAAATCAGTGAGTAGATACCACACAGCACACGATACATCGCTACCCTTGCTCATTCTCTATTAAACTTGATGCAGAAAGGAATGGCAAGTCCAATTTGTAAGCAATCTCTAAAATAAAGGTGATCTAGGTCTTCCATACCCTTGAGGTGTAGATGAAAATAAAATTATAAATAAAAATGTAAAATGCTTCAACTAATTTCTGAAATGCTACTGTAAGAAGAAAGAAAAGACATAGGAGCTACTAGTATGTGCGTTGTTGGGAAGACCAACTGTGAAGATGAGGTCATGTTGGTGGAGACGGTCTCTTCCCCCATCCTCCCCCACCCTCAACAAAATTCCTTTATCTAGCAGGTCAGACCCTGGCTCGAGGTCAGGCCACCATTCCGGGGTCATGGTCTCGGGTCAGCCTGGGCCCCCCCTTCTGCCCTGTCTGGCCACCCGCGTGGGACTCACTGCTCTTGTTTTCTGCAGCTCCAGGTCTGCATGCTACATCTTGACTGCAGTCTTCTCCTTGAAGTGCTAGGCAGATCTGCAGGCTTCCAGCCCTGCTGTAGCTCCTCCCCCTCAGGAGTCCCAGCCTTCGCCCTTCCCTGGAGCGTGGGATCACGTGTGTGTGTGTCCCGCCCACCACCAGATACGGAGGATGCAAAATGGAACAGAACACAGCCCAGCTTCCCTCACCAGGGCTCCTCCTACCAAGGGGACTATGTACAGGAGCAGCATGACTCGCACTCAGATGAAGAGTGCTCCCGGTGAGATGCAAGAAGGCCCTACCCACCCTGGGTTTCGCTGAGATCTTATTTGAGGAATTCTTTGCTGTCCTCTCTCTCTTCACTCTGCATTTCATGTGCCACAGGCACATGTATGTGTGAGGGGGGAGGGCGGGTACTGGTCCTGGGGCTGAACTCAGGGCTGGGCTCTGTCTCAGAGATTTTTTTTTTTGGTCAAGGCTCTACCACTCTAGCCACAGTTCTACTTCCAGCTCTGCTAGTTCATTGGAGATAGGAATCTCGCAGACTTTCCTTCCTGGGCTGGCTTTGAATCATGATTCTCAGATCTTAGCCTCTTGAGTAGCTAGGATGACAGGTGTGAGCCACTGGTGCCCAGCTATTATGGGTGTGTTTTAACTATAACAAAGAATATACTGAATTTCGTTCTCCAGTGTTTCTTATTAGAATAGCTCAGTTGCAGAAAACAGCATGATTTCTACTGATTACAGTGGAAAAATAAAAGCTACACTCCCAAGACTTCCGTTAGAAATGCAAATCAGAAGCTGGTATTACTCCAAGTGCTAAGTGAAATATCATTTGCAATTTGTAACTCCAGAAACTTTAATCTGGGCTCTGTATGGTTCTACATGGCTAAGCAGTGCATCGGTATGTGAAAAGAGAACAGAAAGACCAGCAGGTGAAACATCAGAACAACGAAGGAATCTTCTAGAATCTTATCTCTACTCCTGGTTCACAGCAATACTGAATTCTAGCTCTATTTATCTGAACCAATTCAGAAAGTTGTTGCAGCAACACCTCTCAATGTGAGGGGCAAATACAATTTTATAGGCATGACCGAAAGCCCAAGGTGCCAGTTTTCATGCCTCAGGACACAGAAAGTGCAAGTGTGCATTGTTTCCAGGAAAGATCTCTGAGAAAATAAAAAGCAAAGATATAGCATTCTGTGACAATCTTTTTCTTGGGTGAAAACACAAAAACCAGAGACTGGGAGCAGTGGTTGGTGTTTGTGTGAGGATGAAGATGAGAAAAGAGAGACTTGGCGGAAACTGGCACTGATGGCCAGTCTTCACCCACTGTCCCGTCCTGCCTCTCAGCAATCTTCACCTGGCCCATGGCCTCCTGACAGAGGCTGTCTTTGTTGTCATGGTCACAATGGCCATCAGTGGCTTCTGTGCAGAGTGTTGGGTTCTGACCTTAATAAGAATTGGCAGCATCTTCTGCCCGCCGCTCCTGGTTGAACCTGCACACGGTCCTGAGCCATGCCGTACCAAGGCAGCGAGGGTGGGAAAGAGCTGCAAATCCCGCTCCGGACTCTCAGGGAGAGAGAGGGACAGACTGTTGCCTGTCTGAGATACTGTTGCTTTGGGTCTTGGTCATTCACCACGGGACTAAAAAAATCTAATATCTGAGGAATATAATGATGTACACTGCAGCCCATTTATCCAGAGAGAAATGAGAAGAGATTTTTTTAATGGTTGGTTATAGCAACAGCAGACACAAAAACTGTATGGAATACAAGGTGAGGATGATTTTGTAGGCTACTACAAAATCCTTTTGGTGGTTATCTGCTCTAAATACTTAGTAAGTGAATATCTTTGCGAAGATAAGAAAATTTGGGGTGAATAAGCATCAAGACGGAAGGGGGTGTATGTTGTACATGCATTGCAGTAGAAGACCCAGCGTCTGAGTGGCTAAAAAGTGGATTTGCTCAGTTCTGCATCAAGCACAGAAGGGTCTGGATCATCACAAAACAACTCCTAACTAGTGTGGCTGGTTCAGACAACATAGGCTTTTTTCCTGACCTTGGCCCAAGGTCACTTTCTCAAAAGGTAGAACATCAGGTTCTGTACTCAGAGAAAGGTGGCAATGCAAGGTGGGAAGGAAGCCAGCACTTGCCTCACAGCCACTGAGCCACCTCAGAACCACCTGGCCCTCAGGCTGGGCAGCGCGGGTGAGGTCTTATTCCGCTGACAAGAGGTCCTGGTGTTAGGGAAGGTGAGTCACCCCTACAAGGAGCTCCCCGCTGCTTATTTTCTTACCTTTCTGAGATAATTTGTGTCCCTGCTGATGTCTGATTATACATCTGTGCATTTAAACCGGTGGTCAGAATATTAAAAGCATATCGAGTGTACGTGTTTCTTTGAAATCATTTTCTTCCTGGGATAGATTTTAGTGCTTTCTTAAGATCTTACAAAAACAATCGCTGGTTTCTTTAGAACAACAAAATAGAATTCACATGATGACAGAGCTGGAAAATATCAATTTTCAGACTTAAAAAAAATCTCTGTTAACATTCAGGATGGAAAGCAGTTTCTGTCCAGCCCAGTTTGGGAAGGAGATTTCTGAGTCGATAGATTTAGCATGGCAAAGATAGTATCTCTTTAATCCTGTCTTTCTACTTCAACTTTTCCCATTGATTAAGTAGCTTCTACACTTTACAATAGTACAATGCTGCTAACACAAAGGCCCGGCATACCTCCACGTAACAGGATCTTTCAGAATTTTGCTTTGATTTTGATTTATTTCTTTCCAAGTAGAAGCCAGCTCCTGAATACAGCCAAGGGTATCTCATCCTTCATTTACATAGAAAACCAATGGTGGGAATGGTCTCCAGAAGGCAGAGCGATAGCTGGGGATCTCTCTTCTAAGAGGCATCTATCCCAAGCACTTTACATGCTTTAAAGATCCAGCAAGCAATATTCCATCGTATTTCTGTACAAGACTCAATTACAAGAGAACTTTCATTAAATCCTTCAAGTAATCAGGCAATTTCCATGAATGCGTGGGTCAGTCCTCACATTCTCAGAGTGACACGAAGCTCCTACCTGGTAATTTGCTCAAGAGTTCTTCAGGGATCGTGGCACCCTGTCCTTGTGCTGTGGTCTGCCTGCTTAGAATAGTTAACAGTGGTCTCCGATTACAAACCCATCTGTTAACACTCACATCCCGAGAAAACTGGACAGACTGTCACTCGACCTTGAACTCTAGACTGTCTGTGAATGCTGGACAATAAGCGACAGGGCTTGTGGAGAAGAATGTGTGTCAGGAGCAACGCTGTGTCTTTGTTAAAAAGAGCGGCGGGCAGGCCTCCGGGGAGGGGACGCGGGCGTTCCGGGCGCTCCCACGGAGGAAGGGAGAGATTGCTTCCTTTGTGCAAGTGCGGCGGAACACCTGCTTGACAAATGACTTCCAGGAGACAGGTGAGCGGCTCCTCCCTCGGAAGCCGGGTCTAATTGTGGGCTTCTCTGCCTCGGGCGCAAAAGTGGGTGCCTGCGCTGAGCTCTGATGTTTGGCTGAGCCTTCCACGGCACTGTAGTCTTACCTGCTATTGCTTTATGTCTTGAAAATTAAAAATGCCTAAATAAAATGGACACACACACACACACACACACACACACACACACACACACACACACACACACACACACACACACACACACACACACACACACACACACACACACACACACACCCCTTGGTCAGGCGTGGGGCCTGGGCGCTGTCCCTCAGCTCTTCAGCTCAAGGCTAGCGCTCTACCACTTGAGCCACCATGCCACTTCTGGCCTCATGCATGCAAGCCACCTTCTCAGCCCTACACTATAACTTTTCAATGGACAAGATTTAGGTGGTTCCACCCTGTCTGTCTCCTCAGGGGGCCTCTAGGAGGCGGCCAGGGGAGGCTGCTCCAGGTCCTGTTTCCTGGGAGATTCTTCAGCTTCCTTAGGTCTCACTCGTTTCCTGTCTTAAGAACCAGAGTGTTTTGATGCTCTAGCAGGGGCAAAGTTTGCACCTACCGAAGTTCAAAGCAGAGCAGGCCCAGAAGGCCCCATTTCCCTAGAACCCTGGATCATCTGACTCCTAGATCTGTGTCCAAACCCTGTAGACCACTAGCAATGGGAGAGACTTGTTTTCACCCAAGAACAGCCTGGTTCCACTCCTAGAGTTGGTAGGCGTCGCCCCTTCTGACAGCTTGTGTGAGGCCGTGAGGACTGCATGAACCCCGGCACTGAGTCCCCGGCACAGAGGCTTCACCGCAGCTCTGCGACCTCCGCCACGCTCTGCCGACTCCGTGCTGGTGTCTGATCGGAGCCAAAGGAGAGGGCTTTGCTTCTTTGTCATTCCATTAGATTGATGCGCCCTGTGCTCACCAATCTCTGTCCTTATACTTAAGGGATCCAGAGAAACCCAACACAATGTGATGGACTGCGAGAACAGGATCCATTAGAACTCAGGTATGCTCAATGTGGCGTTGGAAGGTATTTTCTTGTAATTTAGGAACTATTTCAGTTAATTTAAAACTACACACAAAAACAGAGATTTATCTACTTGTATTTAGCTGTCCAATGTGTCTAGGTGACATATTTCTTAGAACTTATTTTCAGAATGTAAATTAAATTTCCCAGCAGACCTCACTCCCATTATTCTTAAATATGTCATTCAATTAAGTCAGCATGACAGGAGGGTGTGCTTGATTAAAAAAAAAAACCCTAAGAAAAAAAGACTGCTGAGTTGGGCCACACATAAGCCCGGTTCTTTCCTGCAACCAGTAGCCAGGTCTTACAGATTTACAGATTTCACAGATTCACATTCCTCCAACTCTGTCATTTCTCTCTCACCTAAATTCAAGGAAGCAGAGTGCTTGAGATGATTCAGGGTTCTAGTGACTTTAATAATTGGTCAGATTGCTTTAAAATTCTATGATTTTCCTTCTTTTTTAAAACCATTTCAATGGACACCTAATTGTACATAATATGAGACACACTGTGATAACCTAATACATATGTATGATGTGTAGGGTCAGTAGCACTTGATCTTCTTTGCGTTTGGACCTGCGGACTTCTTCTCTTCTAGCAATGCCGTGTTGTAAACTATGGCCACACTATCAACTCTACGATAGCTCCCAATCTCAGACACAGTAGTCCCTTATGTTATAAAAAATACGATCTACTTATTTACACACTTAGACAATTCAGACATGAGAGAGAGTCACACATGGAAAATCCTCGTTCTTCTACTTAAACATCACCTATATTAATGATTTCTTTAACACTTTCTGGAAAATATTCTATACTTTTATGGGCATTGATCTTATTTTTTCTTAATTCTATATATTTAATTCAGAGCATTGTATAGTGTTGTACGGGTCTGTTTGAAAATACACGTAACTGCTACAATATTAAGGAAATAATTGTTTCGGAATTTTTATCTAATGCAAAATAGTGCCTCAAATATCTTGAGAAGGCCGATGTCTTAGCAAGGTGAGTGATCAGATGCTGTCTGCATTGTGTTATCCATACAGGTCCACGGCTGTTTGTGCCACTCCTGTCGTGCGAGGAGACTTTCGTCTGGAGGGATGATTCTGTGACGAGGCTGAACTATCTGGGCTCCAATACAGAGTAAGTTACTTATATTCAAGACAAACAGACTTCCTTTGAGCACTGGGATGCAAGAACCAAGACCTATTTTATTTTTATTTGTGATGGTACTATCACAAGTGAACTCAGGGCCTTGTACTCCTGTTTGGCTTGATTACTCGTGGCTGGGGTTCCACCACCTGGGTGCTGCCTCTAGTCCAGCATTTTGCTGATTAGCTTCAGCCTTGGTGGACTTGGAAATGCCATCCTCTGATATCAGCCTCTTGAGAATCTAGGATTACAGGTGTGACCTCTGGTGTCCAGCTAGAACCTCCATCTTGACATTGATAAAGTGGGTATCATAAGAGATGAAATGAACAACCAGCAACTGCCATCTTACTGGACCTGAGGGGCTGAGAATCAGTGCTGCAGTGGGGCTTGAAGCCTCCCAAGAATGAGGTGAGGGTGTCAACCTATCTGGGTTCCACGCCAAGTGAACAGAAGCAGGGTGGAGGTGTTGGGTCTTGGGGTATGGGCAGAAGATCTGATGTGCTATGTGCAGTTCTTATCTACAGTGAGGTGATTTCAATGAGTCAAGACCAGGTTCGCAACTTACAGGGACTAAAACCTTTTACACTAATCAAGGATCAAAAGTCAGAGATCCCACTTAATTTTTGATTCAGGGAGAGGAAGGACTAACCCAACCTAATAAATTTTGGGATGAAATGAAGGAAACACAATATGGTTCAGTAATACACTGGAATGTCACACAGAGGAAGGAAAGAAGGGCTGACAGGCATTGTCACATAGATGAATCTTGAAAACATGATACTAAATAAAATAGATCAGACATAATGGCTTACAGTGATTCTCCCTCTATGAGATATCTAGAAAACAGGCAAATTGTTATGGACAGAAGGCAGATCAGAGGTCAGCACTGTCTGGGAAGAATGTGGAGTCGAGTATAGCGTTGTGTTTGAGTTGATGAGCACTGTTGAGACAGCGGTGATGGCTGCACTCACTGCCAGGCAATCAGTGCCAGGGAATCGTACGGAAATGAGTACGATGGCAAGTGATGTGGTGATGTATTTGGCGTGAAGAAATGAGAGAATAAATGAAACTGCTCTGATGATCAATTCCACGATCGTGAGTCTGTACGGTACAACGGCAGCTGCGGTGAGGACCGGGAAACATGAAGGGGGAACCACAGTGAACAGTATCAGACCCACAAGGCCGTTGCCTAAGGCTGGATGAAGGGAAAACACAGCCCAGACACAGGAAGGAACCATGGAGGCCAGAGGGCCCATGCGGGCCTGCTGGGGTTCTGACTCCCTCGGAGGTCCAGAGTGACCCCTGAAGCGAAACAGCCCGAGCAGAGTGAGGCAGAGAGTGTGTCAGACATGTCTCTGCGGGGCTTTTACTGACAAATGATGGGACAACTGAGAGATAACGGGACGCTAAAAATCACACTTAGACCAATGGGATGGCGGGTCACTGTCTCTGGTCTGGGAAGGTGGAGAAGACACCACTCAGAAAGCCGGGGACAGCTGTGAGAAGCCCAGGCCGTTCTGGCTGGACTCGAGTCACACCGCGACCGTTCCCATCCTCACGCGGGGGCCATTTCTCCAAATGGAGAAACAAAAGTCCAGTCCACGATTCCTTTGTGATGACACAATGTCGGGTAGGGTTAACATTTTATGAGATTGATGCCCACCGTCATTTACTCTATGAAACATTTAAGTCTCACATATTCATTTAAGGGGGGCCCAATCACAAAACATTTCATCCTGTCTTTTCTAACTGATCTGAAGCCCAGGAAATATGGCAGTGGCAGTTTTAAAAGATTTTATCATTAAAAATGTTGTCTCGAAAGTGAGTAAAACATCTGAGAACAACATAGCAACAATTGAAAAATCATTTTATTAGTTCTCCATGAAAAGGAGAATGTTGTGTGCCTAATGAATGGTTCTGATGCTCCGATTTCACAGGCTCATTATGAGTAGTGGCATGCTACTTAGCACTATGCTCTTCAAAAAAAAAAAAAAAAACAAGTGAATTCTTGGAACCACAAATTGTTTCATGAAACACCTGTCCTACAAAATGTACCAGAGAAAAGGCAGCTTTGGCTCTGTAGAGATGAGCAAAGATTGCTCTTGGTATTTCACTAGTTCAAGAAAAATGTGTGTTTGCATATCAAAAGCTTTAAATCCTACAGAAAATAAACTTAGCTAATCCAGCTTAACTCACTCCTCCTAGTTATATGATTCTGAATCTCTGCTTCATCTTTCTGTCTCTTGGGAAGAAAGAAAACCCAAATGGAGCAGCATTGGTCCTGGAGGGCGAGCTTTAATCAAGTTCCAGGCAGATACATGTTCACACTGAACTTTTGAACCGGAAAAAAAAATCAGTTTCCTGAGAGGATAATGGCTGATAAGATAGGCTCACGATTCCTGCGTGTAACTCCACCCCCGCCCTAAACGATCCCCAGTTCTACACTTCACTCTAGTCACAGGTATCATAATCCCTGCCAGACAAAGGGAACGGCCAACAGCCCCTCTCCCCACGAATGCATGAAACACAGTCGCCATTTTGTAAATCCTCAGAGCACGATTCAAGACTGCTTGAATCCGTGTTGGGTTGTAATCCTAGCAGGTCCCAAGTACATGTAGCTGTTTCTTTTTCTCTCCCTGGTTAAGTTTCTCTTTCACTGACATCTCCACTCCAATCATCCCTCCTACTATCCCACAGGACCCGAGAGGTGTGATGCCCACTTTGTAAAATGCTGTTCTCCTTTCTCTTGCTCAAAAAATTACTTTTAATCCCATAAAGATTTTTCTTAAGCACAACTCAAGAAGCCAAAGCGTGTGGGTTGGGGGCGCAGGAGGCTTCAAGTTTGATGATTCTGCTCCTTGGGTGGACATGCTAGTATTTCTCCAGATGGAGTCTGGTCTAAAAGAACTTTCTGCAGGGATGAAAATGGGTCACACCATAACTACCCTGTCAGGAGTCACATGTCACATGTGGCTACTACACCTGAGGAGCGGAGCTTCTGATTGTATGCAAACAGTCACGTTTGGCTAGATTCAACATGTGTCTATGTTAGACAGAAACCATTGGGATCAGACAAAGGAAGATTAGATACTATGATGTTTTCTGTGGAACTCTGCATTATGCACCCTTCTGAGTTCTCTGTAGCTCATGGAGCTAGAGAAGGGGTCTCCAGGCAATCTGCTATAAAACTGATTTCCTAACATTATTCAAAGAGCTAATTCTCATCATTTATTTTTCCAGAACCGAGAACCAAACTTTGCTCCACTAAGCTAAGTTCCCAACCCCAATCTTACCATTTTGAAATGACAAAATTATTTTGTATTTGTGCTAGCTTTTCACTGCTGTGAAAATCAGAACACCTGATTCAAAACAACTCAAAGGGGGAAGGTTTTATTTTGACTCACTCTGTCAGAGGTTTCAGTCCACAGTTGCCTGGCCAGGTTACTTTGGCTAGACTTCATGGCAGAGAGACTGTGAGGGAGCAAAGCTGCTCACCTCTTGGAGGCAGGGAAGCAGAGAGCGAGAGTGAGGACAAGGGGTCAGGAAGGGCTGGAGGCCAACTGGCCAACTTTTCTGCAACTAGCCCAGCCTCCTGCCGGCCCAGTGAGCTACAAAACCATTAACGGACCACTCTATTGGTGAGGTTACCAAAGGATCAGTCTATTGATGAAGTTAATGACACCATCATCCGAGCCCTGCTCCACAGCATCAATAGCTGAGGAGTAAGCCTTTTAGTGGGGATATTTCAAATCCCATAACACTATCCTATATTTAAACAAAAATGGGCTTGAGGCAAGTAGAATGTTTAGCATATATGTGTATATATACACACATATATATCTATATGTACATATATAATATATTAATATAAAATATATAGTAATAGTTATATAATACATAATAATATAACATGATTTTTTCATTCTATATTATGTAGAATATACAACTGTATATAAGAATGATAATAATCATTCTACAATAATTATTCTATATATAATCCAGCATACACACATCTATGTTGTATCCAAAAGTGTACACTTCAAACCACAGAATGCTTTCTTTCTAGGAACATTTGCCAATTGATAAGGACTTTCTAGAGGAATGGTATCCAGAACTTGCTTAGGCATTACAATAAATACTCTCCAAAGTGGTCTATCTTTGCACTTCAAGCTGTCTCACAGGCAGAAAGTCTAGCAAGACTGATTTCCAATCTGAAAATGAGCCAATCTCAGAGCTTAAATTAGATCTTTGGACACATGTCAAATAAATACAGAATGCAAATTTTGACATTTCATAACATTAACTTGCTTTAAAAATGCTTTTGGATGAAGAAAAAAATTGGTATTAAAGAATAATATGCCAACAACATGTGATTCCATTCTTGACATGCTGGTGGTCAAGGCACAGGAGGAATGGAATAGTCCAGAGATGAATGCTCAGGACCCATGTGGAACCCCCAGGGATGCCTGCCCTTTGAGGTGTCATCCTGAAGGTATCAGGGTCTCACCCCAGACAGCTGGAGTCTAGACTTTAAATCTGGGTTCTAGTTTAATCTCTAGGAGTTCCTAGTTCTCTAGGAGAGAACCCAATAGAGTTCACAGAATATTTCAACATTGTTTAAATTACGTACTTTTACAAAAAGTAAACTCTTAAAGTACAGGAAAGACAGCCATTTTCTTTCCTCGTTTCATTATTAAATGTTGACCATCTACTAACTTTCCATTTCTGAACCTCATATTGAAAAGAGGGCTTTACATCTAATTTGGTAATTTAAGCTTTTGATTCAATAGTTAGTTAGAACCAACATGTTAAATTGAAACCCTTTTGTACAATTACTTGATGATAAAAATAAAAAAATTTTTAAAAATAGGTCTCTTGTGTGAATGGTTAGGCATCAGCATGTTTCTTCATCTACTTCTTACAACATGAAGGGTAAAAATGAGGCCCAACCTTCATTTGATCAAAACTGTCAGCAATATGTTAACACTATTGTCATAAGTGGTTCTTAATCACCGCAACCAACAAAAAAGCACACGAACTAGGTATCCAAGTCTTTCTAAATCCAGGTTTGCCGAGGCCTCTACAACTTGATCTTATACAATTTCTGAGACCCTCTTTAAGGAAAGCAATGGAAGAAGACACAGTTTGTTAAGAGGATACAGAGGGGCTTACAGGGGAGAAAGCTGGTTGAGTAGATCCCTCATTCCCCAGTAAGTCTGCCTTTGAGCAACAGAAGCTAGTATTGTTCAGGAAAGTGTAGCCAAAAGATGTCTTAAGAGATTCTACTTAATTTCCTTAACCTAATAGGACATTAAAAGCCTTTCCATTTATTTTTTTCCAGTTGTTGTTAAGTCTTGTCCCTGAACTTGTAAATTGAAACAGAAAATTATTCTTCCAACTTCAAATATTATTTAAAAGGAACATAATCTTCCAGGCATTTGCTATTCCAAGCTAGCATCGAAATAAGATAAAGATGTTTTATTTATGGGAAACTCATGAGGTTGGATCGCCACAGCTCTGTGCATGCATTCTCTAGTCACTGGGTATAATGCATTCTATATTTTGTTGTTGCCTTCTGGTATTAAATATGTCAACATTTTGTATTGGAATCATAAAAGTTAGTGAGATAGTTCTGATGAAGAGCAGCAAGGCCAGAGGAACGGATAATGTATAACATGAAATTCTTAGGAAATCAATTAATATTTTTATGAGCAATAGTAAAAATATGATCAAGGGTTAGCCAAGAGTGAGGTCAGACTGTTTGATCCCTAAATATAATTCTTCGTTGAATTCTATTGTCGTAAAAATATTCTGTGCTGAATCAAAGCTGAAATGTTGGTGCTCGCAGGAGTAAGATATATATGTTTGATTGTGCAGACCTCTGCATTGGCTGTGTGCATCCTGCCTCCCTTCTGAAGGTTTGGGAGCTCTAATTTCTGTGGTACTTCCGTATCATGGGTGAATTTTTTGTGGATCTCTGAATGTAGCATGTTGCTGGTACTCTGAAGTATGTATTGTGTGGCTACCAAAACATTACATGCTATAAGACTATATGCAAGTGCCTAAACTAATTTTGAGGAGGTCTTTGTTGAGGAAAGGTAAACATTTCTTTGTTCTCTTCCTCTCCTCCTTCCCTCCCCTGTGTCCTCCCTCCCTTTTCCCTCTCTCTCCTTACCAGGGTCTTGGTACATAGCTCAGGCTGGCCTTAAAATTACAATTCCACTGCCTTAGCCTCTCAAATGTTGGTAATTACAAGGTGTGTATCACCACACCTGACTCAAAGATAAGCAATTTTAATACTACAATAACTGGTGATTAATAATGGCAAATAAAGTTGATCACTACTTCTGTCATATTTACATGTTACTATTCACTCATTAATATTCACTCTATGTAGATTAAATCCTCAATACATAAATTTGCTGAGGGCAAAAACATAGACTGAGGTTAGGAATATAAAGCTAAGAATGACTATAACATTCCAACGAGAACCCTAGCAGGTGGTACTTGTTCTAGTCACTCTACCATGGTGACAAGTTTGCAGTGACATCACACACTGTCTGGCCTTGCCTGGATGGATCAGCAATGTCGCCCGCAGGGGAACCCTGGTCTGCATGTGCTCTGTGTGTGTGTGTGTGTGTGTGCGCGCGCGCGCGCGTGCGCGCACCCCACGGTGGAGGGACGGGGCACAGACTTGGGCATCTCATGTCCATCTTCCAGTGGACATTCCTGTATTTCTGAAGAGTGGTAAATCTGGCTTTTTATAGGAGAACCTTCCAGAAACATGAAACATGTCTTGCATATTCATGTAACAAGAGTTGAACTTCTCTCTGTTAACAGTTTAGGAAAATATTAAGTACAGATGGATTAAAATACCCCACAAGGGAATCTGCTGGTGTTAATGGTGGCCACACTTCCTTCTTTCAGACAAGAGGGTTGCCATCCTTGTGAGGTTGTGCCCAATGGCACCTCTTCTTGCACCCCATTCGGTCAAGCTGGGCATTGCTGGCCTTCAGACAGACTGGCCGCCATCAGCACGGCTCCTCAGGAACGTTCATTGGACCCACAGACATCACATTTCCTGTGTGGTGACCAGAACACGAACAAACTGCGACGTTCCAAAGTACTGTTTCTGAAAAGCAGTCCTTTGAAGGGCTGCAGGATGGGGTGGACATGCCTGATTCTCTGCTGCCGGTCTGGCGCGGTCCAGGGGTAGATTCTTGGCTATCTGGGAAGATTGATCAAATGAGTGTCCTGTAGTCAATTTTCCTTGAATATTTGTCTTTTGGGTAATCCTTCGGTTAAATATTAAATAAATCTGCACTTACTCTATGCTAAACACTATTAAGTATAAACAAGCACACAATATTTTACATTTAGATGTGGCCATAGGAAACTCATTTTCTTTGTTCTGATTTCAGCTTCTTTAAACCACAGTGGTGGTTTAAAATATGCCCATGGGTTTTTTCTTTTAAAAGATAAAGCCCAGCTCCTCTCTTCCTGAAAGGGCCTAGTAGAGATACAGCGGGGTAAGATGATCAAGTTTGGGGAAGGATTGGGTGGGGGGGAGGGGGGAGGCTGGGAAGGGAGGTGAAGGGTAAACAAAGGAGGAGGCTGCAATGCTTGGTAAGAAATGTATGCATTATCTTGCCCATGTAATTGTAACCCCTCTGTACAGTATGTTCACAAATAAAATTAAATTAAAAAAAAAACAATAAAATACAATTTAAAAAAAAAGATGATCAAGTTAGAGATTAGGTCCTGCAGGCTCTGTGGTTCCCTCCTCGCTCTCTGTTGGACAGCTTTCTCTGGGGAGCGCTAGCTGTCACTGTGGGGACAAACAGCCCAAGAAGAAGACGGCACGTGAGGAACTGTGATCTGAGCACGCCTCCCCCATCAGAATGAACACATCCCAGAATGGCTCTTGAGCTCATGAGGGACCCCGAGCCAGAATCACATGGCCAAGCCACTCCTGACACTGAGCCAATAGTAAATATTTATTAGGTATATTTAATATTCATCACTATTAAGTATTTATTATATTAAGTATACTATATCAGATATTATATTTATTAGATTAAGCTATCTCAATTTGAGGCTGTTCCATGAGGCTGTTCAAACAAACTGAAAAGAGTCTCTCCCAAAACAATAAACAGAATTTAAAAAAGAAAAAAACAACTCAATACGTAGGCACTCCAGCGGACAAAGGACCAGGCCGAACACGCCATCCTCTTTGATGCACACTTTTTGCACCTAAACTCTCAATTGACACGGGGTGAAATAACTCGCTTTATTCCTGACACACAATTTCCAATGATTTGGGGCTTAAGTGTATAGGTTACTCACAATGTCACACTGTGGGGTTTATGTTTGTATGTGTGTGTGTATTTGTGTGTGTGTGTGTGTGTGTGTGTGTTTTATTGTTGCTGTTAAAGGAAGATAAAATTCCACAAAGCTTAAAGTCACCTAAATCTTTTAAAGTTCTCTAAGCGAAGTGAACAACTCAACACAAGATGGGATGTGGATACTGTCTACCAGTGAGGAAAGTCAAACTCTTAGATCCCAGGCTACGCGAACTAGAACAATGGTACATAGTCAGCAGCAGAAGGACTCAGTCAGACAACAACCTACCATGGTTGTAACTCATATGAAGAGAAAACATTGGTGGGAATTCTGACCCTGCATTCATTGCCAGCCTAGGTCACTCACCATCGGGGTGGGTGACACCCCAGCGGACAGTGACTGGGGTCGGGAAGAGCAGTTGACTCTCCACAGCCTCTGGGGATGGCCAGAATGATTGGGGTTTCCATTCTGATGCGCTGTGCTTGTTAAGATATACACATTTCTCATCATTTTCTGTTTACGCTCCCTTGCTCAGCCCAGGGTTTTAGGAGACATGTCACACCACAGACAAGGAGCGCAAGCGGATGCGACACAGGGCAGCTTGTGTGAAAGTGACTGGTGGTGACCAGCCAAAACTCGTGCCTCGGTTGATAGCCGCTACTCTTCATGCCCGTCTTCCATAAAATGACTCACGAAGTTGCAATTGTAAGACAGATGTTTTCTACGCAGACCAATGGCATTTTATAAGCACTTGTGCCTTTCCCTCTTTTCCGGGCTCTCTGTGCTCTGTATCAGGGCAAGGAACCATTTGGCATCTCGATCTATAGTTTAGCAAGCCGCTTCCTCCTCTTACCTCCAGGCCGGCAGATAAAGATTCCTTCCCATCACTGATCAGGTGCTATGACTTGACCTCTTGGAATGTTTTTGGCATTTCTTATTCTATCTCCCTAACGGACACCATTAACTTTGGTCATCTTTACTTAAACAAACAAACACTTATGCAGGTCATGCTGCCTAGGCCTGCCCAAGAGGTCTCCTTCACTTCTGTCTACTTTAACACAACTTCACAAGCCTGCTGAACCACTACGACTGTGGTTCACAGCATCTCTGGATAAATACTTCCATGAACAAATAAAACAGAAAATCTTCATGCAACTATAGCCCTTCCCCAATAAATACATATATTTTCATATGTGGAGCTGTATGGAAGAATTTTTTAAAAATCTATTTCCCATATCTATCTATCTGTCTATCTATCTATCTATCTATCTATCTATCTATCTATCTATCTATCTATCTATCTTCACAGATGTTTGAGTCCAAAGGCAAAAATCAAAAATAGAATCACAGCCCATTCACAAAAGCAAAGACAAGTAGCACAAACACCCAGCGTCCCGGGTGGTCAGGACTCACCCCACAGCCCAGGCTGTTGCCCCCTTCACAGGTGACTCTCCTCTGGCCCTGCTCGGGCAGCAGGCCTGCTCCACAGCCCGGGCGAGGGCACAGCACGCCCCCCATCTGCAGCACACATTCCTCCGCCCCGTACTGCTGGTACCGGTTGTACTGCAAGAAACAAAGGGCAAGGTGAGCTTTCAAAGTGACGAGAGCCAACTAAGTACACAAAGTGAGCGAGGACTGACTGAGTATACAGTGATCGAGTACCAACTAGGTACGCAAAATGATAGTGAGTACTAAGTATACTGACAAGGTGAGTATGTAGCCAAAGTAATTGAGAATCTAGTATACAGATAATGTAATCGGCTGTGACCGCCAAAGGCTCAATTTGAGTATAGGATTTCTTTCCTGTCCATATTAGTAGACAAGGGGTATGTGCGCAGTGTGCATGTGTGTGCGCGCGCGTGTTGGGAGTGAAGTCAGTTCAGTCATTATTTCTCGCCTGTTTGTACTCAAGTTCTATAACCTAACACACAGGTCAGTCAGCAGGCTGGGCGGCTCGTTGGCAGGTTGAGTTTGGAATTTAGAAGACAGGAGGTTTGTGGTACACTCTGATGTCCCCCATCTTCTCACTTCTCCGGTCCTGAGAATGGAAGAAAGACAGCCTGGCCAGACCTCTGCACACAGGCTGATGGCCCCCACCCAGGAACCTCACAGAATGTTCCCCACGGCGGAGTCTGGGATCGCATGTGGCAGGAGGGTTAGAATGCATGATTGATGGGTAATGCATGGATTGATGGGTAAGGCTCTCCAGAAGGAGTCATAATGTAGGTGGTAATGAGTGCATAAGATGAAGGTATTTTACTGAGTGTAGAAGCAATTTATATAACTCAGAGATTAAGTATTGGTGATGTCTATGGATTTATTTTCTTTTTCTCTTTTTAGTACTGAGACTGGGTCCCTGACTAGGTCCTGCTGCTTTTGCTCATTGGCTAGTGCTCTACCAACTGAGCCACGCCTCCAACCCCATAAAGGATCAGGTGTTTCTTTTCTTTTCTTTTCTTTTTTCTCTTTAGGTCCAAGACTGTACCGGAACTCGAGCCCCCGGATTACGTAGAGTCCTTGGATATAAACCTTGCCTGGAGTACATCCTAAAACACATGCTGGGACCTGAGAGGCTGTGTGGGTGATCTGGGCTTCTCTATGCTTCGCCTGTGTCTCTGAATTCCCTGTATCCTTGAGTGTATGAGTAGCATGTGACATGAGGTGACATCTCTGATTCTGGCAAAGTCTGCTTTGAGTTACAAGTCTCTGACTCAGTATCTTATAAACCCGGAGCCGAGATGAGACACTGCACACTGTGGAGCTGTGGAGAGATAAGATGCCAGTCCCAGAGACAGAGACACAGCAGCTGCTGGGGCAGGAGGAGGATGAGGAGGCCGCAGCCCCAGTGAATGCCAAGGGCACACAGCCCTCAAGGAGGACCTGGTGATGAACTCGTCCAAGGCCACTGCAGAGCACTCACTGGTGTTCGAGATGCAGTTTTCACTGTGACAGGTGAGGGCTACTTCGTTGTGGTTCTGTGGTCTAGGGCCTTACTGGAGACATCTGGAGAGCTGGCCGGGGCACAGTCCCCAGCAGCAGCTACAGCTACTGAGGCAGTGGGACTGTAGAGGTTTTTCTGAACATGAAGGCATGAGAGCATGTTACTATTCTGAGGGAAAAGACAGGGGGGTGGGCAGGCAGTGGGTCTTGTAGGCTAGAAGTCCTGAGCTGGCTGGAGGGATGCAATTCTACAGGGTATGGTTGGCGTGGCCTCAGACAGGGCTTGACTCAGGGGTAGACTGGCAGAGGAGGTGCTGGAAGCTTTTAGGGGGTAAAGGAATCAGCTGGGAGACAACACAAGTAATCTCAGGTAACATCACGCACGCAGCCCTGGGGGTCAGGTCTAAAAACTTCCTCAAATTTTCACATTCTGTCTATTCTCACCCCCAATGTTTCTAATAATTATATGACACTTATATCACAAACACATACGGTCACCTCAGCCATGATCTCTTCCTCCTAATCCTCATACAGTCCTAATCCACCCCATCTCATCTGTCTGTCTCTCTCACACACATACTTATCCACTACTATTAGTCTTATGTTAATGTAACTTTTGTTGTTTGAAATGTTCTCTCATAAACTTCTCAGGAAGAGTTCATGAGAAAACATTCATTGAGTTGTTATACATTAAGAGTTTTAATAGTTTTCTTGGGAACATTATTATTATATTATTATTATTATTAATATTATTCATGGTAGTGGTCCTAGACTCAGGGTTTGTACCACTTTAATTACAATTCCAGTCCTTTCACTTTTTTTTTTTTCTTGCTGGTTGTGGGGCTTGAACTCTGAGCCTGGGCGCTGTCCTTGAACTCTTCAGCTCAAGGAGAGCACTCTACCACTTGAACCATAGTGCCACTTCTGGTTTTTTGGTGATGAATTGGAGATAAGAGTCTCATGGATTTTCCTGCCTGGACTGGCTTTTAATATCGATCCTCAGATTTCAGCCTCCTGAGTAGCTAGGATTACAGGTGTGACCCACCAGTGCCTGGCCAGTTTCATGCTTTTGGTGGGGGCTTTACTTATATGTGATCCTCTTACCTATACCTCCCTCATGGCTGGGATTGCAAACATGAGCCAGCATGCCTAGCTTGTTCTTTGAGATGAGGTCTTGCTAACATTATTATTATTATTATTACTATTACTATTGTTGTTGTTATTGCTTGGGTTGGCCTTAAACCACAATGTCCCCATCTCTACCTCTCTAGTAGCTGGGATTATGGGCACCAACCAGTATGCCTGGAATAGGGCCTTTGCTCTTAAATTAGGTAACTTTGACTAAATATAACATACTGGATTTACACTTTTTCCTCCCGGAGTATTTTAAATATATTACTTCATGCTCTTTGGATATAAAGTGTGATGGACAAATCTGATGGTAAACTGCTGAGTTCTCTCTTGCTCTCTCTTTTTTTTTAATAAGTGAAATGATCTTTCTTTGTCCAGATGCTTAAGGGATTATCTTCCTTTGAAGATAATCTTTCAAACCCAGGCATTTTCTTAGATTCTTTCTTGGTGCTGGTCATTTTGGGATCAGTTTCGTGAGCACACAGTGAGGAAAGTCAGCCTGACCTTCAGGCCTAGGATGCGCTCTGCTTTGCTGCTCTCAAGTTTTAAAACTATGATTTCTAGTACACAAAATATTGGGTTTTCTTTAACTGTGAAATCCATCAGCCCCTCTCAGAACTCCATCGTTTCTATTTATTTCTAATTTTTACAAGTGTAAGTTTGACTTGACTTCAGGTAGTCTGCCGCTCTTCTTGGTCTCTGTATAGTTTCCAAACCCTGGCTGGCCATTTCAGCTTGCGTCTGTGTTGCGCACGCGCGCACTGGGTGGGGTTGCGTCTGTGGGGTTGCGTCTGTGTTGCGCACGCACGCACTGGGTGGGGTTGCGTCTATGTTGCGCACGCGCTCACTGGGTGGGGTTGCGTCTGTGTTGCGCACGCGCGCACTGGGTGGGGGTCAGCTCTTCTGCCTCTCTTTTCCTGCTAAGGCTCCCTAGGAAGCTCACCTCTTCTCTTCAGTTAAGGCGTTCTTCTTTGTCTTCTCATGAAATTAGTTTTCCTGACGTTTCCAGCTCTGATCTTCCTCGTCGAGGGCTTTGCGGGCAGTCTTCAACGGTCTGCAGATTCCTGTCACCCCACTTCCAACAAGATTTTCTTCTCCCTTTCCCCCTTCTCTATTCTAACTAAGATGGCTCTTTGGCTCCTGACCTTCTGTGAGTCTCTGGGACCCGAGGCCTGCCAATTCCCTTAGATCTTTTTCAGATCTTCTCCTCTCCCATGTCCTTGTCCAGGTTTCTATGCTTGACCTTGGAGACTATGTCTCAATAGTATATCATGAATATTGTGAATAGTATATCATGAATCCTGTGTGTTGAGTTAATGACATGCAACTCCATGAGGTCTCTATGAAAGAATTCTAATAAAATAATGGCAATGGGAATAGACAATGGAGTGAATCAGGATAGCTTTATCTGTATAAGTGCTGGGGATGAAGCTCAGTGGTAGACCACTTGCCAGCATGCTCAGGTCCCTGGGTTCTATCCCCAGCACTGCAAACAAAAGAAAACAAAACCCCAAAGTACTCTTAAGTATATACCTGTTTTCTCCATCACGATCACCTAACTATTTAACTTTCTTAGATAGAATTGTTTCTTTACGATGATAATGGAACAATGGCTTCCATGTAGGAGGAAGTTAGCCTATACACAATGGCTATGGAAATTAGAAATTCATCTTTTATTTTATTTTATATTGCTTTCTTTTATTGTTAAAAACAGTATTCCTAATTTAGAAGTTAAAATTGATTTGCTAGGAAAGTTCTAAATTTAAATTATCCATCTTTTTTTTGGAATTATCTTTATATAGTTGTACAAAGGGCTTTAAATTCAACCCATCAAATAAATTTGAATTTCTTGCTGAGTGTATTCACAGTGGTCTAAGTTGTTCATGTAAAACAATTTCTTACGATTTATAGCTAAATTTTATGAATAATGGAGATTATAGTCTACTTATGATGAAACAAAGAACAGTTGAGCATATACTTCCTTTTCTGAGGGAAGACAAATACTTTAATATGTCTAGTGATTTACAAATGATTAAAAAGTACATATCTGAACTATGCTTAACACTGTCAAATTTAAAAGGAAAACTTTTGACCTAGAACCAGTAATGGCCTAGCATCAGTAGAAAGCTTAATGCTCTAAGGAAAGGATTTGGACAAGTAATTATGTATGTCATTAGTGAAGAGCCTGATTTAGCTTCTTTTAAGACATGACCCACATATCCTTAGACTCTTTTTACCTTGTCGCTGGCACAGAAAATACAACTTTATTGCAAACACACCACTACATTCTTTATGGCTGACAGGTCAGCAATGAGTAGCTTATCTATAGCTATCAGTATAAAATATGCAAACTAATGATAAGGAAGTTGATACATGGACTCTTAATTGCTGTCCAGTTCCTTTGATACTACTGTATCAAATACTGTACAGAGGGGTTACAATTACATGGGCAAGATAATGAGTACATTTCTTATCAAGCATTGTTGCCTCTTCCTTTGTTTCCCCTTCCCGTCCCTTCCCATCTCCCCCCAAAGTTGTAAAGTTCGTTTTTTGACATAACAACTTTTACTTCTCATTGTGGCAATGGGTCCACCTGTATCCCTATTTAAACGATTTGTTTTTCCCCTTCTTCTCCACAAATTATACCGACATCAAATACAGTGAAAGCTTGGGTTATACCGTGGGGGAGAGACATACAAAGCAACAAAGAAATCATCTTATAAATATGTTAGAAACAATCACATGAAAGAAAAAAAACATTTGAATACATATCTTAGGGTTCATTTCCCTAACATCAACTTATCTGACCTTTTCTGCTTGACTCAGACATATACTACATATTACAAATAAGGGAAACCATGGGACCTATGTTTCTTTGTGCCTGGCTTACTTCACTTAATATAATTTATTCCAAGTCTTTCCATTTCCTAACAAATGGGGCAATGTCATTCTTTCTGATGGAGGCATAGAATTCCATTGTATATATATACCACATTTTCTTGATCCATTCATCTACTGAGGGGCATCTGGGTTGGTTCCATATCTTAGCTATGGTAAATAATGCTGCAATAAACATAGTTGTGCTGGTAGCTTTAGTGTGGTCTTGTTTGTGAACATTTGGGTAAATGCCCAAAAGTGGGCTGGGTCATAGGGAGCTCTATGTGGAGTCTTTTGAGGAACCTCCATACTGCTTTCCAAAGTGGTTGAACAAGTTTACACTCCCACCAACAATGCAGTAAGGTTCCCTTCTGTCCACATCCCCTCCAGCATCTGTTGTTATTAGAGTTCTTGATTATAGCCATTCTAACTGGGGTGAGGTGGTATCTCAATGTTGTTTTGATTTGCATTTCTTTTATGGCTAGGGAGGTTGAGCATTTCTTCATGTGCCTATTGGCCATCCTTCTTTCTTCTTCAGAGAAGTTTCTCTTTAAGTCTTTAGCCTACTTATTTATTGGGCAGTTGTGTCTTTGAAGATTTGTTGTTGGGGGATTTAATTTTTTGAGTTCCAGGTATATTTTAGATATGAGACCCTTGTCTGTTGTATGGCAAGTGAAGATCTTCTCCCAATCCGTGGGCTTTCTATTGATCTTGCTAGCTATGTCCTTTGCCATGCAGAAGCTCTGCAACTTCATGCAATCCCATTTGTCCAACCTTTCTTTGATTTGTTGTGTTTCCGGGTCTCTATTAAGAAAATTTCAGCCTGTCCCAACAAGAACTAGGGTTTTTCCTATTCCATCCTATAATGTTTTCAGAGTGTCTGCTTTGACTCCGAGGTCTTTGATCCATTTGGAGTTGATTCTGGTGCAGGGTGATATATAAGGATCTAGCTTTAGTTTTCTACAAGTAGTTAACCAATTTTGCCAGCACCATTTACTGAAGAGGCTGTCTTTCTTCCATTCTATTTTTTTAGCTCCCTTATCGAAGATTAGATGGCTATAGGTCTGTAGGTCCATTTCTGGGTTTTCAATTCTATTCCATTGGTCCTGAGGTCTGTTCTTGTGCCAGAACCAAGCTGTTTTGATTACTATGGCTTTATTGTAGAGTTTGAAATTTGGTATTGGTATTCCTCCAGCACTGTTCTTTCTGTTGAGGATCGTTTTTGCTATCAGGGTCTTTTATTGTTCCTTATGAATTATTGGATTGCCTCTTCTATTTCCTTAAAGAATGAGATTGGAATTTTGATAGGTATCACATTGAATTTGTAGATAGCCTTGGGAAGTATTGCCATTTTCATGATGTTGATCTTTCCAATCCTGGAGCATGGGAGTTTTTTTTGCCACTTTCTAAGTTCTGTTTTGATTTCCTTTTTCAAAATTTTAAAGTTTTCATCATAGAGGTCCTTCATTTCTTTGGTTAAGTTAATTCCTAGGTATTTTATTTTTTGTGGGGCTATTACGAACGGAGTTGCTTTCCTAATTTCAGCCACACTTTTCTCATTGTTGGCATACAGAAAAGCCATTGATTTTTGAAGGTTAATTTTATACCCTGCTACTTTGCCAAAGTTTTGAATCAGCTTGAGTAATTTGGGAGTGGAATCTGTGGGATTCTTTAAATACAAGATCATGTCATTTGCCAAGAGGGAGAGTTTTATTTCTTCTTTCCCTATTTGGATCCCCTTTATGTTTGCATCTTGTCTTATTGTCCAGCAGCTATTTTATTTATCAACGTTAAGTATTGCTTTATAAAAGAATTAATTTAGGGCAAGTGTTGGTGCCTTGCACATATAATCCTGGCTACTCAGAAGGATGAGTTCTGAAGACTGAGGTTTAAAATCAGCCAGGGCAGAAAAGTCTGTGATACATTTATGTCCAACCAACCAACAAAAAGCCAGAATTGAAGATCTGGCTCAAGTGGTTGAGCACCAGCCTTGAATGAGAAAGCCAAGCAAAACCTTGAGAACTTAAGGCGGGGTCACAGTACTGATACAAAAACAAATAAATAAAAAATAGATGAAATAATTAATTTAGAAGTACATGATTAACTGGTCACGTGGACTGGATTTATGTCAATGTCTATTCTTAAGTGACTTCAAAAGCAGGAAATTAATGAAAAATACTTATGTATTGTCTTTGGAATGCGTAGTGGGTAAGTGGATCTCAGTCTTTTAGTCTCTCTCTCTCTCTCTCTCTCTCTCTCTCTCTCTCTCTCTCTCTCTCTCTCTCTCTCATAAGCTAATATTAACCTGTGGAACCATGCTATTTAAGATCTGATTAAATCTAAGTCACAGATTTCTAGACATGTTTTCATAAAGTAGATTCACAGATAACTAACATAGTTTTTAGAGTTTGTTATATAATGTTTGCAAACACTTTTGAAAATAAATGCTAATGTGAGCAAAGCATAGGACTCTGCACCTAAGGTAAACAATATAAATTTCCTCTTACATTGCCTCAGATGATCATGAAAAAACATCCTGCTACGGCATCCGGCCTAGGTAAAAATCCCCACTCGCGCTATGCTTTATATTTTATTTATTTGTTGAGTTAAGTTATTCAGTCTTTATGTGCGTATGCTTGTGGATTCTCTTAACAAGAGGGCATATTCACTTGAAAGTACAAGATTCATAGAGGTTTCAATAAATTCCTGTTTTAAAATCGAAATAATGAGTCTGGGGAGAATGTAATAAAGTCGACGTTGTATTTTGTGGGCCTGCAGGTAGTTAGAAGGCACAGACTGGGAAGCAAATTGTTCCATAATGAGGCTAGGGTCACAAGTTCAAGTTCCCAGGGGACCGTGCAGTCCCTGTCCTGTGCCCTTGGGCTCTAGGCTGGGTCCCCTCAAGGACGTGGTGGTGAGCAGAGGGGCCTGGCTGGGGGTGGGGTGGGGTGGGGTGGGGGTATGCACATGGCCCCCCGTCTTTCTGAGGTGGTGGCAGGTGGTCTCACCACGCTGCTGCACTCCCATGATTCCAGGGGAAAGCAAGAAGAAAGGTAACACGTTACACCGCAAGAAGACCCGAAGCACAGGGAAACCACCTGAGCACACTGGCCAGCCTTCTGTGGGGACGCATCACAAAGTGTCCACACCTCACCGGCTGCCTGGCCCCTGTCAAGTTCTGCAGTAAGGTTCTGGGAGTAAGGTTGCTTTTGTCATTTGGGGGTATTCTCCTGAGTGTCCTTTTGGGGGCACTCAGGTACAGCTCTTGGGCCTCCTCTGCAGCTCCTCCATAATTGCAGCTTCTGTGAAGGCTGGCCCGGCCTCGCCCCCTCTCCCTGTCCCCCCCTGGAGCACAGAGGGCTGCTCAGAGCTCAGTTCTCTGCAGGGATGGCTGCCAGGAGCCAGGAGCGGCAGCCCTGCCAGGGTGAGGCCCAGTATGCACACAGGAGCGCCACTGTGCTCAGCTCCCCACTGCGGGGACCGGATGCAGAGTCTGACAGCCTTCTACCCCTGCCCACTCCACTTCCCGTCTTTTTTGGCCTCTTTAAGAAGAAACAGCGACCAACCCCCTGAGCACTCCTCAGCTCGTTTTGGCCAGTCGCCATCAGACAGCAGTGAGACACAGCTTGTTGTGACAGCCCCTCTTTGGGACCACCATTTCAGAGGAGCTGTAACTCGGGCTGAAAATACCTCCTCCTGCTGTGCAGGGAACACAGCCTTTGTGTTCTCTGGGGGAGGGTCCTTTGGTGCTGCTTCTTCTTGTTTTTGTGCTGATTCTGGGCTTGAACTCAAGGTCTGAACCCTGACCCTCAAGGCTGGCACTCGACAGCTCTATGTCTAGCTTTTTGGTGATGAAGTGGCGATAAAGAGTCTCATGGACTTTTCTCCTGGTGCTGGCTTCAAACCACCATCCTCCGATCTCAGCCTCCTGAGTAGCTAGGATGACAGGTGTGATTATAGGTATTAGAACTTAAAAAAAAAGTACTCTTCAGAGTATCAGTAACCTTCATCCATTTGCAGTCAGACAGCCCGAGTCAGCGTGGCCTCCATGGCCGCTCCAGACGCACTGCGCACAAATCTCTGTCACTGCTAGCACCCACCTTGGCGGCCTGCACCTGTCAGCTGCTGACCCAGTGAACGGGCCTGAGAACGGCCGGGCCTTGTTCACCACGTAGGAAATTAGAGGCATGGAGGAAACAAATCAAATACAAAAATAATTAGAGCAACAGAATGCGTCCTGCAGTGTGACGGATGACGCACGTTTCCGGCATTTCAGATGACAGATGACGTGATGCAGAACTTTGCATCTCAGCCTGCAGTGGGGGAGGGGGAGGGGGGCGTTGCCAGCCTCTCAGTCTTGGAGAATGAGCTTCTGCAGACCAGAGCTGTATGTGCTGCTTTTGATCCTGCCATCTTTCTGGCCTAAGTGTGACTTAACTCCCTGTGTGAATAAACCACTCTCCTACCCAGTTGTTCACATTTAGCTGCTCATCCTCAGTGACTGACCCTCCCTCCCTCCCTCCCTCCTTTCCTTCCTTCCTTCCTCTCTCCTTCCTTCCTTTCCTCCTCCTCCTCCTCCTCTTTCTTCTTTGGTGGTACTAAGGTTTGAACTCAGAACCCCAGTTTGTTATGCAAGTGCTCTATCATTGGGCACTTCCGGCTCTTTTGCTTTGGTGTTTTGTTGGTTTGGCTTTGGATTTTCTGTTTCTCAGGTAGAGTGTTGTGTGTGTGCCTTGCCCGGCTCTGGACCATGACCCCTGCCTCTGCTTCCTGAGTAGCTAGGGTGAAAACTGCTCACCACCACACCTGGCTCCCCGGTGATTTTTTTCTTACTCTTTTGTCACGGTCACCCTCAAAGCCTATTATCCCAAGAAATTGTACTGACATCCCAACTCCACCTATGTCTTTTTCCAATCACCACCTCCTGCCTTTCCAGATCTCTTGTCAGAATATGCCTATCACTTAGTTCTTCAAGTTTACCAAGATGTCTAATCAATCAATCCAACCTTTCTCCTTGGCTGTGGGCCCTCTTCAAGGGGAACTAACTTCCTGGTCCGACACAGATTCCTGAACCCGTAACACTGCCTCTCCACAGCCCTCTTCACCTGTCCACTCTGGCGCAACCCGGGCTCTGTAACGTTTCTTCCGTCTTCTTCCACAGACTGATGCTGGACAAAATGCCTCGTTTCTGGGTCACGATTTCAGAAGGGCACTTACGGCACCTCATGGTTTTGTTACATGTTTGTTCTTCCTGCACAAAATGAAGCCTCCCCTCCCCTATCCTGTGGACAGCATACTTGGTATTTCTTTGAGGAACAAAGTCCTGACAGTATTTCTACTTATTCAGTGAGTATCTCTCAGTGGTCTTCTCCCCTTGGAGCTCTCGCCTATGCAGAGAAGTCTTGGCCATGGAAACATGTCCGCCTTCCCGGAGTCAGACCACATCTCCTCCTCTCCCTGCTGCGGGCTCTAGAAAGGCCTCCCGTCTTCAGCTGCATAATTCTGCTCTTCCGTAAGGTCTCCAGTCCTTGTGTGATCTCCAGGTTTCTCACGTGACTTGTTTTCTTTAGGGCTCACCTTGGACTTTGGAAAGATTTTACCTATCTACAATTGTTTCCTTGCTGGAAAAATTAGGCTGCAGAGCCGAAGGGACTTGATGACTATGAATTATCATGCAAATCAGAGAAGGGCCCCAAAGCTAAAGTAAATATATTATTTAAATTCCAAAGAGTTTAAGTTTTATTTCAAAAGATAATGGCTTATAGCATTTAGTGAGTCATTTGTAATCCAGATCTCCAAAAAAATCAAAACACCTATTAAAGGTCAATGAAAACAGAAAGGAATCACACTCAAAGAAACTAAATAGCTGGCACACATCTCTGCTATCAGCAATAAATTCAGCAATTAACCAGTACCTGTAGGTTTTAGCAATTCACATTCTAAGTGAACATCGTGCTTAGTTTAATGTGTATTATGCTGCTCCTACTTTGATGCATTGGAGGAGTGCAAACGGTATTAAAAATTAGTACGACACTCCCTTTGCAACCTTATTTATGAAAATTCGAAGACATGGCTGAGTCCCATTCTCCTGCTATACAAAAGGAAAACAAGTTACTGGGGCAAAAAATGTTTTGTCTGAGGATACTGAAACACACATTGATATAAAAGTGTCATTTCATCCAGTCATGGAAGTTCCTTGAGAATCTTCCAGAGCTTGGTTGGGTATGTCCTGCAGGCTGCGCCCTCTCCGCCCCTACGGTCCCCCCCAAGCTCCAGGAAGGGCTGGGGTGCCCTGCTTTCTCTCCAGAGCCCCAGGCCAGCCCTGGTCCTGTCCCCCATCACCAAGACAGACAAATCATCAGTCATCGAAGCATTCTCTGGCCCGGGCTGTCTCTCTGGGGTGGCCCCCTCCCTCACCATGGCTCCCATCTTCCCGGGGGTGTCGGGGTGGGGTCTCCATGTTCTGGGGCTTCCACCTGGGTCCCCTCTGTGGCTCCAAGCAGCAGGACATCTTCCCCTGCCTCCAGCTCTGAGGTCCCAGGCTGGCAATGCTCCCCCTGTCCCGCTCTTCAGCCTCGGTTTCCCTGTCGTCGTCTCCCTGGGTGACGCGGGCCATGCCCGACTCTCCTCGCTCTCCGCTCCTCTCCGCTCCATCCACAGCGTTCCTGCCTTGCCTGACTGCCTTGCTGCCCATCATGGGGCCATCATGGGAAGGCTTTCGGGCCTTCAGGTTCAAGTGTCTGGCCGCGTTGTCCAGGGCTGTGTCTGCGCCCGGTTTCCTCTGGGCGCATGGCGCCCACTGCCGGGCTGTTACTTCTGTGGGATCCAGCCGTCCTTGCTTTCCTCCATCCCAGCTTTGCAGCCATGGATGGCGGAAGCCCGTGCTGGTTATCCTAACGCCCCACACTGTCTGCCCACACGGACGCACTGACCGCTCTACAAATCCACCCACTGCCCAAGCTTATCCGGTCTCCATGCTCCCGAGGGACACGCTTAGGATCCTGTCCTTCCTCCAGAAGAGCCATGCGCTCCATCTTCCCTCTCAGCGATGGCCTGGCTTCCTGTTGCATGGATGGAAGTAGAAGCTGACTGCACCTGTGTGTGGCTATGTATATCTGCTCCTCCCCTCCCTCCCCCATCCTCACCAGTCTCCCCATGGCAAAGGTCACCCTGCTCCTCCCCTCCCTCCCCCATCCTCACCAGTCTCCCCATGGCGAAGGTCACCCTGACCTCCAGGCGGTCAGCTCCAGGGCTCCTGTCTCATCCTCATCCCGCTGGATGAATCTGGGACACGGATGGCCACTTCTAGGTTTACTTCCTTTGGCTTCTCGTTCATAACAGCTGCCCAAATTTCTTCCCACCTTGGATTGTTCATCTTGATCATTAACTTGGTTGGCTCGGGAAACATGTAGCAGATTGGTGAAGACACTTCTGGAGGTGTCTATGAATGTATTTCCAGAGATGACTGGCAGCAGATGAAGGAAGACCCACCCTGAATGAGAGCAAGCACCACAAAGCAGGCTGGGCACCAGGAGGAAACAAAGCACCAGGAAGAGGGGGCGGGGCAGCGCGGCCCCTCTCTCTCTCTCTCTCTCTCTCTCTCTCTCTCTCTCTGCCTCTGTCTTTCTGTCTCTCTGTCTCTGCTTCCCTACCTCCATGACAGGAGAACCGCAGGTCCACCACATCTTCCATCTTCTTCGGCTTTACCATAGGCCCAAAGCCATGGAGCCAGCTGACCTTGGCCCCCAACCTCCGAAATTCTTGAGCCAAAATAAATCTTCCTTCCTTTTAAATTGTTTGTCTCAGGGACTTACTTGTTCCAAACAATGGAAGTCTGACAAGCACCCATCTCATCCCAGCCCGGCCTCTGCAGCTCTCCACCCTCTTCTTCTGCAGGGTGCCTGGCCTCCTCCCGCAGCTGCACCGTGCACAGTCCGGAGCCTCCCGGCTTTCTTTGTCCTTCATGGACCTCTCCCTCCCACACGGTTCCCCGACACATTTCAGTCTTCACTCTTGTCATGTCAGCTTGGTGAGACTTCCTTGATCACTTCATATGACAATATGCCTTCCCTCTCAGCATTCCTATTCCTCCGTTTGGTTTTATGTTCCTCCCCACCAGTGAACACCATCTACCAGCATATACGTACTGAACATGTCTACAGAATGTAACATAGCTTTCCCTAAGCAGAATGTGAGTGACGATCACTTTTATGCCATTCTATTTCTGTAAACATGACTGATAAACAGCAGCTAGAAGGTACTCAATAAAGGACAGACAAGAGGAACAGAGGTCAATATTGCTGTGATACACCATGTTGCATAAATAATCAAGGTAATATTTCGATTACGGCTCTATTAAGTTTCCAAGAGAATGCAGAGTGGCCTGACTTTTATGCAGATGTTAGGAGATGATTACAGTTGGCCTTTTCCCTACAAATTATCCAGTAATTCTAAAACAAATATCGAACAATTTGCAAATATTAGTACAAGTTAGAAGAAAGGCTCCATTATCTGAATAGAAATGTCAGGATGATAGAGATCCTGGCTTTGGGAAGCCTCTTCAGTTATCACTGAAAAATGACAAAGACACATGTTTTCCTAAATAAGATGTGCTGGGAAAGTGAGTAACTGACTTTTGGTTTTACTTGTATTTGTATGGGTGGTATTCTAGAAGCTTACTGTATCAACAAATGGAGGAGGCAAAAAACAATTTGTTAATTCAAGGACATTAAAATTATTCCAGTTTCATATATGACCTAACTAGTCCTCCCTGGTTTTGATCTCTTATTAGACCTGGGCAGTCAAACTTCACTACACACCCAAAACAAACAAAACCACAGAAACCAAAACCTCATAGGCTCTATTTGCATATTGTTTGGTCAGAGTTGACAAAGATAATCTAAGATGGCCAAACCCTTCATATAAAATGCCAAACTATTTTCATCTAATCCATATAATATGTCTATATACCTTAAATTGCTCTAGATTACCATTGCCTAATACACTGTAAATGCTAAATATTATGTAGCATTTTTTTACACTTGGATGAATGCATTTTTTGTCTTATATTATTTTTTTACATTTGGATGGTTTTTTTATTGTCATATTATTTTCCATTGATTTTTCCTAAGTATTTTCTGTGTTGGTTGAATCTATAAAGGCAGCACCCATGGATATGGAAGGCCAATTATATCTTTAAGTAGTCAACACTATACATATGAGCACATACACACACATAACCCCAAACCCCCACAACATATAGACCCTACCCTATACCCCATATACACATACAAATACACATATTTGTGTATATACATACATATATATGTGTATATAGTATGTATTTACACATATATACATATACCTACACATACACACACATATATACATACACTGAATATATTTAAATAGTCTGCACTTCAATGGGGCTATTCTTTTCTTTTTGGTTGTGGGGTTTGAACTCTGAGCCTGGGCACTGTCCCTCAGCTCTTCAGTTCAAGCTGTACCACTTGAGCCACAGCGTCACTTCCAGTTTTCTGATGGTTTATTGGAGATTAGAATCTCAGGGACTTCCCTGCCTGGGCTGGCTTTGAACCACAATCCTCAGATCTCAGCCTCCTGAGTAGCTAGGATTACAGGCGTGAGCCACGGAGCCCGGCTCAGCTGGGCTATCCTTTGTGTGTCACAGGGTAGCCCCCACATAGAAAGCGGCTGCTGTAAGATGCAGATAGTGCACACAGTACTGAGACCTGCCGTCTCCAGACCCCCGTCGGGGGTGCTGTGACTGTCCCCCACACATATCTCGTCTACATTTATTTGTTTTCTCCTCTACCACAACACAGCGCCTGCTTACTGCCTGCGTGTTGAGATGAAATGCTCTGGCAGAGAGCAGATGTACCAATTAATAACCTGTCAGGTCTGATGGATAGAAGAGGAAAACAGTGTCCTCACACGGATCTCCAGCAAGGTTTCCTTCCCCCTTTCAGGGCGCCGTGGGTCAGGAGCCGCCCTCGGCCTCCCCAGGGAGAGCCCGCACTGCCTCATTAGCGTCTGTCTTTCATAGCACCACGATGTGGCCTCTGAGAGGCTGACTCACCTGCTCTTCTCCCAGAATCCTGAAGTGATGGAGCTCTTTAATCAAGGAGTTGGGACAGCCAGCTGTTCAAAAGGAGAATTAATCACAGAAATGTCATTCTCATTCTGTACAGTAACACACCTTTTACATAGTTATGCCTATCAGCGACCAAGGTTGATATGGGGGAGGACACAAATGCGTACCGGAAATACATGTCTGAACTACCACAAAGACACCAGACCTTCAGAGGACCTATAGCTGCGGCCTGGGGCCCCACGGCAGCACTGGGACTGCCTTGTTAGGTCTCTCCATGATGACCCAGCCTGTCCAGGGCTACGGGATGTCATGCCATGTCTATTCGTTAGAGATGTGCCCGGCACGTCCCCGCCCTTGATTTTGTAGGGCCAGAGCAGGAGCGCTGGTGGCGGCAGGTCCTTGCGTATTCATTGCGCTGCTTTTTGGCCCCTGGGCCAGATGAGAATGGAGATAGTTCTACAGCATATGCTGCTGCTGCTGCTGCTGCAGAATTTTCTGGGGCTTAGGACCCGCCCTGTTCCCTCCAAGGGGCCATGTCACTCTTGTAGTGAGATCCCGCACTAGAGTTGGGGAGGGGATTCTTTTCTGGAAAGATCTGGGGAGGGGCTGTGGCAACCTTGCTGCCACCACGTTCCCACTCTAACGAATCCTCACTTCTCTAGGCGTTTGCATTGTCTTTCTCCAACTGTACAATGAAACAATTAATAAATAATATATATCCCAGCCCATACTGATACAGGTACACATCTATAAATGCTCCCTATCAGCTAAAAAATGGTCCACTGTGGTCTTTTCAATAGAATAATTCTACAGTATTAGGTGCAGTCATCTATAATATTAACTATGGTAATGAAATTATTCTGAAAATCTGTTGCTTTGGATAAGACCTATGTATCACATCATCTGTTCAGTTTCTAAGAAAGAAATCGTATGCCAAGCCTATCTAAGAAACCACCAAGCTATTTCTTCTTTTGCTCAGCATTGTGGTGTAGGATGGGGTGAAGGGGTTTTTCTGGGTGAGGGCAGGCTAAGAAATGGCAAACCTTGCCTCCATGTGGGAAAAGGTGTACTTAGCAGCTTGCTTGTGTATTATTCTGCAAGGTGGGTTGAAACCAACAAGAAAACAGAAGAAATGCCTTATGAGCACATGATGGGGGTTGAAGACATGACAGAGTACTTACGCAGGATATTTTAAAGAAAAAATTTTAAGGAAAAGATATTCCTCAACTTGATTGGCCCACGGGATGCCCAGATAGTTAGTAAAGCGTTATTTCTGGCTGAGTCTGGCGAGGGTGTTTCCAGAAGAGATTAATTAGCATCTGGGTTAATAGGCTAACAACAGAAGATCTGCCTTCATGAAGGTGGGTAGCTGTCACATGGAGGGCAGCTTGGCTAGACTGAAGATGGAGGGAAGGGGAAGCTTTCCTTCTCTCTCAGCTGCGCTCTTTGTCTGCTCCTCAGGCCTTGGGGCCCCGGTGCCTGCCTTCTGAGTTTGGAACTCACTCAGTTTCCACACAACCCAGGTACCACTGTTTCTCAGACCTTCATACTCAGACTGAATTGCAATCGCACTTTCCTACATCACCAGCTTGAGATGGCAGATGGAGACTTCCCACCTCCATAGCGGAGTGCCTCAGCGTCTGGAATGAATCTCCGCTGCGTCTCTATGGACGTGTGTTACTGTGCTCTGGAGCTCTCTCACTGATGCACTAGGGTTAGTCCCAATCCTGAAAGTCTACCATCATGGAAAATGCTCGGACAATAGTTACAGTTTTTGATATGCCTTAGCATCTCATGCTATGAGGAAATAATTTACAAGTATTAATGGAGAAAGTAAAAAAGATTTCTTATTTAAGAAAATAAATGAAAATAAATCAGTGGCCATAGTTATGTCTGTTTCTGTAGAGAAAGGAATTTTAGACCCTTGAAAGGAGAAACTGTAATTGAGCCAGGGTGTTTCTGGTTAGACAAGGGCTTGCCGGTGGAAGTTCTGCCTGAGAGGAGGCTCATGCTGGAGTCGCTGCTTTCACATCAACCCAACAGTGTGTTGTAGGACATCCAGGATCATCTGGCTGGCTACAGAAAAGTGCTATATAAATGTGGCCTCATCCAGTTCTCCTGCTCTGACCTCTTTGTGGGGAGACAGTCATAATTTAGTTTTACAAAAGCAATGAGTGAAGAACGGAGGCAGACAGAATGGAGGCATCTCCAGCAAGCGGCAGTGGTGTGAACAGGGCTGCGGGTCACAGCAGAAGAAGCCGCCACGTGGAGAGGTGCTGGGATGCCAGGGACAGGCCTAGGAAGGAGCCAGGACCCTGCTGCAGGGTCTCGCTAGGTAAAAATGGTAGAATCATATGCAAGGCTAAAATCGTCAACCTAGATTTTATATCCAGAAAAGCAAGCTGTCCTTCGTAATTGAGGGGAAAGAAAGAAAACCGGGTCTCATAAAAGGCCTAGAGATGCTGCTAGAAAACTGACAAGCCAAATCTCAAATTAGCAGATAGGAAAAATAATAAAGAAATACATAAAATGGACACTAAAATCTATACAAAGTATCAATGAAGCAAAAACTCAGTTCTTTGAAATGACAATAAGATCTACAAACCCCCAGCAAATCTGACAAAAGGAGGAAAGAAATGACAGAAATGAATAAAATTAGAAATGAAAAGAGTCTATCACAACAAATACCAATGGATGCCAGAGGGTCTTATGAAAATGTTTTGAAAACCTATATTCAGTTAAGCTGGAAAACAGAAAAAGGCCTGGATGCATTTCTAGATGCATTTGTTCCTTCAAAATTTATTTAAGATGGTATACGCCAATGAAACAAATCTATAATGAGCAGTGAAACAATAGTATCTCCCAACAAAGGAAAGCCCAGAACCAGTGAATTCATTGCTGAATTCTATCAGACCTTTAATACTCTGAACATTTTCCATGAAATAGAAGAGGGAGGAACACCACCGAACTCCTTCTCTGAAGCCAGTATTACATTGTTTTCCAAATCAAAGACAAACCAGACAAACAAAATCAGAGAACTAGAGATAAATTTCTTTGATAAACATACATGCAAAAATTCTCAATAAAATTCTTTCAAAGTGAATCTAGCACACATTAAAAAGTTCACATACTTATGATTAAGTTGATTTCATTCTGGGATATAAGAATTGTTCAACATACATCAATCAATAAATGTAATACAGGACATAAATGGAATGAAGTACAAAAAAAATCACACAATCATCTTAAATGGTGCAATAAAAGCTTATGATTAAATCCAATATCCTTTTATGATAAAGTCTCTGAAGAATCTAGGAATGGAGGAACTCTGCCTCAGCATAAAAAAGGCATAGATAACAAATCTCTGGACAATATCATACTAAACAGGGAAAAACTGAAATCAATTCAAGTCAGGAATGAGACAAGGATGTTCACTCTCTGCTTTTATTTAATATGGTTCTATAATTCTTGGCCAGAACATAAGGCAAACAAAGAAATTAGGAAGATTCAAATATGGAAGAAGAATCAAGTTATCCCCATTTCCACATGATCTAATTCTATGTAAAAGACCCTAAAGACTCTTCCAAACAATTCCTGAATCTGATACATACCTTGTAAAATATAGCAGGATATAAAATCAATATGCAAAAAGCAGTAGCTTTTCCCAATATCAACAACAAGCAAGCTAAGAAAGAAATCAGGGAAACTGTCCCATTCACAGCAGCTTCAAAAATCACAAAGAAAAAGACAACCGAAACAGAACAACAACAACGACAAAACCCTGGGAATAAACGTTACCCAAGAGGTAAAAGTCCTTTGGAAAAAACCCAAAACTATAAAACTTTAATGTAGGAGTTCAAAGAAGACACCAGAAGATGGAAAGGCCTTCCATATTCTTGGATTGGTAGAATTAATATTTTTAAGAGGGCCATATTACTGAAAATGACCTACCAATTCAATGCAATGCTTATCAAAATCTCAATCACAGAAGCAGAAAAATCAATACTAATATTCATAATTAAGTATAAAAGATCCAAAAATAGAAAAATTACTCCTGAGTAAAACTAATAATTCTGGATGTATTATAATACCAAAGCCAGCATGATATTATAAACAGACACAAAGACCAATGTGCCAGACTAGAAGCTTTAGAAACAAAGTTACACAGCTAGTTATCTAAGCTTTGATAAAGGAGATAAGAATGTATTCCAAGAAAAGGCATTTTCAAGGGGCTTAGAAAACTAGTCATCTGTATGTAGGAAATGGAAACCAACTTCATTTCTCATCCTGTATAAAAATCAACTCCAAATATTTTAATGTCAGATTTGAAACTTTAAAATTACCATAGAAAAATATAGATAAACTGAAGATAGAGGCAGAGGTAATTGTTTTCTAAGCTCAGACAATAAGAACAAGAATCATCATGTTGGACTATATCAAATAAAAATGTTTCTGCACAATAAAATAATTGTCAGAACCAAAAGATAACTAACAGATTTCAATCAATAACAAGTGTTCAAAAGTTAAACATTAACAGAACAAATAGTCCAATTAATAAATGGGTAAATGAATTGACCTGAGAGTTCTAGAAAAAGAAATACAAATGGCAAATAGATACATGTTCAGTATTGTTAGCCACAAAGGAAATACAAATGAAAACTATACCAATCCGAATGGCAATCATCAAGAAAACAAATTACATTTGCTGTGGAGAGTGTGGGGGCAAAAAGAAACATTGTGAGTATAAATGTAAATTGTTACAACCACAAAGGAAATCCAAACCTTCGGAAGTGGACCTGCCTAGGGTTGACATGCACCACTGGGCATATATTTGAAGGAGGGTAAATCAGTATACAAGAGAGATATTTACAAGCTCATGTTTACTGCAGCTCTGCTCACATAGCCAAATGGGAAATCAGCTGAGCTACCTAACAACCAATGAATGGATGAAGATTATCTATAGCTATCCATCTATACATATGTATGTATATATTTGTGTGCATACATGCGTATATATGTGTGTATATGTGTATCTTCCATAGAATATTACTCAGACACAAAGAAAAATGAAATAATGCCGTTTATAGGCAAATAGATGGAACTAGAGATTATAATGTGTCAAACCACAAAGCCACACATTGAAAGTTTTGCAATCTAGAAATAAAAGACAGGCATACATTAGTGGATGAACAATCCAATGCCTGCTGGATTCAGTGGTGCAATGATGGAGACATCACAGGATGATTCATTTGCACAACTACTTAAAGATAATAAAAATATAATACAGCCAGGGGCCAGGGGTTCACACCTGCAGTCCTAGTTACTTAGGAGGTTGAGTTCTGAGGATCCCGCTTGAAGCCAGCAGGGGAAGGAAAGACAGTGAGACTCCTATCTCCAATTAACCACCAAAAAAACAGAACTGGCGCTGTGGCTCAAAGTGGTAGAGTGCTAGCCTCCAGCAAAAGAGCTCAGGGACAGCGCCCAGGCCGTAAGTTCATGACCCAGAAAAATAAAAAAAATAAAATAAAACCAAAGAGAGATCTGTATGCATACATATATAATACATATATATGCAAATACATGTAGAATATAATTGTAACCGTGGGAATGTTTAGTGGAACAAACGAGGAACAAAGGGAAGGGTGGAGAACAAATAGCATTGAAATGTGTTGTGTCTAGAGATGAAGAAGGCACAAGGAAACTCACCCAAAGTTTTAACTAATAGAGGGAGGGAGATGAGGGAGAGTAATTAGCTAGACTAAAACATAACACATGCAAATGTGAAATACCAATAACATGATAGAAAGTCAAACAAGCTGTGTTGGGTATCAGTGGGCAGGGAAGGATCCACAGAGAGGTGGACGAGGCTGAACATGCAAAGTACTTCATAAACACTTATGAAAACAGAACACTAGAACAACGAGACCTGTAGAAGTTGTTTTAAGAAGGGGAGAGTGCTGTATATTGCATGTACATTATAGGCACATGGTGTCACAAAGGAACTCCCTAATGCAGCAAATCTGTGCTAAGAAAAGCAAAACAAGAACTAATGAAACCTCAATTCTCTGCTAGTTTTGTTTGTGAATATCCTTGATCCCTGAATAATAAATGAGCCAGGTATAAAAAAAATCTATAGCTGATTTCAGTTTTGTACTTTCATTTATATTCACCTTGTAAGTTCTTATTTGAGTCTTCTAGTTATGGAAGCAGAAACTATGTATTTCTGAGTTTATATCTAGATATTTTTAAGAAATACGATCTTTATGCAATTTTTTCAGCCTAGAAGTTGTAAAGTGTTCTTCCTCTTTATACATGGTCTTTTCTGTTACTCACACCTGAGGAACATGGCTTTGACATATTTTTATTCTAGGTTAAAAGAAACAGAATTTGAAATTAGCTTATCTTCAGATTTATATTCTGACATTCTCCTCAAATATAAGTAAAAAAGATAGATGTCAATGACAGCGCAAATATGAACATCCTTAACAGAAGACCACGTCATTACCTGAAACACCTGGAAGCTAACAGATGAGGCTGGATGGATGCAGAGAATGGGAGAGCAGTGCCGGCCAAGGTCGTAGGGTCATGGAGTGGTACCCATAATCTATGCTCATAAATAAGCACACGATGGGAGACAGGCAGATAGAAAGAGCACAAAGATAGCACTTAAAGATGACAAGACTACAAATGCAAGACAAATGCACATCCTGTGATGTGTAAGGAATATAAAAACTGGCACAATCAAGAGGGAACGGCCCTGTGAACCCTAAATAAAAATCACACTAAGGATAGGAAATTAGAAAGGAGGGAATAGTTCAGGTAGCCAAGTATTCACTCCTTACATGGTCGCCTTGATTTCATAAAAAACACGTCTATAGGAATGTCCGCCCAGCAGCTGACTTTTCCATTCGGGCAGGTGCACTCTTGTTATTGATCTTGTGATGATGGGGTATTGTTTCTAACTATTTTCTCATTTTGCTTTTCAATCTTCCCCTCACTTTGAATATGCCTAGCGTTTACGACCACATGTGGCATCCCCACTGAACTGCCCTGACACCCCCAAATCAACAGACTCATCTTCAGGGAATATTTTTGTATTCCATTTAGGTTGATAAGAGGAAGGAAGGAAGGAAGGAAGGAAGGAAGGAAGGAAGGAAGGAAGGAAGGAAGGAAGGAAGGAAGGAAGGAAAACTAAAGACTATGAATAAATAGATGTTAATATCTTTGGTGTGCTCTTTTTTTTTTAGCCTCCTTCTGAGAGAGAGAAGGAGAGAGGGAGAGAGGGGGAACGGAGGGAGGGGGAAGGGAGAGAGGTTCTGTGTTGTTTGCAGTGACTGTGAAATCCACAGCTGCTTGCTTTTGTCACTCAGGTAGTAAGTGAAGCAACAAGAGAGCAGAATGAACTGGAATTCTATTTAAATTCTCCAACAGACTCCATAGGATGTTATATTTTACATACTAAAAGGTCACACATTCAGAACTTCATGTACTGCACTTATTGTAACCCTCAGACTTAACTTGATCTGCATTCTTATGTATGGGGAGGCAATATACCATTGCAGAGACATGAAAAACTTAGGCACAACCCCAGAGCAAAAGCCCAAGAAAATTTCAAGGGTTCAAACTACTCATCATAGAGTGACCATAAAAGGCCTCTTCTATGGGACAGCCAGTATTATTCTTACCCTGTGTGTCTCTGTTCTCTCCACAGGAGCTGGCACACAATGGTGAGTGTGTGGCCAGACTGAAAGCACACATCGGTGACAATTCAGCGAAACCAAATCTGAAAAGCATTCTGAAGGCTTACACCCACAGTACCGCTCACAGACTGTTTAGCTGTTTGCCTGCTTCTTTGTTAATCTCCATCTTCACAACTCCAAAACAAGTGCCATGTGACTGGGGACAATCTCACCCAACTGCTTTCTCTAGAATCTCTTCCAAAAATAGTAGGTGGAGGTAAAACAAGCAGGCTCCTACTCCCCCCAACACACGGAGACCCCAGCGGGCCAAACCGCGTGCCCACGCAGCTGCAGGTCACGGCAGCAGATCACCCGTCCCACACACAGACCCAGGGCATCTTGCCTTCCTAAGAATGTCTTTGTCCATGGTCTCCTTCTCTGAGAACTGCTTTATACATAGTAAGTTATCCAATCCCTTTCTTTTAAAAAACCACTATTTTAAATTATCTTTTAAAAATTTTTTTTGGCCCTAGGGCTTGAACTCAGGGCCTAAGCATTGTCCTTGAGCTCTTCAGCTCAAGGCTGGCACTCTACCACTTGAGCCACAGCACCACTTCCAGCTTTTTTAAGTAGTTTATTAGAGATAAGAGTCTCGTGGACTTGCCTACCCTGGCTGGCTTTGACCTGTGATCCTCAGATTTCAGCCTCCTAAGAGGCTAGGATTATAGGCATGAGCTACTAGCACCCAGCTTTCAGTTACCTTTAAGTCATGTACAAAGGGATTTCAATTCAGCATGTCTGTTGATGAGTACAATGCATCTCGATCAGTACCACTCCTTCTCTCATTCTCTTCCATCTCTGTCTTTTAGGTCAGCCTGCTCCCCTGTGCACCAGCCTAAAGTCTGGACAAATAAGTGACATAATGCCCCTCCCCATTTGTGGCTTTCGTTTTGAATAGTTACTTGGAATCACTGAGTCCTGAGGGTACACGTTCAAGTTAGCTTGAATCCCTGTTCCTGGGTTATAACGGTGTCCTGCTCAAGTAAATACTCATGGTTTCTTAACCAAATTGTAGCCAGTTTTTCTCAAACACCAACAGCGGGCACCAGTAGCCTGCAGGGCGGGGGACGTGGTGCTCAGGGAATAATTACAGGTGAATAAGTAAATGTAGGTAGAGAACACCATTGCCCTCTAATTGCAAACAAGAGCTCTGAACCGTACATGGCTTTTATGCCCTTCAATTCTGGGCCAGAATGGAAGATAATGCGTAAAAAGCCCTAGTCAATATTCTCCAATCTCCAGAAGTGAGTGATATCTTAAGCACAACGCTTAATGTTTAAATACAAAGTATTAGTATACCACTATTCTACAGATGAAGAGTTTACTGTTTTTTAAGTTCTCTTTCCCTGTGGGCCTTGTCGGAGGAAAGCTAACCTCTGGCCAGAGTGGAACTCTATTATCAATGGAGAATCAGACAAGGCCTACGAGATGGGTTTAGTTGAAAGCCACTGTGAGAGGCAATTACTCAGACCATTGCCAAAATGTCAAAATACTTTTCTTAACACAGACACACGACTGCCAAACGCAATCTGATGATTTTGTTTATGTCAGTGACAATCAGATCTAATTCTTGGATTTTCTGCACTTGCTGACATTTGATTCATCAGTGATTAGAGAGCAACATGTAGTCACGAATTGAAGAATGACAATGTCTTAGTTTTGAACAAAATGTTATCTATTCTTCTTGTTAGATGAACCTCCCTCTCACGCTGTATTGCTTTGTCTAGCATGGTTGACAGACATTGCAGAATCTGCCTCCACACCCCAGTGAAAAAAAGATCAGAGATCTCGTAAAGAATTCTATTCTATCAACCAAACATTCTTGTTAGAAAGATCTAGATTGGGAATAATGGAGACCATACCAACTTCTTCTAAGCTTCCATGAAGCTTTTCTTTCCTGGCACAATCACCTGATTTCCTGAAATCGTCTATAAACCTGTGCAGATGTACAGGAAGCGCCAGATGTTTTTCCTTCCATTCTCAGGTCTGACTGTAGCTGGCATCCTCCCTGGTGGAATGTGGCACCTGTGAGGTCACCAGTCTATTCTGTGATCTCCCGATGCTTCCTTCCCAGGGGGTTTTGAGAAGCATTTGCTTCCTTTACGGGGGCAAATGTTCCTGCCCTTGCCCACGTCACTGTGTCACATAAATATCAGACGGTGGCTTCACCTCATCCTGCCTGAAGCACGCCTCATACCTGCCCTGAACTCTTAACTCAGGAGTCAGGCCTACCTCACCTGTCCTAGTATAGCTCCCATTTGTGGGTCTACCTGGTGTTACCCAGAATACACCTCTGTTACAAACGTTTGTGTTTTAAAGACAATTAAGAAACAACAAATAGAGAGTGAACCCATTTTAATTCTTCACCGGCAATCTACCCAAAGACAAGGTGCATACTGTCTTCACTGGAGATGATTCTTCACCTCAGATATGCGCAGTTCTCACTCTCTTCCAAGGACCTAAAGAATTTCCCATTCATTCTAATTAATTAATCTATGAATGGGCATAGGATCAGCCATTGACAAAACTGCTCTCCTTTAAGTTGTGAGATTCACTTCACTCTCCATGTCTTGGGTTTTCTCTGCAGTCCTCTGCTTCCTCTTCCTATCCGTCACATATGGGAGAGGCCGTGTCTTTGGCCCACTGGGGGTCCCTCTCTCAGTCCCTTCCACAGCCGCCTGGTTCCTTCAATGGGGTCTCTGCCTGGGCTCCCAGTCGGGCTCCAGCTTCCAGGCCAGCCCCTGCTCCCGTGTGTTCCACAGAGATTTTAACCCAAAGAAATCCCACAAGGGTAACCCCTGGCCCCTGGCAGATGAGCTCCCGCACATCCAGCTCTGCTGATCCGACACGCGCTTACGGAAGACGCATTCCTTCACGAGGGCTCACAGCCATTTTTCTGTGTTGATGGCTGAAATGAGTAAACTCATTGCTTTCGAAGTTTTTAATTCATTACATCGATTTTGTAAAGGTGGACACACACACACACACACACATACACACACACCTGGCCTCTTTCTCTCAGATGCCTTGCCAATGCCAGGCAGAGGCTCTGAGATCACACACGGTGTTTGGGGGTCTCCTGGCACTGGTCCCCCATTCTCCTCTCTTTCTGATAGGAGCTCAGATTCGCCATTAGAGAATTTGCTGTGTCTTTTCTACTGGGCAGCCTTCTTGCTGCTCGAGGAAGTGGAGACATAGCCATCGGGCAGCCCTTGGCCGCTGTGCTGTCCCTGCCCTGGCTTTGTCCTCCTTGAGCAAGCCCCAACGTCTCAATCGTGGTTTGCTGCCCGTGGTAAGGTGGCGTGGAATTCCATCTCATCCTGTGTTGAGTCTGTTATACTTATCTGAGGATTTGTGCCCATCTGTTGTATTTTTCCCAGTCATTAAATTTCTACTCCATGTCTTGCACGGGCTTTCTATGAACTATTGTAAATAAGAATAAATTACTTAAAGCCAGGTGCTAGTTGCTCACACATGTAATCCTAGCTATTCAGGAGGCTGAGATCTGAGTATCACAGTTCAAGGCCAACCCAGGCAGGAAACTCTGTGAGAATCTTATCATCAATAAAACTATCCCCCAAAAAGCTGAGGGTGGAGCTGTGACTCAAATGGTAGAGTACTAGTTTTGAGGAAGAAACACTCAGAGACAGCACCTAAGCCCTGAGTTCAAGCCCCAGGAAGGCACGCACGCGCGCGTGCGCGCGCACACACACACACACACACACACACACAAATTACCCAGGTTATATTAAAAATGGAGAAGACATACACTAAAAAGAATATGAAAATAAACTTCAATCTCATTTTTTAAAAAGATATCTTTGAAACCAGGCCTTTGAATTTCTCTTAGTAAGTTTGACTTTCATTCTTTTCTTCCACCATAAATACGGGTACAACCTAATTGAAAACTCCCCCTAGAATACTTCTTGCGAACTTCAGTATAACTTTGGTGGACTGAGCTACAACTTTTCCTTTTTTTCTTTTCTTTATTTTTTTTTATTGTGAAAATACCATGCAAAGGGATTACAATTACATGAGCAAGGTAACGAGTACATTTCTTGTCAAGCATTGTTGCCTCCTCCTTTGTTTCTCCTTCCCATCCCTTCCCATCTCCTCCTTCCCCTTGCCCCTCCCTCCTCCCCCCTTCCCCACCCCTCCCCACCAAAGTTGTAAAGTTTTTCTGTTAGGCAAAATGAACTCCAAGATAAGGACTCAAATGGTTTTTCTTTCTTGCTATTGTTTCTACATATTTCTGAGATGATTTCTTTGTTACTTTGTATGTCCTTCCCCCACAGTATAACCCCTGCTTTCATTGTACTTGATGTTGGTATAATTTGTGGAGGGGAAGGGAAAAAACAAATTGTTTAAATAGGGATACAGGTGGACCCATTGCAACAATGAGCTGTACAAGCTACAACTTTTCCAGGAAGCTTGTTTCTTAGTTTCTAGGAAACTCATTTGGAAAACATATTCCACTGAAACCAGTCAAGCCACATAGGCCTTCAGCCCTATTTTTTTCTTTTCATATCCTTGCAAAGCATTGTGGGATAACTGTGATATCCTTTGGGCTCCATGGCAAACTGTGGGTACCCAGGGGTAAGAACTGCAATGGATTTCAGCCGTCCGATCTGCTACTGGCACTGGCCACATGACACAAATAATCTGCAATTTGCAGATCACTGCTGTTTGGTGTGGGATGCTTTGAGGATTAATTTTTCTCTTGGCTACAGCTTAGAATCCTTAAATGTAGGCTTGACAATAACAGCTACCTTCTATTTTCCCCTTAAGTACAACTTTGAAAGAGAACCAGCTAACTATAAAATGGCATAAAAAAATAAGCCATAATGCGATGTGATCAAAGGCAACACAGTAAAATGAAGCGCTGACCTTGAGTTCCGAGCCTGCGTCCGGGCAGGCAGGCTCCGCAGGGCACATTCCCACAGGGAAGAGGTTTGATGGGCTCTTTTCACTGTAGGTGAGCCCGGCTGATTAGGGTTTCCGTGCAGTTTGTGAATGTGGCCACCTGAATTAGTTTGACAGCTGGGAGTTGACTGAATCCATAGAAAATTCACTAGGATCTCTGAACTGACCTTTCCATCTGAGCAGCAGGACTTGAGCTCAGGCAGGAAGGCCATGAGACACTCATTTCCAATTAAACAGCAAAAAGCCAGAGGTAGAGCTGTGGCTCAAGTGCTGTAGTCGTACGTGGTCTTGGGCAAAAGCTAAAAAGGATAGCACCCAGGCCTTGAGTTCAAATCACAGTACCAGTGCCCATGCATGCATGCACACACACACAGATACAAAAAAATTCTGGGTGTGTTTAAATAGGTGTTCATTATGCTATGTGTCACATCTAACTAGATGTAGCCTTCTATAATGAAAAACTTTTGTATATAAAAAACTAACATTTGCATGAGGCTCAAAATAGTATTATTGAACCCAGGGATCTTTAATTTGATATTTAAGGTATATAAAGATAACTTTGAAAACAAAGAATAAGAATGCTGTAACATTTAGTACTGACCTTATTTTTAATCATTGAAATATATGAGAAAACTAAAAGTGGACCCCAACCTATCACCTGCACCAACATCAACTCAAAATGGATTAAAGACCTTAACATCAAACCTGAATCTCTGAAACTACTGCAGGACAGAGTAGGAGAAACACTTAACTTATAGGCACAGGCAGGAACTTCCTGACCAGAGTCTCAGGGTCACAACAAATTGGAGAGAGACTGGACAAATGGGACTACTTTAAAATAAAAAGTTTCCGCACAGGCCAAGAAATAACAACCAAACTAGAAAGACAGACAACTAATTGGGAAAAAATATTTACCAGCAAAATATCAGACAAGGGTCTAATATCCATCATATACAGGGAACTCAAGAAACTAATTCCTCCCAAACCTAACAAACCAGTTACTAAATGGTCAAGAAGAGATAAAAATGGCAAAGAAACACATGAGGAAATGTTCACCATCCCTGGTTGTGAAGGAAATGCAAATGAAGACAACCCTGAGACACCACCTTACCCCAGTCAGAATGTCCCACATCCTAAAGTCAGCCAACGACAAATGCTGGAGGGGATGTGGAGAAAGAGGAACCCTATTACACTGCTGGTGGGAATGTACACTTATACAACCACTTTGGAAAGCAGTCTGGAGGGTCCTCAGAAAGCTAAATATTGGCCTCCCTTATGACCACTTCTAGGCATCTACCCTGAACAACAGGAACCAGTATACAAGGACACATGCACCTCCATGTTTATTGCAGCACTGTTCACAATAGTCAGGATATGGAAACAACCCAGATGTCCCACCACAGATGAATGGATCCAAAACTTGTGGTATCTATACACAATGGAATATTACGCAGCCATTAGAAAGGACAAAATATTGGCATTTGCAGGGAAATAGATGGAGCTAGAAGAAATCATATTGAGCGAGGTAAGCCAAGAGCAAAGAGACAAAGGGCACATGGTCTCCCTGATAAGTGGATGTTAAATCCAAAACATAAGGTGATACGACAAAATTAACAAGGCTTCAGAAACAAAGGACTTCCATTCATCTGGTTGAATTACTACTAAATAACCCCATGCTGCTGATCACATGTATGGTGTATATGTATACACCAGAGGGAAACCAGGAGGACGACACAGAACTAGAGGGAATCAGGGAAAAACATACAACAGCGGGACCCATTAGCTGTACTGGACATTGACCAAAATGAACTAAGCAACTCAATGGCAGCGATGGGAGGGAGGGAACAAGTGGGAAAGGGTGAACAGTTGATGCTATGCAAAACAAAAGAAATGTACATATCACCCAATGTGGAAGAAATAACTGTATCGCAAAGCTCATAGAACTCATACATGTTATAGACCATGATAGACAATTTGCCCCATGAAAGTTAGAATGTGTTTATGACTTTAACTAAGCATCACTATCCCACAATACTGTGAAATTTGGAAAATTATGTAATCACTTAATCACAGTAAGGAAGTTGAAAAAAAAGAACTGTATGAGCATATCATTTGTAGAACGAATATATTCTGATATGAATGTATATTAATAGGCATAGTGTATCTGAGTCTATCAGCCTGAAATTTTGAAACTGTAGAGTTTCTAGAATAAACTAAACTTAGTGTGCATATTTTCTCAATTTTTCATTGTAGATGAAGCAATTGCTATCCCAGAAGCAAACAACTTCACAGAGTTCAAAACAAGTTTGGACGTTGGCAATTTCATAATTTAGATCAGAGCAACATTTCCCGCTTTGCTGTCCCTGCAGTACAGTTCCGACGTCCACTGCACAGCTAGCCTCTGACCTGCTCCAGTGAGTGCTGCGGCCTCCATAGCCAGACACAAACGTCTCATTTCACAGACAGCACGTATTATTGTTATGGACAGGAGGAAAGGCCCAACTACATATTCCTTTCTTCTCTGCTACACAACGTTCAAGTGTGTGTCTGCTATGCATAAGGACAGAGGTGATAAAGGAAGCTGAAATTCATCCATCAGGGACTCTCTTTTCCTACAGTTGACATTAGCAATAACATGCCCATCAACAAACCTGCTAAATGCAGAAAGAGCTAAGCGGGAAGAGGGTAATCTAGGGGGAACAGGAAGCCAGGGAATGAATGGAATGCAAGGCGTGGCGGCTGAAGCCCGCACGTGAGCGTGAGCGGAGGTGGTGCAGCTGTCGGGTGCACATGAGAACTCGAAGGTCCTGCACAGCCTAACTCCTGGGCTGAAACAAGCAGCCACTGGCACCTGATTATTTGTTCCAGAAAATCCCTGCCCTGGAAGATAAGCTTGTAAGGCAATAAGTGGCTTTACTGTCTGCCTCGAGAGCTTCCTGCACATGATTTAACCAGTTTGCTCAGCTGTGCAGTGTCTCTCTGAACAGGGCGAGACGTGGCTCCTGGGGGTGACGTAATCAAGGCGTCCTTCAGAACCTCCTCTCACGGTGTCCGCCACCCCAGACCGTGATATCAGGAGCTTGCTCAGTTCTGAGCAGCCATCAAAGATCTGCAGAGATCTCCCGGAACCATGGCCGCCCAGACGCCAGGCCCTTCAAGTCTCTCATCCACTTTCACTTTCTGTGGCCTCAAGACTGCTCCATATGTAGTGAAGCTCCTCCACAACAGCTCTCCTGTCATCACACGAGACATCGACAAAGGACCAGGCAGAAAAGCACTTAAGACTTGACGTTTTTCTCATTTCTATGCTGTTAGGCTATCAAAATAATTTTTAAAACTTTGAGAAAACTGCTCTCAGTGTGTATGCTCCAGTATTTTGGTTCCACCGTGCGCTACATTCAGGTCTTCTTTGTGCTAGACCTATATTTGGAATAGTTTTGGCTGCGTGTGTGCAAAGGCCCGGCCCTTTCCCCAGCTGACATCCTCCAATGGCGCGCTTACCTCGAAGGGCCAAGAAGTGAGGGGCTCTGGGAGCGAGGGGCTCCCCAGATGGAGTGTGCTACAACCCAGCTTTCTCTCTCCCACTCTCCTCAAAACTCGTTGTGACTGAAAGCAGGGAAGGGGAAGAAAGGGAGCAGCAGAGAGGGACTTCATGTCACCTTTCACATGGCTTTCTAGAGCTTATGGGTATTAGTTTACCTAAATGCGCATGCCAATTTCTAGTTCACAGGAAGAAAAAGGGAACCTGGGGGTGACCGTCTCTGAGCAGATCCAGCCAAAGACCCATCCAGCTAGAGAATGAAGGCAGCCAGCTCCAGATGCTGTGGCTAGTGAAGATTCTCCTGAAGACAATGAACAGGTACATAAGTACTGCAATACTTCCTGTTTGTAGACTGGACACTTGCAGTACTTCTGATTCTCTGTCCTTTGCCTTAGAATGTTTTTAAACTGGACTTCCTTGGGACATATTTAGACATGACTAAGGTGGGAACAAAGAAGTAATATCTAAACACCTAGCAAGTAAACAGAAGTCATCCGATTTTAGGAATTCACAGAATTCTAAGCACTCCTTAGAGCTGAGACCCAGGGAAGCCAGAGCTGGTGTGGGAGGGAGGGAGGAAGGAGGAGGGCGGCAGGAAGGAGTTCATGTTCTTACAGGTACGTAAGGATATTTTCTGTTTGTGACTTTTTTTTATATTTTAAATTTACCCTAGTAATTTCCCTTGTTACTTTTGTGCTACGCATTTAGTTTCTTTTATTCATCTCAGTGTGGGGATAATTTTATTCATTACCGAAAAGCATATTTCAGGTTCTTTTTTAAAAAACAAAACAAAACCCAATAATTGTGTAGGCGCAGTAAAGTACCGCCATTTAGATTCATCACGGCTTTTATATAGTTCAGATGGTTAGAGTGTGTATGATGGTGTGAGTCACATTTGAAAAAGACGAGATAAATAAATAAATCCAATAGAAAGGACAAGCGACAGCTACTAGACAGACAAATCCAACCCTACAGTTCCAGCTGTTAATTACAGTGCAGCTGATTGCCTGCATCTTTACATTTCCCACATGATAATCAGTAATCATTCTTTATTTTAATGAGTCAAGATGGCCAAATCTGAGTAATACTTATGTGTCAGCAGAGTTGTACCAATGAGTCCAAATTTGCTATTCACATTTTGAAAAACGGCATTCATGGATATTCAGCGAAGTACCTTTGAAATGGAGGGACAAGCCAGGCCCGGTAAGTCACATGTCACGGTAGCTCCTCAGCAGGAGGAAGTTGAGAGGACAGTGATTTGAGGCCCATCCCAGAAGTGCTAGGTACGGTGCTAGGGGCCTATTACAAGGGCCCATCTGCACAAGGGCAGACCCAGGCAGAAACTCAAGATCCTGTTTGACAAATAAGTAAAGCCAACAGGGCTTTGGTAGAATGGTAGAGCAATCATCAAGCAAGCAGAAGGCCCTGAGTTAAACCCCCAGTACCTCCAAAACCCAAGCCAAAGAAACCAAGAGGGACAGTGAGGGTCTCAGAAGAGGGGTACCAGGCCCCCGGCAGAGTGGGGTCCCCACTGAGCACTCAGGCAACTGCACTGTGGACAAGGAGAAAGGGGCTCCAGCCATTTTGTAAGATCATTCATGGATTCAAGCGAGCACTCGTCAATGAGAACATTGACCTGAACACACACTAACACAGTCAAGTGTTCCAAGTGGAAGATGATGCTTATAAATGACTTCCACGAGGAGTAGTTATCTTTTTAGGGGTTTCATATATATATATATATATATATATATATATATATATTAACTTTTCCTTTGTCAAATTTTGTGGGCCTGGCTAACGCACCTTAGGGGAAAGGCCCGCCATCTCTACCCTGGTCCACCCTGCCTTCAGTGCTGCCATTGCAACCTAAGTTCTGAGCATGCTGGTCTCCATGCTATTTGCTTAAACGTGTGGGATTAGGGCAAAATACAAGGGGGTGAAGAAGGGGACCAGCCAGCCCGAGGTGACACTAACCTGAGGGCTGAGCCATTGCCTAGAGGAACTAGAGGCTGACTTACAGACTGTGGGAAAGTGCTGCCTTCAGCGCCAACAGTGGGGTGAGACACTAACCTGGGATTGAAGAGACTGGGAAATGGCGGGGGGGGGGGTAGTCTAAGAATCAGCATCAACAGTCGGTGCTAACCCTGAGGGCTGAGTTATGTCTGAGGGTCTGAAGCAGGCAGGATGGAAGAGTGCCTCTGCAGAGCTTTGGGAGTAGACATGGTGAAGTGTGCGGAGCCACGAATGTCTCCTCGAGGAGAACTTTCTATACTGCAGGGTCAGCAGGCCTCTGGACAGAGGGGGCGTAGCTAATTGCAAAGAAGATGTCCCATAGCCAGCAAGAGGGAAGATTCCAGCCACACAGTTAGTGTCACAGAAGGCACAGAGTTCACTGCCGATGCATGAAAACCACAAATCTCCAACAAACCCATTTCCTCTAAGCAAAGGGACTATTGTAAAAAAGCCCACTCTTGGCTGTGCTGTTCATTAACATTGGAGCTACACAGCAGTGGTAGCTCAGGCCTAGAATCCTAGCCATACAGAGGAGACCTGAGGATCACAGTTAGAAGTCAGCCTGGGTAGAAAAGTCTGTGAGACTCTTATTTCCAATAAACCAGAAGTAGAATTGTGGCTCAAGTGGTAGAACAGCAGCCTTGGGCAAAAAAAACTATAGCACAGAGGCCGGGCTTGAGTGCAAGCCCTGGTATTGGCACAAAAGAAAAGGTAAAATAATGATATATGTATATATACGTATATATATATACATATATATGTATATATATATATATATCAAACTCATCCCTCCTTCCTTTTCACTAGTCTAAAATTTTCACACTAAGAAAGTGAAAACTAGACTCAAGTTACTGGTTACTTCTGCGATGAAAACTCTAAAGTGCTACAGCAGGCCCTGGGCTCTGTCTGAGCCCACCAAGCTCTAAACCCTCATTTCGGTGATAGTGATCAGAGGGTCATTAGATCCACTTTGCAAATTCCAGGACAAATGAGAAAAATATTTATATTTTTGTAATAGCTAACATCATAGCCATTTTGGACAAATGGAGTCATGCTACACTAAAAGAAAACATTTAAGATCAAAAGGCCATCTTGGGATAAGGTATTAAGAAGAAACAGATTAATAAAGAGACAGATTAATAAAGTACCAGTTATTAGAGTCAAGTGATTATGTATTTTTTCATAGCAGTGTAAGTGTCAGATGATCATTTCTTGAATGTTTTTTTTCCTACTTAGGAGAGATTCAGGAGATATTTAATATTTATACTTCTCCACCTTTAAAAACATTGTTTTGGTTTTTTAAACAACTATTTTTCCCTTGGCCATTGTTAAATATTAAAATAGTAATGAAAAGTAGAAATTAAAGATTTTACCATCCAGAGTCTGTCTTCATTAATATTTGTGCGAGCACTCTCCTGATAGCCCTCATTATGAATGCACACACACACACACACACAAGTATATACATACATGCATGCACAACCATGCACACGCAGATCCAAACCTAAGTCTAAATATGTGGCATCAAATCAGGCACAATAGACTAACACAATAGACACCTTTTTGCATCCAACAATGCAGGCCTACATCACCTGTTCAATGGATTCTACCTTCTATCCTAAGCCAGTAGTTTTCACCAAACATCTGAGGATGGCGTGGTGTCAGCCCGTGCTAGATTCAAGTATCCGTGCACTGAAATTGCAGCAACCTTTGCTAAGATACTTGTGAATCTGTGTGTGAGCTCACGTTTGTTTCCTGTGGCAGTGAGGTCTCCACTCCCCTAGGGGTCAGCAGCCTGGGCAGCATCAGCACCCCCCCCCAACATTTCTACCTTCACCTCCTCTTCCTTCCTGACTTACCACCTGGCACCACTCCACTCTGAGAGGAATGAGGACAGTTTCTGCATTTCACCTTAATCAGATCAAATTAGGGCAGGTGGCAACCCTGCAGGCAACGTAATTATGAACAATGTTTGTGTCCGGTGCAGGCTGCCCTTCCAGCTCCTCGCCACACAGGACGCCCGAGCCCCGTCTTTGGGCTGTTTGCTGGTCACTCACAGAGTACTGTGTGCTCTGAACAGGGCCCGTTGGACAATCTGAGATGAAACACCACCTAAAAGCATGAAAATCTAATTTAATGAGAGTCCTTCTGTCGCAATCTTTACATGCCAAGTTGGAAAACAAAAACCAGATCCAATCACTGACCTGTTATTAGAAGAATATATATCTCTATATATAAACTATACGTTGATACCCAAAGGTCAAACAAAATGAAGGCTAAGGGCTTCCTGGTTTTCTGCAGTTGTCGTCAGCACTAGGAAATGTGCCGTGCGTGTGTGGAGGTAGACTGGAGGTGGCGTGGGGCTGGACATGCCATCATCCCTGTGTGAGGGGGGTCTCTGCACCCAGCTTCATTTAGGATATTGCTTCTTAGCAGACATAACGAGCCCCTGAGTCACAAACTTTATATTGAAAATGCACCCGCAACAACTGCACTGTGAGCCTCTGTGCAGTGATTTTTCAGCACGTCAAAATTAGACTTCGGCACCACGGAAATGAATTACACAGCACAAGCCCGGCTGCCGGGACAGCCTTATTAGCCACGCAGTGTTATTCCCTCCACCAGGCAGGGCTTCCAATCCCACCATGAAGGTCAGAACAGCTCCTCTGCTTGAAGGAAGCCAGACTTACTGCTTCAAAGAATCTCACAGCATACTTCAGAATCTGGATCCTTCTTTCCAAGATTGAAATTGAAAAGGAAGGAGCAGGGGAGGGAAGGAGGGAGAGAGAGATGGATGGAGGTAGGAGAGAGTGGGAGCAAGGAAGAAAGGAGAAGGGTGTTTATCTGTAGTTTTACTCCTTTCAGGTGTTGTTAGGGAGGAAATCTTAGATTGTGAGTTTTAAGCACTGATATTCCATTTCTAAAGCACAGAACCACCATCAGATACAGACCTTAGAAAAAACACCATCTATACGATGTGCATCATACAAGGAAGTTATGTTCATGGCAGATTCTTGTCTGCGAGCTTTAGATTTCCTATACTAGTGCAAAATGGAGGTAGAGTGCTTAGTAGTGATGGATGATTGGACAATAAGCCCTCAGGAAATAGAAGTCTTCCTTGTGACTGTATCAACAAAAACGTTAGAACCCAAGAAGACTATTCTGAAGACAAAGTAGAGTCTGTACAATGAAATTTAAAAATTCATCCAAATTCGTGACTATTTTTCAAAGGGCTAATTACTTTGGACACTTATGTGAAACATAAACTTTCTCTTGGCTGGTTGTCAAAGAAATAGATTCCACATTGCAGCTCAAATTAGCCTAGAATCACTTGACCCAAGAGGTCAAGTAATTGGAGACAGAGGTCAATGTTTTGGTAGCACTTCTGGCTTCGTATCAGAACCTTCTGGCACTTCCCAGACATTCCTGAAGCCAGACAGCGTGTGTGGTTGTGCTCTTCCGTGCTTTCTTCTCTCAATGCTAGACTTGACCGTGGGCTGCAATTGGAGTCCAGCTGAAGTCCGTCCTGTGGGCAGCAAACTCAACCCCCATCTTCAGTCGCAGTGCCCCTGTGCGGGGCTCTCTCCCCGCCCCTCCCACGTTGTACTCATTGTTCAGAATCACTTCTGTAAGAGGAGGTCTGTAAGCAAGGCTCTCTGTCATGGTTTCTCCAACACACGGTTCTGGGCCTGATTCCCACCTTGCATTTTCATCCTCATCTCTCTATAGCAAGGTCTGGCCAGTGGGCTTTGCTTCTGTTCCCTGGGTTCCACACACTTGCTCGTTTTCACTCCAGCTTCCTGGTGATTGAGAGAGCGGAAAAGCACCTCGTGATGCAGGGGCTTCATCCACACTATCTCCACACCACCGTGTTTCTAGATGGGATGTGGTGAGTAAATAAATGAAACTAATAAAAAAACTCCTAGGGCTCTAAGTGGTTCTCTTTCATTTTCACTGAGTCAAATTTCCCTTTTGTGCCTGAAACAGCAGACCTCTACTCGGTGACACTTGCGAGCAAAGGAGCTACCTCCTCATTACGGTGTGTCACAAGATGTCTTATCACCCTTACACACCCGACACAAGGCCCCTGGACAGTCATTCCACTTTCCTTTTCTCTTTTTTTTCAAAAATTATTATCTTTAAGTAGTTGTACCAGGGAGGTGTCATTCAATGGAGCAGTTATGAATATAATGCATCTTGACCCGTCACCCCCTTCAATAATCTCATCCCCTCTTCGACCCACCCCTTCCCTTATATTTCTTAATTTTGTGGTATAGACAATGAATTCTCTCCCCTCCTCCTTCATTGTCTACCCCTTTCCTCTTGGCTCCACCCTTCCCTGGCAAGTATCCATTTTTTGGTGCTTATTCTGTTGAGCTCTGATTTAGTGTTTCTAAAAAAATGGTACTATTTGAGTTTATAATTCAGTTAATTCATTTGGAATTGCTTGCTTACCACCCAGCGTGTTTACTTATAGATTTATGGGCACATTCTATCTACCACTAATGAGAGAAATCATGCAACCATTGTTTCTCTGGGTTTGGCTTATTTCTTTTAATATAATTCTTTCCTCTCTTAATATAATTCTTTCCAAGTCTTTCTACTTCTTTACAAATTGTACAATATTATTCTTTCTAATGGATGAGTAAAATTCCATTGTGTGTATATGCCATGTCTCTTTTTACACATGGCATGATCCTGTACTTAAAGAAACCTAAACACTCCTACCCCATGCTAGTATAGCTGATTCAAAACTTTGGCAAAGTAGCAGGGTACAAAATCAACCCACAAAAATCAATAGCTTTTCTGTATGCCAACAATGAGAAGACCAAGACTGCAATCAAGAAAGCAACCCTATTTGCAATAATCTCAAAAACAAAACCCTAGGAATTAACCAAAGATGTAAAGGAATTCTACAGTGAAAACTTAATAAAGCTGACATAGGACATTGAAGAAGACTAAAGAAAATGGAAAGCCCTTCCATTTTCAGAATTAACATCCTGAAAATGGCAATACTGCTCAAAGCAATGTACAAATACCATCAAAATCCCAACAACATTTCTTTACTAACAGAAGATGGCAAAGGAGAGCCTCAGCAGACAGCACAGCGTTGGAGGAATAGTGATGCCAAACTTCAAACTCTCTTACAAAGCCATAGTAATGAAAACAGCTTGGTACTGACACAAGCAATAGACCAGAGGACTGGAGGACGAGAATAGAAGACCCAGAAATAAAGAAACAAACCTACAGACCTCCATCATCTAGTATTCCATAAAGGATCAGGTTTCCTCTTCTGCAAAGCTCCCTGCCCCTTCCCCCACGCCCAGCCCTGGACTACTTTAAGATGCTGCAGCCTCCTACCTGGAGCAACTGTGATTAGTTAGGAGGAGCCCAGGGCTGGGCTGCCACGGTGCAGGAGACTGCTCTCTCCTTCCACTGAGTGATTTAAATTTATAGGTGGGGCCAATAGGTTAATTTCCACTGCCTATTCACCACCCTCACACTACTCAGGGACCTGAAAAGAACTCTGCTATCAGAATTCACTAAGATTAAAATCTATGTTAGATTAGCAAATCAATGCTACTTACACACCACAAAAATTGGTTTCCACTTAAAGGCTTTATTCTGATTAGATTTATCGGCTGCGTAAATCCCATCCCTGTGTGATTTAGAAGGAGGGCGAGCAAGGTGTCTCTGTCTACGCACACCAGTGCAGGCCTAACAGGCAGCCGTTCATCTCCCGCGTGCAGCCGTCTGTGCTTAAAAGGTACACAAAGAGGCAAGGTGAACTCCTGAATTTCTACTAAAATACAGTTAGGAGACTTTGAAAGGGCCTTATGAGAATGTTAATAAAAAAAAATTAAACAGTAAGGTGTCATTATGTGTCTGTGTAACAGATAATTTCAAAAACAACACAATCAAGATTTTTGTTTCATTTTTCCAACTACACATGAAAGAAATCTTGTTTCAAATGAAGGTTACTCTCCAAAGTATTTTAGCACTAACCTAAAATTACAAATGATAATACAAGATGGGAGTGGGAGGCTGAGGCAGGAGGATCCAGAGTTCAAGGCCCGCCTGAGCCGGCCTCAAAACAAACAACAAACAAAGGAACAGATGGCCTCCAGTGGAGCGTCTGTTATCTTAGTCATTTGGGAAGTAGAAGTTTAAGGACAGATAGGGTAAAGAAGTTTGTGAGATCCAGTCCAACAAGTAAAGCTTGCTGTGGTGGCACAAACCTGTTATTTCAGTTCCCTGGGAAGCACAATTAGGGGATGGAGATCGAGACCAGCCCAGGCCAAAATACAGAGCATAATTAAGGAATAACTTGGGGCAAAAAGGGCTGGAGGTACATCTCAAGTGGTAGAGTGCCTGCCCAACAAGCCCCAAGCCCCACGTTCCAAGTCTAGTCTTCTGACCCACAGAAAGATAATATGTCTGATTGTTCTTAAGATGAACAAAACATGAGGCTGGGAAGGTGGCTCAGTGGCAGAGCACTTGCCTTGCATGCTTGAGGCCCTGGGTTCGATTCCTCAGCATCACATAAGCAAAAAAAAAAAAAGCGGAAATGGCGCTGTGGCTCAAGTGGTAGAGCGCTAGCCTTGAGCTGATGAGCTGAGGGACAGCGCCCAGGCCCAGAGTTCAGGCCCCGTGACTGGAAAAATAAAAAGATAAACAAAACACTGCTTAAGTGCTAGTTCTAGCTTTTCTTCTGTTGTTGTTGCTGTGTTTTACATAGAAACTCAGCCCCGGCTGGCCTTGAATTTATGACCCTCCTGCCTCAGCCTCTCCAAAGCTGGAGTTTAGATGGATACCACCTTGCCCGGCTTCTTCTTTATGGTCTGGACCCACGAAGCCACCCTATACACACGACATAGTCAGAATCGTAAGCTCTTCATTTCAGTCCGTGGTGAGGATTCTCCTAAGGCTTCAGGAAGATAGAGCACTGAAGCTTTCCCCTGAGAGTTTGGAGCTAAACTTGACAGTACAATTTTAGTTCAAGAATCAACACGAATATATCAGCAGAACATGAATGACTGTTGCAAGTATAAATAATAAGAATATATTTACTTGAGTATCAGAGGCATTTGTGGGGCATATGCCCCAAAGAAGATGCTGTTTTAATGAAGGGAAGGGTGGCCAAAGGAAAGCGATGGAGATGGAGATGGGTGTGTGTATGTGTGAGTGTGTGTGTGTGTGTGTGTGTGAGTGTGTGTGTGTGTAAGCACACTGCACCATGAGCCTATGAGCTGCTTCTGTGGGTCTCCGGGGAGCTGTGAGTTTCTGCTAACTCGGAATCATCCGGTGCACTCAGCTTCTCACTCCCAGAAGTCTCAGCGTGCACCACTCTAAGGCTTTAGCCAGGAGAAAAGCGGGGTTCATACCAGATGAACCTAACTAATAAAAATTAAAAGGAATAAGCCTATTCCAGAAAGTGAAAATTACCTACATTTCCATAATAGAAATTTGAAAGGAATCTTGATTTTTTTTCTTCCTCAAAACAAAAACCTGTTAGCTTTGATCTTCCTCTACAAGCAGACAATTCATGATTGGCATTTTCAAAAGGCCTGACAGGTAGGAAATAGGAAAATGTGTATATAAGCACACACGTGCACACACACACACACACACACACACACACACACAGACAAAGCTAATTTGTGCATGGAACTGATGAAGATTTTCACTTCTTCTCTATAACTGCAGATACTTTTGTTTGATTTTCAGACAAGGAGAGGCCATTATTTTCTTTACCTGTGCATATGTTTTCTGCTGAATTTCCTTTAAACTATGGTGCTGTGGAGAGGATTCATTTCTGAAGAGCCATTGTGATTTTATTTATGCTCCATTTAATGCCCACATAAGTAAGCACCCCAATTCCAGCTTCACCATGGAGAAACCCAAGTCATCAAATCTGTTGCCATGAGCAGCTGGCATGGGGCAGGCTGGCGCCCTGTGCCATTGGGGAAAGGCACGCTTCATTGCCACTCTGCGTTTGCCCAAAATGCATAGCTGAGACTCAGCGCTAGACCATCCCCAAAGCGAAACACATCTTACAGAGTAACTAGGCTCTAATTGTGGAAAATAACACTGGCATAAGCTGGAAAGGGCTGGGAAGGTGGCTCAGTGGTAGAGTGCTGGCCTACCATGCATGAAGCCCTGGGTTCCATTCCTCAGTACCACACACCCAGAAAAAGCCAGAAGTGGCGCTGTGGCTCAAGAGGTAGAGTTCAAGCCCGGAACTGCCACTCTCCCTCACCCCCCAAAACAAAGATGGAAAGGAGGACTTAGGGGCTGCTCTGGATGGGGCGGGGCACAGGGTGTGCTGGACGTCATGGAATTATGCCTGTTAGGTAAGTTCCTAAGATAACTGTGAAATCTAAATATGGTCCACAGATTAGAGGATGGTGCCAAAACGAATTGCCTAACTTCAACAATAGTACTATGTTACTTAGAAAACACAACTCAGAAGTTTCTAGAAGGCATGGTAGCAGTCCTACTCCCAGACAGTTCAACATCCAGGTCTGACTGGTTGAAGGGCACAGGGAAATCCTGTCTCCTCAAATTGCCACTTGTTGCAGAAATCTAAAATTATGTCAAAATAGAGTGAAAAGAAAGAACACTTCCTTTGGCAAAATACAGCCCAGCTTGTTAGGAGAGAAGCCCGCTCTGCTCTACGGTTTCCTGAGCTTGAAGTGCCAGCATCAGGGCGCAACGCCAGGCAGGCCCATGGAGCCTCTCCCCACGTCCCCACAGGGGCGAGGATGGCTTCCACTGCCCACGCACTAGGAGAGCTCAGAAAGCCCCAGTATCTGTCACACCCGCAGGCAACCTGTGTCCTAGCTAATCAGGCCGGTGCAGCCCCGTGCAATGTCTCAAACACCGAGCGAGAAGGCCATTCTGTCTATGATTGCTCCTGAATCGGGTTGAATAGCATTAGTTATGACAGGCTGAGATGACACTCAACCACAGGGATCCCCAATAACTGCACACCTAGCCCGCAGTGTCTGGCTCCAGATATAAAAGATGCTAACGGGGAACAAGTAAGTCATTTTTACCCAAAAGCATCATATCCTTGCTTGTACTTGAAGGTAGTCTTTTGGGATTGTTACACATGGGATTATTCTGGAAATGTAGAAACTAATTTCTGCCTTGAGGATCAACATATCAAGAAACAATACTCATTCTTGCTACATAAGTCACATGTTAATTTTGACTAGATTTATTTCCAAAACATCACCTAAATATTATGTGCCAGTTATAACTAGATTACAAAAGGAAAAAAAAGCAAAGGAACATTAGAAATCCTCATCAAGCGTGGCCCTTCCACAGCATCAAGCACGTAGTACTTTGCATTCTGACTTCCTTGAACATGATCTTAGGCCCATTTGCATTCAGTTTCCCCCACAACAGCCATGCATCCTCAGACTCAACCACCTACAGCTTGAAAATATTCACTCTCCAAAGGAAAGTCAAAAGGTGCATTTGTACTGAATATAGATTTCCTTTTTCTTGTCACAATTCTCCAAATAACACGGTTCAGCATCTCTTTACACAGAACCTTCTGCACATGAGCTATTATTGTAAGTTATCGAAGGATGGCTTAAAGTATTGGAGAAGGTAGAAGGTACGTCTCCTCATATCCAAACAGGAAGCAGAGAGTGAAAGGTGGATAGACTTGCAGACCTCCTTTGGCTGTTGAAAAGGATAAACAAAGCTGTGAGAACTCCAAATTTATAAGTTGTTATTGACTCCAAGTGGTAATTGTAACCATAAAGTGCTGACAAAATAATTATATGCATGTTTCTATTCCGTGTCGGAGAGAACAGCAGGAACTCTTGAAGCAATATATATATATATATATATATAACAGGGACGTCACCAGGTATGTCTGAGTGTTCTCACCTTTAGAAGGTTTGTCCCACCTTGGGACAGACCCTGACCCTGACCCCAAGACCCTAGGCTGTGGTGTAAGAGACACACGAAAGGGCTGTGCATTCAGACTTGGAAACACAGGGGGCCACGGCCTCTGTGCTGGCTGGGCTTGGACCTGCGACCCTAGCATTGTGGAACTCTGCCCAGCCACCTGGCCTTCCCTGGCCTCACACCTGCAGTCCTCAACCACCTCTGGCCTCCCATAGGAACATTTGGCACAAAAAGGCTGCTGAGTGCCTTCCTGGGGATCTCCCTCCTCCCAGCGGAGTAGGGGTGTTTTTGTGGGGAAGTAGGATTGTATCTATTTTCCTGGTCTGAGAGCAATGCACTGACATGGAATGACTTCCTTCTTTGACTCTAGAGCAGGGAATGGCTGGGATCAAGGCGCACCGATGCAAAGCGGGGAGGGGATGAGGGTGTGGATAACCAGCCTTGAATTTACCGCCGCCTTTAAGTTGCCTCCGTGCAGTAAGCGTGCCTTGGAATCCGAGGACCGGTCCTTCCCGGCACAGGGGTCTCCTCCCGTAGCCGCTGGCTTAGATTCTCACCAGCATGCCTGCTCTCTGGTCTGTGCTCGGGCACTGGGCGCCTCTTCCCCTCCCCCGCCCCTCCTCTCTGGAGTCTATCAACTACTGGGTGCCCAGGCTGTAGTCTGGCCTCACTGTGCCCCCGGGAGGCTCTGTGAGCGAAGGTTTGTCCTGGATCCAGATTACAGCCTCCTCCATCTCTCTCGAAACAGCCAGCCAGCATGGAGGGGACACGCGAATGGACTCTGAGGTGGAGGGCTGTCCAGGCCTCTGTCTTCCACCGCAGGAAAAGTTAGGAGGCAGATAGACTTAACTGACCCAGGTGACCACAGGACCACAGGAGGAAAAGGTCCTGAGTCTCTGAGGGCAAAGCACCATCGTCAAACTTTGAATCTCTTGGCCTGTTAAGGTCAAACAATCCCCTGAAGGTCGATGCAATGTCATATCTTTGGGTCAACCTACAGATTGAGGAAAGGCTGTCTTCTAGTCACACAGGTGTTAACAAACACAGTGCCTAGCACGACAGTCCATTAAAAACAAAGATAGGCCCAGAAACGATCCCCAGGGACCAAGTGTGGCCTTGGTAATTCTGTAAACCTCCCCTAGCTTTGTAATCAAGAAAATTATGTTGCTTCCAGGACTGGTGGGCCAGTCCTGGAAGGAACTTCATGCCTCAAGTCCCTTCGAGCCTCACACTTCAATATAAAGCTGTACCATGGAGAGAATAACAGCCATTCTTACCCTAGAGAGGACTGACTTTCAATCGACCCAAAGTGTATTCTTTTCGTAACAAACTCTGCATGGCTGGCCTCCTTGTTTCTTTGTCTTACTTGAATCCATCTTAGGCTGGACTCAAGGACCAAGGTCACATGCATTCTCTCTCTCTCTCTCTCTCTCTCTCTCTCTCTCTCTCTCTCTCTCTCTCTCTCTCTCTCTCTCTCTCTCAGGGTAGTGCACATGTGCAGGACTCTGTGTCTTCTTATATTCACTCTGTGCTGAGTTTGCTACAGTTTATATCAGAATCCCAAGAGAATCAGTAGTTGAACCCAAACAAAATACCACATTAACACTCACTGTTCTAAAAGCCACTAGAATGCCACTGCCTTGAGGACAATCACACTCTGACCATCTGTTGGGCCTCGTAGTGTCTCACGTACGTGCTCAGTAAAGCTTGTGAATGGAAGGGATGGAGAGGTGAGTTCTTCCAGCTCAGTCCCGTCTGTGCTCTATGCCCGGTGCTCCAAGTGAGTGAGATAATTGCATGGCATATCCTTATAAGCCCCTAGGTGATACGCTCACAGGTATAGATGAACACAAAATTGCACTTCTTAATATTAAATGCTGATAAACACTATATACAGGAACATTTACCACTGTGTGATAGGAGTAAGAATAATTGTGATGCCAAGATGTTCACTGCGGGGAAAGACAAGAACTGCAGGTGGATCACGACACCAGTGGGCTCCCTATTAACGCGCGGCCTCGTCACATTGAACATCCTCGTGCAGTTAGGCATCTCGAATTATGTTTTTTCCCTGGGAATTGAACTCGGGGCCTGGGCTCTGTCCCTTGGCCATTTTACTCAAGGCTAATGGTCTACCACTTGAACCACAATAGCCACTTCTGGCTTTTGGGTAATTAATCGGAGATAAGAGTCATAGACTTGGGCTGGGAAGGTGGCTCAGTGGTAGAGCGCTCGACTTGCATGCTCAAAGCCCTGGGTTCAATTCCTCAGCACCACATAAGCAAAAAGAAAAAAGCCGGAAGTGGCGCTGTGGCTCAAGTGGTAGAGCGCTAGCCTTGAGCTGAAGAGCTCAGGGACAGCGCCCAGGCCTTGAGTTCAGGCCCCATGACCGGACCCAAAAAAAAAAGAGTCATAGACTTTCCTGCCTGAGCTGGCTTTGGATTGCAATCCTCAGATCCCAGCTTCCTGAATACAGCTCGAAGGCATCTTGACTTTGAAGAAATTTGTCTTTCTTAGCAATGAAAGACTAGATTCAAAATTGATAATATTCACGTGCTTAGGGTTTCTACATCATAGGAAGTTCATATACAATGTGATTATTTTTCTCTCATTCATCAATCCTTTTGGCTACTTGCTTCATTCTCATTCCAAAGAATGTGTTTTTCCATATCATAAAAGACAGATAATTTTCCATTGTGTGTTACCAAACCATATTCAGCAAACAGATCTGGAAGCTCTGATAATTAGAAGCACAACTTCGAAGTGTTCCTTTCCCTTGGTGCTTGGGTGACAATGGGTGTTGTGGTCCCGGACGCTTGGGAAACCACCTTATCTAGCCGAGTGTTTCTGTAGAAGAAATGAAGTTAAAAAGCCCCGGGCTGGGTCCTAGCCCACTGTGACTGGCATCCATATGAGAAGCACACATAGACCTTGGAGGAGGAGTCTGACGAAGGCACAAACACTGTTGGAGCAGGGTCTCCCTGAGCCAGTGAGTGGCAGGGTGCCCAGGCAGCACCAGCAGCAGCAGGGCCTGGACCAGATTCTCCCCACAGCCCGAGGAGGCCGCTTCCAACAGGACCCGAGACCACAGGTGTCTGTTGCTGAAAGCCATCAGACTGTCCAGCAACCAATACAATGGGCAAGAATGGATGTGTTCTTGGGAGGAAGATCCTGCTAGCATCATCCCACTGTTTGTAGCCGCTGACATCTTGATGGGTGAAGATGGAGCAAAGGTCACATGGAAGAACACAGAGGCAGCTGAGGCGGTGTTTCGGAAGGGGAGGCGGGAGCTGGAAGGAGGAAGCTGCCGGCCTATGGGATTCCATCCCAGGACCCCAGACGGCCACGCTGGGCCAGTGTTGAGGATAATGGCCCTGCATAATCCCCCTGGGGTGTGGTTCCTTTATGAGTTGAGGGTATAATCACAGATATATGATCTCTCCCTGTCAGGGCTAAGCGGAAAGGACGGAGGATCAAATGTGTAGACACCCGCCCAGCCATCAAGCCATTTCAGCTGGAGCCAGAGCAGGTGGGCTTCAGTTTTCTGCCACCACCCTGGCAAGTTGCCTTATTGAAGAAAATGCCTTATTGAAGAAAAGCTCTGACAAGTTCCACACAGTAGGTCTTGACCTAGACCCAGAGATTGGGAGCGTGATAGTTCAAGGCCATCCCAGTCAAAAGGCTTGAGAGACCCATCTCAACAAACAAGTCAGGCATGATGCCTCATGCCTGTAGTCCCAGGTACTTGAGAGGTATAGATAGGAGGCTGTCTCCTGGGTAGCCAGTATTATAGGCATAGGCCACTGCACTCAGCTTCTAGAAACAATACTTTACCCAAACAATAGTCTTGAGGATAAATTCTCAGTCTGTTAAGTTCTGTCCACATGTTAGAAGACTATGTAGCCAGTGTTAGAGATGTGCATTTCTTGGATTCGGTATCTTAAGATCAGGGGCAGAGAAGTAACCGCCAAGGGAAGTAATATGTGAACAGTGATTCGTTGGCAAAGCTTTGTGCACCTGCAGAGGTGAGGTGGAAGATCAGGCAAGGACTCTCCTGGTCCCATGGACTTTCCCTCCCACCTGCCCCTGCTCCAGACCTAGGCCCCCTGGGCTGGCCCGAAGTCAGCCACTCGGAGTCCAGATTCCTGGAGAGATGGCGCTCTACGCCAGGTGCAGGGCACTGCTAACTCGACCAGGCCACGGATGATTTAGATCACACAGGCTCTTCCTGCCATGGGCTAACTCACCTCCAGCACGAATGCATCAACCTTTCTGTGCACAGTCTTTCCATTTCATTCCAGGACTTCCTTATGTTGCTGTGCGGGCTTCAGACTCTGCATCCTCCACCTCTGCCTTGCTCCCGAGTGCTGGATGACAGCAAACAAAGCTGCTGTTTCCACTGTGGCAGTCAGCAGTGTCTGTTCAATGCGCGGTTGTGCCTGGCAGTGGCTGACACCTGTCATCCTAGCTACTTAGGATGAGATCTGAGAACTGCAGTTCAAAGCCAGCCTGGGCAGGAAGGTCCTTGAAACTCTTATCTCTAATTAAGCTTGAAGTAGAGTGGTAGCTCAAGTGGTAGAGTGCTAGCCTTGAACAAAACCAGCTCAGGGACAGCACTCAGGCCCTGAGTTCAAGCTCCCGAAATGGCAGACACGAAGAAAAGAAATAAAACCCCCCAAATGCATTGTTTATTTTGCTCACGGTACTGATTATGAAATTACTAATGAAGCATTAAAATGAACGACAGAAAATGCTAATCTGTATCTCACCTCCAAAAGCCAAAGCATTTCCAAAAGTCCTGAGTGACTAAATTCTCCTTATTAGGAAAACTACAGTTCCTTTCTTCTTCACCCTCCTCTTTTCCTTCCTCTTTTATTAAAAGCTAAGTCATCATTTTGTAAGTCAAGGCCGACATTAGATAATAATTCAGAACCTCTATTGCTCAATCACTTTGGGGGCAGGGCAGGGGAGGGGAGAGCTGAATCAAATTTCTATTAAAAATTAATTGAAGTTACCCCTGGGGATCATTCTTTTCATTCATTCATAATTCAGCACTATGTTTCTTAATGAGAATTCAAAAGTGGCAAGCTACAACAAAACCTTCCTAAACTATGCAAATCTTTTCTAATTTATCACTAGTTCACAACCGTCACTCCCTTCAGTTAGAACTATATTTAGGAATTTATGGCTTGATCCTGTGGAATTTGGGTATTTTTCTAGTTTCATCTGCATCCATGAGGCTCTTCCAACAACAGCCATGAACTGGGCTGTGAGCAGGGACTCGTTGTGGTCGTCTTTTAAGATGAAAAGGCCAAGCTTAAGGCTCTGACAGATTTGTGTATGACTGGGCTCCCGTCCCATCTTTGTACTCAAAATACCTTTAGTGAACGAGTGGGAAGAGTAAAATTCCCTGGCACTGTACCTCCTAATGAAGGGTAAGGCTGCGCCCTGGGTTGTGTTTGATAAAGGCCTGACCGGGTCACGTGGACCCCACTCCCGCACTGCACCTCCTATCACCAAGATTACCACCTATAAATGTTGGGGTGCACAGAAATTTAGCTTATGGGACACAAAAATAAATGAGGGAGAAAAAGATAAATATTGCAACGAATGTTAAAACGATCATTACTTAAACCACAATACATTTAGAGAGCTAGCTGTGGGTGTCAGGGATGCGATCAGGGTCTGCAATCAGCTGTCCAGTGCTAGAATGATCTCGCTGTAGTAGAAGGCTCTACACACCTGTGGAATGTTGTGCCCCATTTTTTAGGTTTTGGTTGGTCGTAGGGCTTGAACTCAGGGTCTGGGCGCTGTCCTTGGGCTCTTTTGCTCAAGGCTAGCACTCTACCACTTTGAGCCAAAGTACTGCTTCCAGTTTTCTTGTGTTTAATTGGTGATAAGAGTCTCCCAGACTTTCCTGCTTGGGCTGGCTTTGAACTGTGATCCTCAGATCTTAGCCTCCTGAGTATGTAGGATTACAGGCGTGAGCCACAGGTGCCAGCCTGTTGTGTCCCATTATACGCCATCTTTCTCTCTTTCCTCCATATGCTTTTTACAAACAATCCAGAAGCCCACATTGCAGACAAATAGAAAGTTGATGGAAATTTTTATTTCAGTTTTATTTCAGAGAGCTTGGTGGTAGGAATGCTTGCCTGATGTGCATGAGGCTTTAGGTTCAATCCCTAGCACCATAGAAAATGTGAACATCTGGTCTAGAAGAATATATCCAGAGGACAAATCTGTTAATGTTTTCATAGCTATTGTCACGTCATGCAACTCAGCTTCAAATTTTAGCTACAACAAAACAGTTCAGTGATGGTTAAGAGAAATATGGACCTTACAGGATACCTGAGTGACCACCAAGCCATCAGCGTGTCTCCTGAATTACTGTAATCACGACACAGTTCAAAGAGAAGCAGATGCAGGGGTGGCAGCAGTGGAGGTCAGCCCAGGAACCTCACCGGGGGTCTCCACACTCGCTCTTTCAGCAAAGGAGGCTCATGCGACACAGCAGAAGTCTGCAGAGGGCCTTCTAGAAAGATTTTTGCTTTGCTGACAGAGACATGACACATTGCTTTTCTCCCCCCGCCCCCAGGGGAAGGAGGAGTGACGGCAGAGGAGCAGCGGCAGTGCTGTGATCATGTGACAGGCGTGCAGATTGCTACAGGGGGCGCCGTCCTGCTACAGGGCCATGGTTGCTTGATGCCCCCAATTGCGTGAGAAAACCATTCTGTCCTTGTTGGCCCTCCATAGCTGAATTTTCTGCTGCCCATAGCTTCTGAGATACCTCACAAAAATACGCAGGCCTTTCCAGAACTACCTGTGGCTCTCCCGGCTTTCTCCTCCGCATTCAATGCTGTTACCCTGACTCTGATGTACTGTGAGTCTCTCCAGTGGCTTGTCAATAGCCTGGACCCCATTTCCCAGCTCTCCTGAGATTTGCAGCTCTGTGGGCTCTGTTGAATTTCAGGCCTTCACAGCTCTAGTATCAGGTGCTACACACACACACACACACACACACACACACACACACACACACACACACACACACACACGGTTTTGTCCTGAGTATCAGGTGCTACACACACACACACACACACACACACACACACACACACACACACGGTTTTGTCCTGAGTATCAGGTGCTACACATACACACACACACACACACACACACACACACACACGGTTTTGTCCTGAGTATCAGGTGCTACACATACACACACACACACACACACACACGGTTTTGTCCTGAGTATCAGGTGCTACACATATACACACACACACACACACACACACACACACACACACACGGTTTTGTCCTGAGTATCAGGTGCTACACACACACACACACACACACACACACACACACACGGTTTTGTCCTGAGTATCAGGTGCCACACACACACACACACACACACATACACACACGCACGCACGCACGCACACGCACGCATGCACACACACACACACACACACACACACACACACACACACACACACACGGTTTTTTTGTCCTGAGTTCTCCCTGCAGAGACTGGCTGGACTGATCCTACCTCATTTTAACTTAATACCTAAAAGATGGACCCCAGTAATAGGCACACCCCTCTTCCTCTTCCTTGGAGTCTTTTTGTACTCAAAAATATCTTTGGCAGTTCACTAGCAGACTAGGAAATTGTGATAATAGTACAATCACGTGTACCATATCTCCCCCACATCTTTTGAATAAAGCTTTAAGATTTTAGGAGCAATCACTCTAAACCTGCACTTGTGGCTCAGGGGATGGGAACTTATACATTGTGTCATTACCACTCTGTTTCTGAGAAGGAATGAGACTGCAAACTGTGGTGGGTGTATAACATTCATATCTCTCATTATTTTGTCTTCGTAGTTAGTTTTCATCATAACCAACATCTGAGAGGGGCTCAAGCAAATTCATTGAGAGCTGATGGACTGAGGTATAAGAACAAATCTTATATAAAGAATGGTGCAATTACACGCAAGTCAGAAAGTCTGCAGGAAGCCATGTAGAAAGTCACCATCCAAGGTGTGACTTTGGTCTTTTATTGAATCTGTAGACTGCATGTCCAGTACTAAAACTTGAATCTATTCATCAGTGAATTATAATATGGGAAAACAGCCATGAGAAAGTAAAATCTCTTGATTCCTGGAGACCTAATCAACATCTGCTGTGAAGGCTGGACTATGGGGGTACGGGGGCGGGGGCTGAGGTAACCCCCTCTCTTTCATAGAGAAGGGTGGAAGGTATATGGTCAGGCCCTAGAGCTCATCTGTATTCATGAGAGACATTTGCTAAATGAATGTTAAATTGGTTTCACTACATGTGCTGTGGTGAATTGTGACAAACATTTTTTTTTTCCTATTAGAATATGAAGTATTTGGTGTGGACCATTTTACATCCCTTGCTTGTTAACTGTCTTGGCACAGTTCCTATGTTTCAGCCACTGCTTTGAAGAAGGAAGATACTTAGCTTGAGAATCTTTCCTTCTTCTGCCCCTGTCCCCCTAGGATAAGAAGAACTTCAATAAGAAACGCTCATAGGGAGTGCTTAGTGCTGCACTTGGAAAGTTACCAAGTTACCTTCTTCTAGGGCAGAAGAATAAGTCTGGTCGAGCACCAGTGGCTCATGCCTGTAAGCCTAGCTACTCAGGTGGTTGAAGTCTGAAAACTGTAGACTGAAGCCAGTTGGGTAGGAAAATCTGAGATGCACCAAAATTAACCATTAAAATTAACCATCAAAAAGCTGTGTGGTGCAATTGGCAGAGCCCCAGCTTTGAGTAAAAAGGCTGAGAGACAGCCCTTAGGCCCCGAGTTCAAGTCTCAGTACCAGCATAAAAAGGAACCAAAAGTAAATCCAATTTTTTTTGAGGAGTGGGTAGGGTTTTGTTTTCTCTAACACATATCCTTGCCCTCGAAAATATAGAAAAAAATACACTAAAGGCTTATTCTCAAGTTTTATGCCTAAATCTACCTATACACAATATACATCAATATGAGGCTAATTGTGCATAAAATTTGAATTCTATTGCACTGCCCATAAAAATGCTAAATGCATCAGGGGCGCAGTCTAGTGCTGAGCTCCATCCAGTGAGAAAACCCCCTCACTCAGCCCAGCGGATGCAATTATCTCTCCCACACTCAAGTTGCTGTCTTTCAAAACATTACTTTTATTATGCAAATGTACAAATCTAATTTTAATCCAAGAGACCATCTAGAAGATTAAAACTGTCCTCTTGTCTTCCTGTTGCTAAGTGTAATTAAAGATATTAAGGGGTTTTGTCCTTGGAGAAAGGATTCCAGTCCCAGCAAGCCCCCCCCCCAGTCCCTCCCACTCTCTGCCTACAGGTCAGGAGACGCAGGCCTGAGGCTACCCAGCAGACTGCTCCCTGGCCTTCCTTCCTGGGCCCCTCTGCTCATAGGGGAAGTGACAGCTAGTAGCGGGGGGAGAGGCTGTGCTTAGCAGACTGCAGCACAGGTGCTCTGTGCAGTGCAGAGAAGTCTCCACGGTCAACACAAGGCTACAAGGGCCCAGGCCTGAGCACTGTGTGCTAAGCACAGACACAGAACAAGGTCACAGGAAGTAGGGATTGCAGGATGTGTGGGGGACAGACGGTGGTCACCACATGGAACTTTTGGCAAGCCTGCACAGCAAACCTTTATATAAACCATCTTCACTAATGTATACACACACGTGTGTATATGTATTGTATATGTGTGTGTTGTGTTGTGTGTACATAGGTATTATACATATAAAATATATTATTTATTACATATTATATATGATCTATTGAGAGTAACAAATTCTGAATAGTCCATAAGCTCAGAGACAACAAGGAAACTCTAGCTTTTAAGCTGATTTTCATGCCTCACCTTTTTCTATTTCCTGTTCCCTGCTTAGGGGAATGCTCTATTGGGAGTTTTTCTGATCTTTTTCCATAGATCTAACAAGGCTGTAAACTCATGTTCGGACAACTACAGTAAGAACACCTACTTATGTAAGGATGGCTAGCATTCACAGGGGTCTCAGCATGAACCAGTGGGTCAGGCCTTGTGTATGGACAGTGTGGTTGAAGCCTTGGGTATGGACAGTGCAGGTTGGGCCCACATACAGACACTGTGGGTGGGGCTCGGTGTCTGAGCACTTAAACTTCACAGCAACCTCAGAAAGTTCCACTGCTATTCTCCTCTACATGAAGAAACTGAAGCTGGGCATGTGAGCTACCCAAAGTCACCCTCAGGATGTGGCAGACTCAGCCTCACCTTGAATTTGGGCCTTTAGACATCAGTACACTCTAAGCTTGGGCCTTGAGCCCCAGGGGTCTCTGTCAAGGTGGCCAAGAAAAACCGAGGCAAATTTTCAAAGTGCAAAATACACATTAGACCTTCAAGATTAAGTTGAAAAACAGAATGTGATTGTAAGGTAGCATAATTTCTATATTGCTTACATGTTGACAAAATAATGGGATATGTCACAGCACACAGAATGTGTCATTCAAACAATTACATGTCTAATGTGATAATATATATTATTATATTATATATGATATATTTTAATATTATACTACATGTTATATATAATACAATATAATAATATATACTATATATGATATTATATATGTAATATATAATATTAATACATAAGATATTATAATATATTGCATTATATATGATATATAGTATAATATATAATACATAATATATAATTATATATCTTTATATATAATTATATAAAGATATATAATTACATATCTTTATATAATTATATAAAGATATATAATTACATAAACTAAATAAACTTATTTTATATTATATAAAATATATAAAATTAAATGTACCTATATAAAATATTTTATATATAATATATTCATACGATAAACATATACATAAATTTATATTTATAATATAAATTACAATGTTTATAGTATAATCTAGATTATAGTATAGCATGCTATATTATCATCTAGATTATACTTTATATATGATGTGTAATACATATTATATACTGTGATTCCTATATCCTATTATTTATACTATACACATGTTATTTCTTCTGGCCCTGCTGACCTCAGACACTTAGCCTGCATACTGCCCCTCTCTCATCCCCAAGGAAATTCTTAATCTGGGAATGTGATGAGACTATAAGAAATTCTGAGAAGTGCTCTCTCCTGGTAGTCCCTTCCTCTAACTCATAATCAGAAGGCGGGGTGCCTGTGCAGGGCTCTTCAGGTCGTTGCCTCAAGTTTACCACTGGGCAGGCGGGACACGGAAGCCAGCTCGACACTGTCATTTCAGTGTTCATGTGGCTAGTGGTTAGGCAACCATTGGTACATTCAATGCACAAATGTTCAAACAACCAAAAACCACAGATGAGAACTTCTGTTACAAGTCAACCATGTTAACACATTAAAACACAGGATTAGAGTGTTTTGATTAAAACACAGTCAACCTTGAATATCTTATAAAACGTCTTCAAGCTCCTCTAGCAAGCACGGGGCAGGAGCGCGCTTGGATTCCCTGCAGAAGCCCCTGTCTTTGTTTTCTCAGCATCAGCACTCCGCTCAGGGTCTGATTACGGGGGAGCAGGGTGGGTGGAGGGAGGCTGTGTAACTCGAGGTGGTAAAGTGCCTCCTGCCCACCTGTGGTCAGTGCTTCAAGCCCTCATCTGAGTCTCTGAATCCTTTGGAAGACATCTGCTAGAGATGTCCCTATTGCCTGGGGCAGGGGCAGGACAAAGACCCAAAGGGATCAGGGCATTTGCTGTGACACATTGTCACCTGGATTTGGTTTACAGGAACGAACTTTCAACCTGGTGATCTTATAAATAGGCTGACCACCTGTGTAGGAGAAAGGAGGAAGCGAGGTCTAAGATGACAATCATGCCGTCTTCATTCCTAGCTACTCACTGGGAAGCAAATTCCTGTACTTGGTCATATTCTGGTGTCCACTCAGGTATTGCCTCTTAATTAATTCTCTGCTACCTGGTCTGAGCTTCCTCTGGGGGCCCCTCCCCACTTCCTTGGAGAGGGTGTTTCCTGGCCTGTGCTGGTCAGCTGGTTAGCTGGTTCCCTGGTCCACGTTCATCCACCCGCTTTGCGCTGTCTCTGCCCTTTTAGGATCACAGAGCACCCACACCTCTCTCCTTCAAGCTACAAACGTGGGTAGAAAAAGGCCTGGGGAAACATGGAGGCCCTGGTTCTCACCAGCTTCTGCAGATGACCTCCTGGGACAGCACTTGCCCAGCACACTATGGCTGTCCAATTCCCGAATGGCGATTCTTCTTGCTTCTTAATTCTGTGTAGCCTGAGAACTGGCTTGGTTCCATTCAGAGCTGCTGGCTTTCAGAAGTATGAGGGGGCTCTGGAAGGGGCCTCCATTGCTCTGCTCCCTCGGCCTCCTGGTCATTCCTGCGGGAGGCTGTGCTTTTTGTCATGACATCAGGAGTTTGTCTCTTAACCCCTTGCACCACGTTTTCTCACGAAATAAATGTATAGAGAGACGATAAGTATTTTACACGAATTCCACCATACTACCCTCTAGGAAACTCAAGAATGTGAGTATAGTTACCTGCAGCTTTCAGCTACATTTTTAAAAAGAGCGTAAGTATTGGTCCTAAGTATAAACAAACATAGACCACCCAGATTTTAAAACCAGAATTTTAAGCCAGGTGCTGGTGGCGAACACCTGTAATCCTGGCTACTCAGAAGGCTGAGATTTGAGGAGCAAAGCTGGAATCTGGCCTGGGCAGGGAAGGTCACAAAACTTTTATCTCTAGTTAACCATGGAAAGGTCAGAAGTGGAGCTGTGGCTCAAGTAGACGAGCACCCGCACTGAGGTCAAAAGCAAAAGGACAGTGCCCAGTGCCAGAGTCAAAGCCACAGCCTCTGGAATTTTAGCCCCGGTCATAGTCTCGACGGACCCTGAACTTAAGATCTTTTGGTTTTAGACACCAAAGAGCTGAGATTACAAGCATCTACCACCATGCCTAGCTTGAAATTTTTTTGAAAACAAATCAAAATCTATTTTCTTAATTTCAATAAATCTCTTGTAGAAAATGTTAGGTCACCTCGCTGCTTTTCCTCATTTCCTAATGACTTAATGAAATGATATATATATATATATATCATATATATATGATATATATATATATAATATATATATATTATATATATTATACACATATATATATTATATATATAATATATATATATAATATATATATTATATATATTATATTATATATAATATATATTATATATATTATATATATTATATATATATATTATACATATATATATTATATATATATATATATATATATATTATACACACACACACACACACACACACACACACACACACACACACACACACACTCAGGGTCTTGTGTTTCTCCATGCCTCCCAGCATCTTTCATTTTATTTTTCAAATAGAGTCTTGAGAAATGTGCTTGAGGCTGGCCTCAGTCTATAATCCTCTTACCTCTCTTTACCATGTAGCTGTGATTGTAGAAGTATACCACCATGCCTGGATTGTGTCTGTGTTTTTAAAATCAATTCTTACTCATATTTTTTGGGAGGAGTCTGGCCTCAAACTTTCTTCTTCCCATCTCCACTTGCATAGTAGGATGACAGACTGCCACACCTCACTTGAAGCCACCTGTTTTTGCAGATCATTAGAAAAGTAGGTAATGGAAAAATTGGGGAAAGAGAAGCAGGAAACATGGCTTTGGATAGAATCTTTCCTAGTAAATGTGTTTTAGAATCCAGTACACACATGATTACAATTTTTTAAATGACATTAATGTTTATGTTCAAGCAGCTAATTTAATGTTTTTTTTTTTACTTCTACTTAACGGTCATCTATGATTTCCTGGTAAACATAATGTTTTGATTTTTTTTCATTTTTCTTTGAGTTACAAGAGGAAAGTCCTACTGGGAAGAAAATCATGAAAACTATCATTATGGTCTTGAATCTTGTGGAAATTAGTCTTTCCTCTTGACATCTTGCAATAAATAAAACCATTAATATTTTGACTGTAGACAAACTTCTCTTTAGCTTTTAGCAGCTAACAGTTATAAAAAGAAACAGAGGCATATTAGTTACAGCAATTTAGTTTGGGGACACCAGCAGTAACACATAAAATCCATTAGTGGCACCAACGGCTACATCCAATTCTAATGAAAAGGCTAAGTAATTTTAAAAAGGAGGCTTCAAACTTCCTTGAAAACAGAAGAGAGTTGAGATGATCTGAGAATCTGACGCAATCCCTGCTGTACTTAAGCCAAAATATTCGTTTTCAAAATACTGCTACACAATGCGTTACCGTGAAAACGCATTACTGTGAGCTGGAGAGGCGTTCCCGCCGCGCAGCCTCTTGGTCCATTAAGCCTGGGTTCCTGCCTCTGGGTTTGCTTCATGCTTTGGAAGAAGGCAATAACAACAGCCAAAAATGATGAGGAAAATTACAATAACTCTAGCGTTCCTCCAATCACTCATGCAGCATTAGCAGTGGGAGAGAAGCCTTCAGCTTTGCTTCCCATAGGACTTGCATGCTTTTGACTCTGAGGCGTTGGGAAGTGTGTTTTCATCCCATGTGTAATTCCAAGGTTGCACATAACACATTCTACTTTCTAATATCCTTTTTATTAAAACACTTCGGTTGAGCAATTTCCTCAAAAGCCTTTTCTAAAGCGATAAGGGCTTTCCTAAAAACCTTTTTGTGTCACTTTTTATCTAAAGAAGTGCCTCAGAAGACAGCCGTGGAGATGGGAAGAGTTAGATTTCTACAGCAGGCTTGTCTTTTACAAATAACAAATGAAATACTTGGGGAAGAAGATGACAGAGTAAACAAGAAACAAATACAAATGAAAACGCGAGTTGGACTTATTTGGCGCTCTTCTCCAGGAAAAGTCCTTTTCCCCGCCAGTGTATGATTTCTCAAGTATTTCTTGTGCCTTTGACTCCTGTCTGAGAAGTGAGCTCGGTCTGGGTGCTCCAGGAGAAGCCATGTGCTCACCAGGCAGAATCACTTCTGACTGGGGAGGATTACACTGAACGCTCTTGCTCAGACTGCAGTGCGGTCATGCGCACAGAATGCCTGTACAGGGTTCAGCACACAAGCATGGCTTTGAAATGCCAGATCACTCCTGCCCACCCGGGAGCTTGTTCATCACCTCCTCAAAGTTAACAGTCCAGTGCCTCCAGCCACACACATTTCCTTATGGATCCACTGAGAAATCACAGTAGCAAATGGAGGCCACATGTCTGGCCACCATCTTCTTAGATCCAACCATAGTCCAATACAAGGAGAGTCTGAGGTGAAATTAAATGCAGGTTTCCAGTAGGGATTTGAATTTGGACACTGCGTGATCTAATTTCCTCATCTCTCATGAGGAAACTGGTCCCTGGAGCGGCTCAGTGGAGTTCAGATGCAGTGCATTCCTGAGGTGGCTCACCTCGGGGCCACAGCTGGCACACAGTGCAACACAGAACAAGGCCCAGATGCTACTGCTTGCCACGGAATAGAGGGGGAACCTGGCCTGCATACTATCAGTGGGTTAGGGCTGTGCTGCAAAAAGGAGCTGACCAAAGAACTCGGCTGACCAAAGGAGAGGGCTCTAGAAGCATCACAATATGTCCAGACCAGGATAGCTACCCTGCACTGGCTCTCTGACAAATGATGCTGCACGTCTCTTCAGAAAGCCTTCGCCCAGCAGTTAAGACTCACGAAGGGGCTTGGATAGCCCTACACCTGTGTGCACATGAGCCTGGTCGACTCCCGTGTTCCAGGGCACCTGTGGTGGCCATGCTCCAAGAGCACAGAAGCTTCTACAGAACGCTGGCAAGGCTGGAACGTCACACATTTCTCCAGTTTGGGTGGAGTAGACCCTGCCCTAATCCTAGCATGCACTTTTCAATATGAGTTCCAGGGAGGAACTAGAGCAAGGCTGCTAAGGACGGGACAGAATGGGTCTTTGTACACCAAGCAGATGCCGGAGACGATCTTATGTGCCTGTGTGTGATGCTGCTGTAGCTACAGCCTTTTTCTTTTGAGATAAGATCTGAGGCTTTGGTCTTGAATTCTGGATCTTCCTACCTCTACTCCCTGAGTGGCCAGGCTGACAGGTGGGTCTGGCTACCCTATTACCTAAGGAGCATTGTAAGTTTTTGAGAAAACTGTATTTTCATTTTTCTCAACCAGGAGAAATGGAAATACATGCATTACTTTCTGAGCTAACTCTGTGTCGCTGGTTGGAAAGAGGAGGGTGGTACGCGTGCAGCTGAGTCACGCCGCATGCAGCCTGGGTGCACAGCTGCACAAGACGATGCTTAACACCGCCATCATGAAAGCACTCTGCACCTCCAATGAGAAGATGGCTACAGCGGGACACAGCATGACACCCGGCACTAGAGTCACCAAACACGGCATGACAGCTGACACCGGAGTCACCAAACACAGCATGACACCTGGCACTGGGAGTCACCAGACACAGCATGACACCTGACACCGGAGTCACCAAACACAGCATGACACCTAGCACACCAAACACGGCATGACACCCAGCACACCAAACATGGCATGACACCCAGCACACCAAACACAGCATGACACCCGGCATACCAAACACGGCATGACACCCAGCACCGGAGTCACCAAACACAGCATGACACCTAGCACACCAAACACAGCATGACACCCAGCACCGGAGTCACCAAACACGGCATGACACCTGGCACCGGATTCTTGGCTTAAGTTCGATGATGACAAATAAAGGGCCGCTAGCTTCCTCCTTTCGGCGGAGTCCTAGGCGAAGCGTGTGTGTACCAAAAGAGGTCAGCTTCCAGGGCAAACCAGAGCCATGCCCTGTCCCGGCTACCGGCATTCTTGATTTCCATTTAGGATGGGGTCCCTCAGCACTGCCCCAAGACAACAAGTGACTTCAAGGGACCCTTCTTCTTCTCGGTCTGCAGTACATGCTTTGTGAGCAGCTACAAAGGTAGCCCTAGCCAAGGAAAATGGTGATTAATAAAACACAACATGATGTTTTGTCACATACCAATTGGAACCATGTGGTATAGGGAAAATATTCAATATTTCTAGGTACTGAAGGTTTGTCTTCCTCTCTTTTCTTATTTTGTGAAAACATAAAGATTAGCAGCAGTCATATGGTCTCAGTCCATTAAGGAGTAGTCATAATTTGGCTACTTGTCTCCTCTGATGGGAAGAAAGGCTGACAGCAACCCAGGCTCCTATGAAAGAGCATTACAGGATGGGTGGTGCTACAAAACCTATGTCCCACAGACGGAGGCTGAGCAGTCGGGCTGGCCGCAGACTCAGTGTCTGGCTAGGGTGGTCTTGTGATGTCCATATACAGTGGGAGGGGAGGGGCCACTCCAAGGTTTCTTTGGTAAGGGTACTAGTCTCATTTGTGTGGCCTCCACCTTCCTATCCCAATGTCCCATTTCCTAAGACTTTCATTTAGAGGCTAGGAGGAGACCACATGATTCTGCGTGGACATAAACATTCCACTCAGTCTTTAAGAGGATGGAATTCCAATTGGCCAAGATAGCCACAAACCAGCATTTCAAGAAAATAGGAGAGGAAGATATGGCAATTCGAAGTGGTTGCTTGGCAGCTCCTGAACCAGTTCTGCCTAGCACTCAGCTCTTCCTGATTAGTTAACGCACCCACTCATTCATGCTACAGATACTGATCATGGAGAACGGTATTAGGCTCTGAGGGCGGGACCTATATTAAATGGTTACTATATTGTTTTTTGAGGTGAAGAAGTCAATAAAAAGCAAAAATGGACACCAAATAGCTAGAGAGTGAGGTAGTGCATGGAAAGAATTATGATCACAACATGCAGTTCCATAAGCTCTTGGGTGGTTTAGAGTGGAGGAACTTCTTTAGGGGGTGATATTAGGTAAGTTGGAACTTAAATATTCTGGGCAGACAAACAGGAGGAAGAGGAGAAAGTGAAGGAAATACGGTGACAGGAGAAAAACACGTGCCAACCAGTGGTATCTTCTAAACCGAAGGCCAGTGACAGCGGCTGGAGGAGGCAGACTAGAGCTGCTCTGCACTGGAGGTTTTATTCAGGAAATAATCAAGACCTCTGAATGATGACCTGGCAGAGATGACAAGAACTCAGGTGAAGTGAGGAAGAGGACAGGGGAGCTGGCAGGATCCAACCAAGACCAAGTGTGAGGCGGTGGCCGGGGCCTGGTCGGTGCCCAGTGGATGCAGAAGGCCCCCTGGCTGCACCCTGGCTGACTTCCTCTAATGCTTGCTAGCTCCACGTGCTAGCAACCATTTCTAAACACAGGCACACTCCACCTTTCTGCACGAGGCCTCCACTCCCTGGCCCACATTACCCAATGGCCCAGTTCCAGCTCTTGCTCCCCCGGCGGCCCTCTCTGCCTGCAAATGCCTATCTGACCTCCCGGAAGATACTGCAAGCTAGCACTACGTGCTGAAAGAAGCCACTGAACTTGAGTCGAGAGGATCTCAAGCCTTGGGGTGTCCGTAGCTGCCCAGTGACCTACATGTCTGAGTTTTCCTAATGATGATATGAGCTTTGTCGACGAGCCCTTTCAAAGACATTTTTGCTTCTACTCGATGTGACCGAGGTGTGCCACAGTGGAAGGGTATGTGAACTATTTTCCTGTTTTCTGCTGAAGGGGCGCGCAGGGCTTTGGGCACTCAGAACAGAAGTGTGTCAATGAGCTGCTGGTATTTCATTGTGCTCAGTCTCCCACACAGCAGAATCACAAAAGCCGTTTCCACTTCCAGCTTGATTGAGTTGTGGCCTATTTTCAGTGTGGGTGAATGAGCTCTTCTCCCTCTTGGGAAGCTTGGAGTGTGACAGGAAAAGCAAGGCCCTGGAGGGGGTGGAGGGGAGGAGGGGAGGGAGGGGAGCTGAGATCCAAACACCAGACAATACCAGCCTAGCTGCCAGCCCTGCCAGGCACCCATGGGAAACTGGGGTACCTTGGGGGTCAGTCATCTTCTAGAGCTATAGTGAGAATAGGAGGCTTTGAAGCAACTGGCATTTGTGTAAACACTTATGGTAGTTGTCAAGAAATGGAAATTATTAATAAATGGACATTGCAATCAATACTGTGATCATCATAATCATAAACTGCAGAATGCAAACACATTAAACTAAATAAAAACGTATATAGTGGGAAAGACTTCCCCAAAGCAGAAAATGTCTCAAATCTTCCTGTGGTTCTAAAAATGTTGTGGCTTCAAAATGTCTTTCAAAGAAGTTTCAAAAATACAGATTATTACCAGGAGCTCGTGGCTCATGCCAATAATCCTAGCTGCTCAGGAGGCTGAGATTGGAAAATTAAAGTTTTAAGACGGTCCCTGCAGACAAATTCATGAAACTCTTATTTCTAATTAGCCCCCAAAAAGTCAGAAGTGGATGTGTGGTTCAAAGTGGTAGAGCACCAGACTTGAGAGAAAAAGCTAATGGACAGAGCCCAGGTCCTGAGTTCAAGCCCCAGTACTGGCACACAAAAAAGTACAGATCATTACTATTCGCTAAATTTCGTTTTTACCTTGTCCATCATTTATCAGTACAGGCTCAGTAGAGCCTCTCTTGGCAGCCATCCGACCCTTTCTCTTGCCTTCATCTTTATCAAGGAAGATGTTTGCCCCGCCCAGTGGAAGCCCCATGCTAGGTACTCCAGAAGATAATGGTGAGCACTCAAGAAAGATCCCTGCTAGCAAAAGGCTTCTCCTGGGGGCAGCGGTCATCTGCTCCGGAGAGAGCAGAGAGAGCCTGCAAGTTCAAATGTGTAGACATGAACATCGCTTTCTTCCCAAATGCTGGGTCACAGATGAAGCCATCGGGCAGGGACCGTCCACATCCCAGGATGTCCTTGGTGGTGCCACCCAGAGGTGGTGTCCAGGTGGGTGCAGGGTCCCCTCAACCTGAATCCCAGCTCTCGGCCAGTCAGAGGAGGAGAGCGAGAAGCCAAGCTATGGTGCTGGGGACAGAAGAATGCATCAGTGAGTCCTGGGCCCCAAACAGGGGCTTGCTTATGGCCCTCGGAACTGTGGCTTTCCATGAGTGGAATCTTTTCTAAGGATGTGGTTTTTGCTGTTGATCCTTTGTTGAGCATTTAACATCTGCAACGCTTTGACAGATGAGTAAGGCATGTGAGGCTCTCAGGAGATCAGAGTAAGCTGAGAGAAGAGAGTCCAGGAAAGACTTAATAGGGCACTGCATAGAAAGCTGAAAGGCAGGCACAGCAAAACCCTGGTCCAAATACCACAGGCCTTCAAAAGCTGATAGATGCAAGTAGAAAAAGTAAAAATATCCAGAATAATAATTTCTCACTGCATAAAAGCATCATTTTTGTAAAAATCCCTAAGCCAGGTGCCTGTAGCTCATGTCTATAATCTGAGGCTAAGATTTGAGGATGGTGGTTAAAAGCCAGAAAAAAGTCCATGAGACTCTTAACTCCAATGAACCAAGTAAGAAGGGGTTCAAGTGGTAGAGAGCCAGCCTGGAACAAAAAAGCTCAGAGACAATGCCTAAGCTCTGAGTTCAAGCCCAGTATCAGCATACAATAAGTGAAATAAAATACATTCCTGTCAGCAGGAGGGTGACTTGAGACTGCTAGAGAATTCCCTGGGGACAAGATTTACTTTTTTTTATTTATTTAAGAGCAGCATTGGGGACTAAACCAGAACCTCATACATCTGAAATGCTTGTGACCTGAAGTTATAGAAGTATTTTCTCCTTCTTTAGATTTTATTCCATTTTCTACATTCCCATAACTGCGTACGCGCGCGCACACACTCACACACACACACACACACACACACACACACACACACACACACAGAGCTTTGCAGCCACTGAAGCTGTTAAAATAGGAATAAAATAGGAATAAATTCTGGCATCAATGAACAGCCATTTTAAAATCAAAACAATGATTTTTACCCAATTTCTCCCATTTAGAACTATAGAAAGTATCTGGGAAGAAAAACTAATAAGAGAAAAACTAATAAGAAGTGTGCCTAGTTAACTGTCTTTTATTAGAATTCTACTCCTTCCTACCCAGCAGCACGTTACAATGGTCTGTTCAAATAGATAGTTTCAACATCCAAAGGGCATTATAATAATAGCTTCGCCATTCAAAGGGCATTATAATAAACCATTCTGAGTCTGAGCCACGTCAGAGCACAGTTCCTGCCGCCCATGAAAAGAGACATCCAAAGGAATTAGCTCCTGGAGGCCCCACATGGAAGCAAAGTTCCATTTACTTATTATTTTGGGGTTGAGTTTTCAATCCACTTTTAATGATCATCACAGCGTCACATGTTTTCGCTCATTAGCATCAATAAGGCCTAAGGTCACAAAACCAGTGATGAGAACCTGCCTTATTTTGTGGGAAGCCCTTGTAGTTGAGAAAAGATCCCTGGACAGCCAATAGAAAATTCCAGCCGGGCTAGGCGCAGTGAGCTTGGCTGATCCCATGGGAGAAACCCAGGCCCTCAAGCCTACCCTTGAGCACATTCATTTCTCCAAGTGCCCGCAGGCCTGCAAATCCCACCGCTTTCAATCCCAATGGAATTCTACTCACCCACCAGGCAGAATGGCATCGTACCATTCATAAGGAAATGGAGAGACTTGGAAACAATGTATTTAGTGAAGTAAGCCGGACCCCTTGTTTGTAGGAGTGAGAATGTGTCTATAAATTTAGAAGTAAACACACTGGCTGGTATGCAAAGTGGTTAGACATGAATTAACTGAAGTATAATAGACTCTGTGGAGGGGGCAAATACTGTAATTCTTTAAATATACTACATCAAAGCCAACAGAGTAAGTAATTAGGAAATGGGTACTTGCAAGGGGAGAGGTCAGGGAAGAGGGGCAGCTGCATCTTCTTATCAATAAAACCAATGAAATTATTCAATGTTAAAAATAGTTGAGCCATTGCAACAATGAGATGTACAAGACACTATGTTGAAAAACGAACTTTACAATTTAGGTGGGGGGTGGGGCGGGGAGAGTATTGTGGAGATGGAGGGAAGGGATGGTAGGGGAAAAACAAAGGAGGAGGCAACATGCTTGATAAGAAATATACTCATTACCTTGCTCATGCCACTGCAACCCCTCTGTGCAGTATTTTCACAGTAAAAAACTTATTAGAAATAGTTGAGCATAATAGAAAGCTACAAAGCCAGTAGTTTTTCCAGCAGTAACTCTGCCTTTACTTAGTGACTGCAGTACAAGTAATCGTCGAAGCATTACCTACTCTCCTTGCATTTGATATTCAGGCATTCGGATGAAATTACTCCTTGACTGTTGTGCTCTCCATGAATTTAGGGAAATGGTTTCACTTTTGCTTTTTGGTCACCTTGAAATAATGAAAATCAAAAGAAAATCCAGTTGTCTAGAAAATGTGTGTTTCTAAATATTCAGTAAGCCATTTAAAATTTTGAATATTATTAAGTATCTTCCTCTATAAAACCCAAGCTTCATCAATTATATTGCTACCCCAGGCTTTGGTGTCTACACAATATCAGTTTTACCTAGTATAATAGAAATGAGAAATTGACACATGTATTCCAGAAATGCAAAGCATGTGCACACACACACACACACACACACACACACGTGCACACACACACACACACACACACACACACACACACACACACACAAATTAATGCAGCTAGTTTTCTTATTTCCCAACCATTTTCTTTACTGCACACACTGCAGATCTATTCTCATGGCTCTAGTCTATTGTAGTGTCCTCTTATCTTTCTATAACTAAAGGTATCATGTTCTAGAGCGCTCAGTTCACTTGATCCTCTGCTCCCTTTAGTAACATTGCATCTTGAAGACATCTGTTAAAAGTTGGGTGTATCAGACTACCACTATAGTAGGCTGAGATCTGTGGGAATTTATCAAGCAAATTACCAGTATTGACTTTTAAACAGCCACTGTAGGGAGCTGGGGAGAGCAGTGCAGGATCTCCTGAGAGGCCGGCGCCGGGTGGAGCGTAGCTGGGCGTGTGGGATGCCGTGACTGCAGGAGGGCCAGCAGCACAGCTCTCTCCCGAGGCTTCCCATGTCTTCCAAGGACAGAAGCGTGATTTTCATCCCCCTGGGGGATCATGCGTCTCCCCAAACTGCCTAATTTACTCTCAGTGCTCGGGCTGTGTGTGTATGAGCTGATCCCAAAGCACTGGGCTTTGCTAATTTAGGGTTGAGACAGATGGGGGGAGGGCGAGCTGCTCGCCCACATGGGCACAGGCGGCCCTCCCAGGCCCAGGGGGTCTCCCTGCTGCCCCCTACACTCTAGCATGTGTTTGGAATCACCGCTACCAGTAAGCCTGAGTCACGCTCCTCTGTGAGTCAGAACAGAGGACAGACGGAAGCTGTGACAGGCAATGTGGTCGGGAGCAGAAAAACACCATTCACTGCCAGCCTTGGCATTGAGGCCTGGATACCCTAGATACACGTGGGCCCTCTGGTGGGCTCCACCTACCTCCGGCCCCTTGAGGGTCTGGCACTGGGCAGGGGCGGGCTCTGAGGCTGGGTGGACAAGGGCCTGCACTGGGACCTCACCGGTGGTCGCTTCATCCTTCCTACAACTGTCCAGCTTCTACGCAAGGAAGTGTAGGCTCAGCAACGGAGGCAACTTCACTGCGGGGAGGCTCTGTGAGCAGAGGGTCTGCCACCGCCTCACCCGCCGGAAACATGCAACTCTCCGCGGAGGGCCACGCGGGGCCAGGAGCCACGCTGGCACAGACCTGAGGGCTCTGTGCTGGCCAGAGAGAAGAGCTGTGTGATATACCTGGAGGCTATCGGGGTGTGTGTGTATGTGTGTGTGTGTGTGTGTGTCTGTGTGTGTGTGTGTGTGTGTCTGTGTGTGTGTGTCTGTGTGTGTCTGTGTGTGTGTGTCTGTGTGTCTCTGTGTGTGTGTACCTGCCAGTCCTAGGGCTTGAGCTCAGGGGCTGAGTGCTGTCCCTGATGCTCTTTTGCTCGAGGCTACACTTTGTGCTACGGCACCACTTCTGGTTTGCTGGTGGTCAACTGGAGATGAGCTCCAGCCATGGCAGCAGGGCCATGGCTCAAAAACCAGACCGGTCCAGCAGCCAGAGGCTTTGGGAATCACAGCATCCTACGCCCTGATCACTGCTGACTGAACAAATTCCCGTGTGGCAGGCAGAGAAGAGGAAACAGGTTCCTGGTGCCCTATATCTCTTTGCCTTTCGCTGGGGTAAATAAGAGGCAAAGGAAAAACGTACCAAAAGTGACCATAAAATCTGCCACAGAGCTGGGCGCTGATGGCTCATACCTGTAATCCCAGGATTACTCTCAGGAGGCTGAGATCTGAGGATTGAGGTTCAAAGCTAGCTCGGGCAGGAAAAGTCTATGAAACTCTTATCTCCAATAAACCACTGAGAGAACTGGAAGTGGCGCTGTGGCTCAAATGGTAGAGCGCCAGCCTTGAGCTGAAGAGCTGCGGGACAGTGCCCAGGCCCAGAGTCAAGCCCCGCAACTAAAAAAGAAGAAAAAATCTGCCACAGAACACTTACAAGTGAAAGGGAAATCATTTTGGAATGTCGTTGGATGAATCTCTTCTTTCCATATCAGATACAATCGCAGAGGAGGTAGACTCCTGTTGAAAGGAATACCACTGGAACATCTGCTCTTACCGAACGAGGCTGATTACATGAACTGACAGATGGTCCACACAGAAAATGCTTTGCTAGTCTGATTCCAAGTCCTACTCAATCCCAATCCTTCTGTCAGGTGGGTCCCCGGCCTGGGCACTCAGGAGGCAAGCTCTGGACGAGTACAGCGGTGTGCAGCCTGGCACTAGTGTGCACAACAACGCAATCTGAGTGGAATTTACTGGACTTGATTTTAACGAGTATCAGGCTTTATGCACAGCCAGCTTTGATTTCATTTTGTTGTCCCCCCTCCACACACATAGAGAAAGGGTCTTGCTGAAAAGGAACTGCTGTATGAGCAGAGAAGGGATCAAAATGGTGGGGTCCCAAATTCAAAAGGGAAGAAGGGAAAGATATAGACCAGGCTGGGGCTCAGGGCCTGAGGACAATCCAATCCTTCTAGTAACAAATGTTCTTGGACATTACTGGAAGAACTATTTCAAATTAAAATACAGCTCCTTGAGATGGTGTAGGAGGAAGGCATCTCTGCGTAGATGCTCAGATGTGGCCACGAACCTCCAGTGCACAGACCGACGGTGCTCTGTGCTCCATGCTTGCTGGGCTTCACCGTCCTTTCCACAACTTCCCAGAGTCCCCTGCGCCCAGCATGCCCCCCGCAGTGCCAGTCCACTACACCAGGCCTCCTCAGGCCCTGGGCACTGGACAGAACTATCAGTGGCCAGCCGAGCAAGCTCATTTGAGGGAGGGACCAACGTCTGCCCATAGTCCACGGACAGCTTCAAAGGAGAGAGCACACCATTCATCTCCTGCTCCATGAGTGCAGGCTGGGGGGGGGGGGGAGGGGATGAGGGTCAAGTGAAGCTCTCCAGCTCCTTGCTCAAGAGGGCTGACCAGCCCTCCACACTGGAACACATATGGAGTCAGGCCTTTCCTGACCCTGGGATGCACCTTTGCCAGTGTAAGTGAGAAGCCATGCAGTGGCGAAGCCCTGAGTCCCCTCCTTGTAAGGTGCATGTGAGCGATCGTCACACTGTGGCCGAGAGCACAAAGACATACCTAAAGAGGAGAGGTCAGAGACAGGGATAAAAGCCCTCTGTCCAACCGCGGTCAGAGGAGTGGTGATAGGAACCGAGGGGGAGACTTGTAGGCCCTTGGCCTGCGCGTTTGTGTCTGTTAACATTAATTGTGAGTGAGGTTTTGCAGAAAAATAACATCAGTGGTCAACAGCGCCATTCCATCCCATAGAACGCACCACCAGGATGTGTCTAGCATCACTGTGGCCTGTGGAGCAAGGGTGTCACGCAAGGCTTCCCACGAGCTCCAGCAAACCTGTGCTGGGCAGCAGGAGGGGCGGGGCTTGCACGAAGCACGCGGTCACGTGGGCATAGAAATGGTCTGCGGAGGGTCTGCCCTTTCAAAGTTACTCATTCGCGTCCAGAATGCCTCTGAGGTTCCCTGGACCTGACCAAAAGTAGGAGCCGCCGCTCAAATGTCCCAGGTGCTACTCTGAACCCACCAGGGCCCAGGAAGGAAGCAGTCCCGTGAAAAAATCCCTTTCATTACCGTAAGTAAATGTCAGTGGGCCGTGATACATTCTCTCTGATTAAACTGTCAAGGTTAGAACTGTGTAAGAACAATGATATTGTGTTCCTGTGGCAAAAGGAAGATGAGAAAAAGTAATGAAAATACTTAACGTAATTTAATATCCACAGAGTCACAACTTCTAACCCAGGGCAAAGAAAAAGGCCAGACAGCTGCACGTGTGCCTTTCAGGTTTCGACAGGACGGCGTTGAATTTTCTTCTCTTTGCCCCTGGAACTGTCACTGACTCTAAATGTGCTCCTGGAGAAAGAAACCCTACGACACTGTTGGTCGGTGTGGATGTAAACAAATGCAACCACTGTGCAAGGCAGTTTGGAGATTCCTCAAAAAACGGAACGTAGAACTTCCCTACGACCTGGCCATAGCACCCTTGGGTATCTACCCAGAGCATTACAAGTCAGGATATAGTAAAGACACCTGAACATCCATGTTCTTGCTGCACTATTCACAATAGCTGAGTTATAGAATTAGCCCAGATGTCCTACAAAAATGAGTAGATCAAGAAAATGTGGCACATATGTGCAAATAGAGTTTTACCCATCGATTAGAGAGAATAACATGATGTCATTTGCATGGAAATAGATGGACCTAGAACAAATCATGTGAAGTAAATCATTCTCAGAGAAACAGGTATGTCCGACACACCGTAATAGAGTAAAAATGCTGAGACTCCATGAAGCTCTTCCAATGATCATGACGGTTTTGGTGAGGCACCCAGGCTCTGCTCACCAGCTCTGTGCTCAGCCGCAGAGCCCAGGCCGAAGTGAGTACTGGTGCCAAGTGGTCCACAGTGGTATGAGCAGAGGACAGAGATGGAATATGAAGAGTGGGCTCCCAGGACCGGCTGCGTCTTCAGCTTGAGGCATACACAGCCCCTGGGGCTTCTCACTGAGGTGGCAAGACTCTCTTGCTCATCAACTTTGCATCTGTGCTAGGCCTGCCTTGCCCAGGAAGGGGAACGACCCAGGCCAGTGGCTCAGCAATGTCCTCAAACTCCCCCCAGAACTAGCTGACGAATTGCCTTTATTTCTAGTTTTCTCCGGCTAGCATGCTCAACCAGGGAAATAAGCAATACCCTCTCTCCCTCCCTCTCCTGTTCTTGCCTTTCTAATTTGTATCCTGGTACTGGGACTTGAACTCAGGGCCTCAGGATCTTTCTGTACTTTTCTGCTCAAGGATGGCACTCTACCCTTTGAGCTACACTTCTACTTCTACTTTTTTTTTTTTTTTTTTGCTGTCTAATTGGAGATAAGACTATTGCAGACTTTTCTGTCTGGGCTGGGTTTGAACGGCAATCCTTAGATTGCAACCTTCTCAGTCTCTTGGATCACAGGCATGAGTCTCCAGTGCCTGGCAATGAGACTTTTTCTGAGGGATAAAAATTAAGTTTCACGGGTGCTGTGCTGAGTAAGTGTGAGAGCTAGGAGGGATTATGCCTCCGCTGAGGAGTCATGCAAATTCCCATGCAATGCTTGGCTTTACATTCAGAATTCTTTCACAGCCCCAGGTGATGGGTGCATCTCACCATTCCTTCCCAAATTCCATCACAGCAAGTATGGAAAGCAAGCCATCTGGTGCAGGCAGGGTGAGCCGAGTTCTCCAAACATCTCCTGGTAATGCTGAAGTTCCTGCTGGTGGAAAGATTTCACAGACTTTCTTGTGTATGTAGAGCCAGGAAATAAAAGTTGCATTTACAAACTTCTGGCTGGTATGAAATAATAAGGTAATAGATTATCTTACATAATGAGATATGAAGTGAAGAGTCTATCTTGCTAAGGATAAGAGGAAAAAAATCTTATTTGAAAGTCTACTGGGAAGTAATCGAACTGTCAATTCCCTTGTCTCACTATTTCTGTCTATTGAGGAATTCATTTTGTCCAAAAATGTAATACTATAGGACATAAAGTCATCAAATTAAAAAAAAAACAAACAGATTTAGAGGTTTTGTGATTGAGTGTACCTGAAACTTGAATTAATACAAGTGTAAATTACATATAGATATTTGGATGCCTTCCTTATTGAATTTCTTTGGAATGTAACAGAAAATTGACTGAAGTGTTTGTTAATAAAGTGTTTTGGTGTTTCTGGTATTCTTGGGATATCTGTGGAGTTAATACAGGATTTCTGATGTGGAGGAAAGTATGGTATCATCTTTCAAGGCATAAAAAGAGAAATCAAAGGTGTCTTACTTATATTTATAGCCACTAATGTTTTAGGAAAAGGCAAGCCTTAAAGGGCCAGCTGTCAAAAGAAAGTCCCAGAAGACAGTCAGGAACTAGGTCACTTGGGAGGGACTTAGGGAAGAAGTCAAAATAAGCAGCTGTGATGAGAGAGAAGGGTCAGGACCCCAGGCAGGGTACTGCATGGTGCAAATGCGGTGGGCGCAGAGAGAATGGGTGCAGGTTTGCATCTAAATTTAACTTCTAAGGGCTGACAGACCAGCTCAAGTGGGAGAGTGCTTTCCTGACAAGCACAAGGTCCCAAGTTCAGAGTCCAGAACCGCCAAAAACACTGAAGTTATGCAGCAATATTTGGATGGATGAGCAAGTCCTTTATATTTTGTAAAGTATAGGTCCACTCACTGGAGTGTTGCTATCATTTTTAAAATTCAGTTTTTCTACAGTTTCCAGTTGCATTTTTTTAGAGTGAAACATGAAGACTGTAGCCAAGCAATTAAAAGGCAGAATGGGCTTTTAGAATTTAGATAGTTTAGAATTTTTCCTTCCATATTTACAATTGTACAAGTAAATAATCTCATGCATATATGATATATGCCATATATATATACACACACATATATATATGGCATATATACATATACATATATATATATATATACATATACATATACATATATATACATATACATATACATATACATATACATATATATCATATCATCTACTTGAACCCGGGGCCTAGGCACTGTCCTTTAGGGTTTTTTTTGCCCAAAGTTAGTGCTCTACCACTTGAATTACATCTTCACTCTAGATTTTTGACGGTTAGTTGGAGATAAGCATCTTGTAGACTTTTCTGCCCAGGCTGGCTTTGAACCTCAATCCTTAGATCTTGGCTTCCTTGGGAGCTAGGATTACAAGTGTGAGTCACTAGTGTTCAACGCAGCAGTATGTTCCTAGCAGAAATGCTTTATTAAAAGTTTGCAAGTCATTCAGCTTTTTTTGTGGAAAGAATTCTATGCATGGATGGTTCACTGGCTTACTTTCTTTTTAATTAAATTAAAAATTCAATATTATACACAGCTATCAAGAACAGGTCTCAGAAACAAAGTGATGGATTGAAGTACTCAGATTGGAGGGAACAGAAATGCTGTACGCCGCTACCTCCATGCTCACTGGCCTGCATGTCTGTAGGGAAGTGTTTCAGAGAGACCAGAGAATGTACGTCAACCTCATGAGCTTCTTCTGTAATCATTACTGAGAGAACATTTTCTATTCTATTAATCTCACTTAACTCAAACTCAACAGTGTTTACTTTTGTAGACGACAATAAGTGAACATCTCTGTTCAAAACGTTACATTCAAAGCCTATCATCATCATGCCTATAATCACAGTTACTCTGGAGGCAGAGATAGGAGGGACTAAGGGGTTAGGCCAGACAAAAACTTAGCAAGAGATCTTCATCTCAAAGAACAAGCCAAGTGTGGTGGTACCTGTTTGACATCCCAGATAGCTGGAAGGGGTAGGAAGAAGTCTCACAATCTAACACTGGTCCTGGGGAAAAATGCAAAATGTTATCTGAAAGAATAACTAAAAAGTTAAGCAGGTTGGGAGTGTGGCTTGAGCCCAGCAAGTGCAAGGTCCCGAGTTTAAGCTCTAGTATCACCTCAAAAAAGTTAATTTCATGTAGGAGGCAGGCCATTGAATATACTCAATAGTATATCCTGCAATCTACTTTGAGATTTCTGCCCACGTCATGTGAATTTCTCCTGGTAGACCAGGTGATTTAGTCTTCAAATGTGGATGATGACTTCGAAAATTCTGAGTCCTGAGTTTATATGCTTTAACTCTCATTAGATTAATCTCTCTCCTGAATCATTATTTTTAACCTTGTGATTAATCTCTCTCCTAAGTCATTTTTTTAACCTTGCCAAGACAGGTAAAGATCCCAGAAGATAAAGTAAACTGGGTATTAACAATAATTATCATCCTAATGATACCCACAACATTATTTATGCTGTGTAATGCACTTTCTCTAATACCTTTTATGTAGTTAGCACTAAGTAGCTACTATCTATTAGCTTTGGTAGACATGTAATTTTTTTCATCCTACCTAAGATGTCTGAGAGGATCATAGCTCATAATGCTAGAGGAACTGGTAGAAAACTACTGGCACCTGTGTGCCAACTGCTTCTTGTGTACCAACTGCTAAGTCCTGCAGGAAAAAGAAAATCTGCCCCCCAGGCTGACTCACTAAAGTCACACAGGGGAAAAGTGTCTAGGATTTCACAAAGGGGTATGATCTAATGACTAGTTATGTGGTCTGGGAAGATGTGTGAGATTTAGATTCTCGGGAGTCCTGTAGGTTTGGAAAGGGCAGAGTCTCTGAATTATGCTTACCTGCCCATTGAGTACAAAGTTAGATAATAGTATGGGGTAAGGTTAGGTCTCTTGAGTATTATTTGTAGTCCAGGAAAGTAGGCTAGGGTCGTAATTCCAACACTTGAGAGGCTGAGGCAGGAGGATTGCTAATTCAACGCCAGCCCAGACTACATCGTGAGGCCCTGTCTCAAAAATGGCAGCAACAGCAGAAGTTTGTTTAAGGAATGAGTTTAAGCGATAGTGCTGATTTTTCTAATGTTGTTAATGCACTGCTTCTGTTCATGTGTGTGAGAACGCTGTGTTTCAGGAAAGGGCATTTTCGGGAGGTTTACACAGGGGAAGAATGTGCCCGGGTCTTGGCCAGCTCATAGGGGGTAGATGCCAGTGCTTTGCCTGCTGAGCATCTGTGAAGGCAGCCCTGTCACTTCATTCATTCACTAAGTTTCAGGGTGGTCAACTGACCCAGGCATGGCCAACCAACCAGATCTATTCCTTCATGTGGCTACTGGCAGCTTAAGGCAGCTAACACAAACTGTGATACCTCAGGGGTCATCTTTGTTGCCACCAGAGCCTATTGGAGGTGAGGACTCGAAGACGAGGAGAGGATAAACAGTTTCATGAAGATGCCATTGAAGGCCTCCTATCCGGGAAGGTCAAGAGCCAGGCTGGATGTCCCTAGTCAGGTGAACAAAGGCATTGTTTTGTCAAAACTAATCTAGTATATGTCTGGGAGAAGCAGAAAAGGTCAAAAGCTATGCACATATGACCAGACACGATGAAGTTAAGCGAAATGAACCCCAAGATAGGGACACAAGCAGTTTTTCCTTTCTTGCTACTGTTTTTAATGTATTTAAAATGTACTATGTGATTTTTTTTATCTTTCTCGTATGTTCTCCCCCCATGGTATAACCCCTGTTTTCACTGTATTTGATGTTGGTGCCCTGCATCTTGTATATATAGTTTACTAATTTGGGGAGGGGAAGGGAAATAACAAAATGCTAAAATAAGGATACAGGTTGACCCATTGTAACAAGGAGATGTACAAGACACTGTGTTGAAAAACGAACTTTACAATTTAGGCGGGAGGGGGTGTGTGGAGAGTGTAGTTGTGGAGGTGGAGGGAAGGGATGGTAGGGGAAAAACAAAGGAGGAAGCAACAATGCTTGATAAGAAATGTACTCATAGGGAGTTCCGGGAAGATGGCGGAGGAGAAGCTGGAGGCTAAACAAGCTCTCGCATAGAAAGCAATTTTAGTGTTCCAGTGAACAGTTCTAGGCCAGAGAATCACACCAAGTGTGCCATCACAGTGATCAATAGAAAGCCCACAGAGAAGATCTTCACTAGCCTTACAACGGACAACAACAAATCTTCAAAGAAACAACTGCCCAATAAATAAGTGGGCTAAAGACTTAAAGAGAAACTTCACTGAAGAGGAAAGAAGGATGGCCAATAGACACATGAAGAAATGCTCAACCTCTCTAGCCATAAAAGAAATGCAAATCAAAACAACATTGAGATACCACCTCACCCCAGTTAGAATGGCTAAAATCAAGAACTCTAATAACAACAGATGCTGGAGGGGATGTGGACAGAAGGGAACCTTACTGCATTGTTGGTGGGAGTGTAAACTTGTTCAACCACTTTGGAAAGCAGTATGGAGGTTCCTCAAAAGACTCCACATAGAGCTCCCCTATGACCCAGCAATCCCACTTTTGGGCATTTACCCAAATGTTTACAAACAAGACCACACTAAAGCTACCAGCATGACTATGTTTACTGCAGCATTATTTACCATAGCTAAGATATGGAAGCAACCCAGATGCCCCTCAGTAGATGAATGGATCAAGAAAATGTAGTATATATACACAATGGAATTCTATGCCTCCATCAGAAAAAATGACATTGCCCCATTTGTTAGGAAATGGAAAGACTTGGAAAAAATTATATTAAGTGAAGTAAGCCAGACCCAAAGAAACATAGGTCCCACGGTTTCCCTTATTTGCAATAACCAGTGTATGTCTGAGTCAAGCAGAAGAGGTCAGATAAGTTGATGTTAGGGAAATGAACCCCAAGATAAGTATGCAAATGTTTTTTTTCTTTCATGTGATTGTTTCTAACATATTTATAAGATGATTACTTTGTTGCTTTGTATGTTCCTCCCCCACGGTATAACCCCTGCTTTCACTGTATTTGATGTTGGTATAATTTGTGGAGGGGAAGGGGAAAAACAAATAGTTTAAATGGGGATACAGGTGGACCCATTGCAACAATGAGATGTACAAGTCATTATGTCAAAAAATGAACTTTACAACTTTGGTGGGGGGGGGATCGGGTTAGGGGGGTGGGGGGGAAGGGTATGAGAAGGGATGGGAAGGGGAAACAAAGGAGGAGGCAACAATGCTTGATAAGAAATGTACTCATTACCTTGCTCATGTAATTGCAAGCCATCTGTACAGTATCTTTACAATAAAAAAAACTTATTAAAAACAAACTCAATCTAGTGGATGCCGCCGCAGACAACTGGGGGAATTCACACTAGCGTGGAAGGGCTAGGGAGGGGGGAGCTCTGGGATCCAGCCTCGCTAACCTAGGGCTCATTTATTCTCTCAACCAGGAAGAAAGTCAAATAGGTTGGGCTTTATGACCATGTCATTTCATGGATGAATTTAAAAACAACAACAACAACAAAAACACTTCAAAGAGATGAAGCGCACTACCCAACACTGGGTGATTAGTACCTGACAGAGCAGTGAGGAGGATCCAAGACCTCTGATTGTATACTTGGTCCTTTACAGATCACATAACTAATGAAACATTATATCCAGGGTTGGAGGGGGGATCTCAGGACGAATTTCCTCTATAAATAGCCCCTCCTCCCTAGACGAATCGAAGCAACAGAAACTGGAATACATTTGTACATGTGTGGAAATAGCACAATGAATCTTGCCTCCTTTGTGCAACTAATAGATGCAAATGAAAAAGAAATTTTTTTTTTAGAAAGGCAAGCAACAATTTTGGAAGTAGACACTTGAATCTACCTAACAATATCATTCAGTTCTTCAATCATGATCCAAATCTCACCTGCCACAGATATGTTCTAGCAAGTTTGGTAAAGTTAATGTAAATTATTAGTCTTATTTAACCATTAGAATAAGTGATAGCATTACTAAATTCTTGAATTCCTGAAAAAAATCATTGAATTTCCCATACCAATAATTTTAAAGCACTCAGTTTAAAAGTTTAGAAAGTGAAAAGTGTATGTTTCACACAGTAATTCAAACATAATCATGGTATGACTATTTACCACTTCATTACTTCACTCAACTTATGTCATGTCAGATGTTAATGTCCTGAGTGGCATATGGGATCATTGCCTAATTAAAAATTCTCTTTATTCACCAATTAAATCACAACTAAATGTCTAGCACTTTGAATTACGTGGAAACAGAATTTAAAGGTCAGAAGAATAGCACTGAGCGTCCTTCAAAGTTGTTCTATGTATGAAATCAGGACAACATGTCTGTTCAAAAGAACTGTGGAGGAGGCCATGTGACATCTTGTTGATGTTGTACACCAGTGTCGTGCAGAACACTGCCGTACTAAACCAGCCACAGCCACTGCATTAGTGGTGCTTTCTGAATCTTCCAGGCACAGGTGCGTCTGCAAACGGTCCCCACTGTGTGAACACAGTCGGAGTTTGAATGGGATGCTACTACATCAATCATAACTGGATCTTTGATTAGGAACCTGTAGCCTCTTTCAGTTCTAGGCCTCAAAATTTTGTTTTGATGCTTCCACTATTGCTCTGGAATCCTGGACACTGTTCTCATATTTATGCTAAATATTTTTGACTTTATAGGACTTAACTATATATTTCATTTTCAAGTAGATTTCTGACAAAACAGTTGTATTTACTCTGAACTATAATGAGATCAGATGCATCAAATGGAAATCTGAGACATTGAATGTTTTCTCGGGCTATAAGAAATAAATTGCTGTAGTCATTTAATGTGTTGTAATGGAAATGGGCATCAATGGCAGATGGCTCAATGGAGTTCTAGGCCTGTCTACCACTAGCTATGTAACCGACATGGAACTCATAATCATATCTGCAAGTATTTCCATTTGAGGCTTTTTGTTGTGGTGGGCTTGAACTCAGTGCCTGGGTGCTTTCCCTGAGCTCTTTTGCTCAAGGATACTTACTGCTCTACCCCTTTGAGCCACAGCTCCATTTCCAGATTTTTTATTGGCGATAAGAGTCTCAAGGGTACTATTCTGCCTTGGCTGACTTCAAACAATGATCCTCAGATCTCAGCCTCCTGAGTAGCTAGGATTACAGGTGTGAACCACTAGCCTGTCCAGGCATTTCACGCTTTTAATTTATTTCCACCTCTATATTCCATACATTATACGCAACACACAAAATACGAACTGAAGAAACATAAACTGATTGGAATGCGTTTGTACATGTGCAGAGATGTCATAATGAATCTTGTTCCCTTTGTGCAACTAATAGATGTAAATAAACTTTTTTTTAAAGCAAGCAATAATCAGTCTGTTAAGAACATCTGACCCACAGAAGCGAGCCTCTCCCCCCCCCCCCATCCAACAATCAAGCCATCAATCAGGGCTGAGGTCTCTGATTGGCCATTTGTTGCTGGACGTATGAAATAAATGAATATTTAAAGAAAGAGCAGAGTGAGCAGTGATGACAAGAAGAGCCAACATGACAATTCTGCCTATTAAATCTTGATGCCAGCACAAACTGCCTGTGTGGAAGCCCAGAGCTAGAGAACTTATTCATCACCAGCAGTGTTCAGCCAATGTAAATACCAAGTGTTCGGATTTGTGGTTTACTAATACAAGTAATCTCAGAATATCACTGAAAGAGCACATTTGCCATATAATGAGGAAGTTTGCTAATGTTCTAAATTGTCCTATCCTGAGAGATAATTCTGCTTTATTTATTTCCTCCGTGTTAAGTACATCATGTCACAGAAATGCTTTTAGCATTAGAAAAAAATTGTCTTAATTTTAATCCTTTCGGATCATTTCTCTTTTTTAAGAAGTAAGAGTTAGCATGCACAGAAAATAATTAAATTGGGCAATAAAGACCTTGCTATTTCCATGCTCCTAAGAAACTGAATACGTTCCATGATTTGCCAGAATAAAATCAATTCCAGAAACATTTCTTTTCCATTGCGTTGTTTACTTGGGGTTTTATTACCCGTGTGATGCTAGAAATGCTGAAATCTCGTCTTCCACTTCTCCCCCAGCCAGGAGTTATTCAAGTGGAGACAAAACAAGCCTGTTCCTCCAGCGCAGGGCTGACATCCTCAAGACGGTCTTGTTTTAATGTCATGGCCGGAAGAAATCATAGTTTTGCATTCTTATTATTTTTTAACTCACACGGCTCACCCATGGGATAAAAGGCATTTTTCATATTGTTAAAATGCAGCAAAAGCCTCAAAGGCAACAGCTCACGAGGCGGTGGAAAGAGCTCTGCTCCTTCTGGCGAGACCTGCTGAACATGCATCAGTTCCACCTATTAGCTCAGGGTTTCAGTGGTCCATAGTGCTGGGTGAGAGTCTGTGTCTCATCAGAGTTTAAGGAAGCACTGGCAGACAGCCACCACGAATGCTCATGTTTACATAGAAGCAGAGGAACCTGCAGACTGGCCTGCAATTGTTCTTAGGGCCACTTCTGCAGGGTTTTGCTGTTAGCATGAATTATCATATCATTAAGCAGGATATTCCAAACGCAATGTTAAGAGTAGCCACAGAAAACCCTTTCCCCCTCAGTTTCCTGCTCTAACTGCGACCAGAGTTCATTTCTTGGCTAGGGATGGCTTCTGTTGGCATTTTTAATGCACTGCATAAAACCATTATTTGCATTTCAAATTTAGATTCAGGTGTCTGTACCAGATCAAAAGCATAATTCTTTATACTAAACTTAAGCACTCATGCTCACCTAGAATGCATTTCAGAGTATGTCAAAATGTCCTGGGAGCAGAAACCAACCAGAAACGTGGAAAACCAGCCACAGCACAGCAAGGCATCAAGTGCACAGCAAGGCATCAAGTGCACTGGCGCCCAGGGTAAAACCACAGGCTCAGCAGTTCCATTCTGTGCCTCAGTCCTGTGAGCTCTAAGCTACCACCTGACTTTCTTCAAGGATGCTAAAAACGTCATTCTCAATACAGTGCCTGCAATGATTAATTTATCACAACAGCAATATCACCAGGCATGGCTAGATTTGTCAAATGTGCTAAGTTCTAGCGAGAGGAAATGTTGGAAATACATTAATCCTTCTCAAAGTTGGGGGAAAATAAAAGAGACTTGGTGAATACCTGTCAGTGAACTTGCTTGCCTGATGAACTTATCTCTCCCTTGATCTCCTTATGGCTGCTGTTCACATCACATTGGGTCTGGGGCCTGGGCATGCCTATGCTGTCTTGGAAATGAGGTCCTCACTTTGTTACTGACTTGACGCCACAGTTAAATCGCACTTGAAAAAGGAAGGCCATTCATTTGCCTTAGGGGAAATGTTGAGTGATTTATGGTGTGGTTTGCTTCTTGGTTTGCAGCATGAATATGGACACACACACACACACACACACACACACACACACACTATGTCATGGGTCTGACTTTACCCCGTGGTTGGTAGCTTCTGGGATATATTTCTATGAGGTGAATATGTAAACTATGTTCAGAATGGCTTAAAATGATAGCTCAAGGTTTTCATTCTAATTTTTTTAAATAATCTATTTTAAGGCTTTGTCTGGAGAGACTGAACTAAACGACTAAGTTGCCAGACCCAAAATGTAGACTTTCCCCCAAGGCACCCCTGTGTGATGTGCAGCACTCTTACTGGGCTTCTCAGTGTCACGTCCATGCTCCATTGAGTTCTTGGGACAATGTGCTCTATCTTTGAACCCAGGCAGAGATTGGTCAATAAATACCAACAAACTACAAAGGAGGTGATGCTAGGTGGCTTTGAAGGCTAGGGTCATAATCTAATCAGCTATGCCACTTTGTTCTGCGCAGCTCCATCATGGAGGAGCCCAAGACCCATGGAGGCTTTCCAGCACACACCTGGGCTGTGGTCCCGGAGGACAGCCAACGTCCACTATAACCACGAGTCACAACGCACAGGCCCTAGCTTACAGGTCCTACCAAGAGAGCAACCCAGAGGCAAATAACCCAGTAGGCCCTGCATGGATTCTGTCCGTCAATGTTCATGAGCACTATGTATTACTTGTTTACAAGCTGAGGCTGTAGTTTGGTTTATTTTTTGTCATGAATCACTTCTTAGGATTTTGTTTGGCAAGAATGAATTAAACAGTTCAGGTGCCAGACCCTGGAGATACAGTGCTTTGTTAGGATAAGGAATTTTCCTCCCAGCATTCATAATTTAAGGTGTGATTATTTATTTAGTGCCTTAAATGGTGGAGCTCGGCATTTCTATGTGCTCCCTACAGCTTCTCTTTCCACTTCCCTGCCCCGCAACTGTATAAACAAACTCTGGGATATCCATATAAACAAACTCGTGACTGCAGAGAGTGTAAGGGGTGGAGATGGAGATGGAAATGAAGGAAATGGAGCGCGGCACAGATGCAAAGCAAGGCAGAGGAAATGGCAGATGTCTGATGACCAGTGGCACTGGAAGCTTCTGAGGTCCTTGTCCTTCGGTGAATGAAAGCGGACTTTGCCTGATGAATGTTCACCCAATGCACTGCGAATATAACATAAATGTCCCACATTCGCTCTTTTGCAATCTTCAGACTTCTCCAGTAATAATGGCTTGCCATTTCCCAGCGTGGGCTACATTTTGTATTTGTTGAGCAACCCGGTTCTAGTACACGATATTGTATTATAGTAAAATCCCCTTCATAACCTGTACTTTGGTTAATTTTCACATGCATCAGTGCTTTATCCCCTAGATCACAGGTAAAACAATCAATAGACTATCACAGGGAAATCTAATGCTCATCTTTAAGAGGAGCAATTTAGGTTCAATTGAGACATATACTTCTAAGATTTAGCACTGTAAAGTAGATACTTAAAGTCTGTGGTCGGAATGTACTAATTAGGTTCCAATTAGTAGGGTCAAAACAAGTAATTCAAAAGTATTTTATCCCTGTTGATGTCTTTCTGTCTCCCAAGTCATTATCTGTGTTCTTCTGGCCCCGTCGACCATGGCTGCGAGCGCAGGCATTCGGTCTCCCTCGTGGCGGATGGTCGATTTCTCCTGCGTGTGTGTGTGAATGCGGAAGAGGAGAAGTGCTGTTCTTCAGCCACTGAGGCATTTTTCTTGACATCATTAAAGTTTGGGGAAGAGTCATCTTCACCCACAACCCTGTCCTAGAGAGGCTGAGGGATGGCAGGGCTGCGGACAGAGAGCGGCCATTGCAGCAGTAGTTTTTCAGTCTAGCACTCTCTGAGGGGGAGATGACTTTCAAAGTGTATTTCGAAATTAAACGTTGTGGCAGCTTCCTTTTCTAAGGAGACATCGGACATCTCCCAGTACGCTATTTGCGACATACCACGTTTACAAAGCGCCCTGAGCTGAGACCCATAAATGGAAACCACAGGTAACAAGTCCTCCAGGCCGTGCTATGAATTTACCAAGCCTGTGTAACAGCCGCGCGTTCCGCACACGCAGCATTTGTCACCTCGGATCCGCACCCTTCGATGCTTCTTAAGTACGGAACTCATGACACTTGGCCACATTTCCCAACTAATTGACAAATCCTCCCCATCCCTCATTTTATTATCTTACCTACAGTCAACTCGTGCGTTTGTCACCATCAGTCTGTCTGACGGGTGAGGGCTGGGAGAGCAGCGATTTAATTCGTGCAGACGTCTACCTCCAGGCATCTCAATCACTCAGAGCGGGGAGCAGGGACAGCTGTAGAGTCATCAGGAAACACTGTGTTCGAGAGACGTGGGTATCACCTAAGGACGGGGCCGTTTATATCAAACAGCGCCAGGGCTGCGACAGACAGGACTAATGTGTCAGTGTCAGAAGAAAACGTGAGCCAAGGTACGGCTGCAACGCTCCGCCCCAGAAGGCACCCGGTGCTAACCGCATGCCTGTAATTCCAGGCAGGCCCATTCAGTAGAATGTTCTCTCATATTCACACAAGAAAATCCTCACCTTGTGTCCAGATACAGGGTTTATTCCTAGCTTCATCATTGAGCTATGCTGTAATAAAGTGCTGAGCAAGGATATCGCAGGCATTATAATAAGCTGTTGTTAATACACATTAATATGAAAAGTAAGAAATAAAGCCAGGCACTGGTGGCTCTCGTCTATCATCCTTGCTACTCAGGAGGCTGAGATCTGAGGATCACAATTTGAAGCCAGCACAGGCAGGGTAATCTGTGAGAGTCTTATCTCCAATTAAATCACACACACAAAAAGCTGGAAGTGGTGCTGTGGCTCAAGTGGTAGAGTGCCAGCCTGGAGCAAAAGAAGCTGAGGGACAGCGCCCAGCCCAGAGTTGAAGCCTCAGGACCAGCAAAAAAAAAAAAAAAAAAAAAAAAAGTGAAAAAGATGTTATTTATGTAGATATGAAGAGGCATAAACCTGACTCAAAGTTTGAGAACATGTTGTGATACTCTCTGTGACCTTGTAAATTACTTTTGGTATGTTAGAACATAACCAGAACAGTTATTAAAAATTAAGAGGCAAAAAATGAAAACTGCTAGGGAGACACTTTCAAAGGGTCCAGGTGACTTAAAATTAGAAATAGAAGAGAATGCAGGTTCCGCATGGACTCAACATCTCGCGAGCTGCCTGCAGCGGCTTGCAGATGCCTGCAGATGCCTGCAGATGCCTGCGGCTGCTGCAGCTGCCTACAGATGCCTGCAGATGCCTGCAGATGCCTGCAGATGCCTGCGGATGCCTGCAGATGCCTGCAGATGCCTGCAGATGCCTGCGGATGCCTGCAGATGCCTGCAGATGCCTGCGGATGCCTGCAGATGCCTGCGGATGCCTGCGGATGCCTGCAGATGCCTGCGGATGCCTGCGGCTGCCTGTGGATGCCTGCAGATGCCTGCAGATGCCTGCGGCTGCCTGTGGATGCCTGCAGATGCCTGCAGATGCCTGCAGATGCCTGCAGATGCCTACAGATGCCTGCAGATGCCTGCAGATGCCTGCGGATGCCTGCGGATGCCTGCGGATGCCTGCAGCGGCTTGCAGTGGCCTGCGGATGCCTGCAGATGCCTGCAGCGGCTCGTGTCCCTGTGTGTCGAGGACCAGGCACCAGGCTTCCCTCTCACTGCACACACGGCGCGGCCTCGGACACTCATGCTGGCTTTCTAGGGTGCTGGGCGAGCGTCTGCTGCATGAGGAGGGAGCGGTGGGGCTGGGCAGCGCACGCAGGCCCTGGCTGGACCCCGCCCTCTCACTTCCAATCATCCAGGCTCAGGCCCTGAATCTCACATAGGTGCCCAGGAGGGCTGAGGGGCCATTTTCTGCCAAGAGCCTTTAGGATGTGTATGGCCTCCCTCAAGGGCTATACAAAATGACGCGTCCAGGCAGCTGAGCTGGGGGCGGGTGACAGGCCGCGCGGGAGGCGCACGTGCGTCTGTTCTGTGGCGTACCCAGGGACTGTGTGTCCCCATGTGGCTCACAGGCTGGCCTCCCACCCCTGCAAGGACCCGTCGAGGATCGCGGGGCTGGCACATCCTGCGTCTCGCTGTGTGTCTCCCCGGAAGACAGGCACTGGTCAGTGCCTTGCGGGTATCAGTGCTGGCCTCCTGACTGGCAGTTTGGAGACAGTCCAGCGTGACCATCAGGGTCCGTGGCAAGCGGAAGCATGAGGGGGGGCGCGGGCAGCCACCCCCTACCCCGGGAACCTGTGCAGAAGACCTGTGATCTCAGGGGTTAGGGCTTGTCAGGACCCTGGAAGGCATGAAGTGCCACTGTCCGTGTGTCACCCGGCTGGAAACAACTAGAATGTTCATGTTCTAAAATCAGACAGCAGAAAGAGGCCACCAAGAGCCACCGTGGTGTCAGCACCGGCCCTGTGCCCCCTCCACACCAAAACGCACCAGCGACAGCCTCGGGCCTGTGTCCACCCAGCCTCCTGCGGCCAGCCTCCTGCGGCCAGCCTCCTGCGGCCAGCCTCCTGCAGCCTCGCCAGGTGGAACTCAGCTCCGCCCATCAGAGCAAAGCCTTGGACTGGGACAAAGCCCGGCACAGACAGCACTTGATTCCGCCAGATGTCAGCGCAGAGACTCAAGTTCTAGACTAGAAGCGGCAGAAAGACGATCTCGCTGAGTTTACTGGGCCGCAGTAAATTGAGTTGTTTGCTCTGGAGAGAAAATGGCAGCTTGTCAAAGGCAAGTTATAGAAGGAAAGTGAGCTTGTTCCCCGTGATGGCGACTTCCAGCTCACTCCTCAGCCCCCACCCTCCCGGTCCTGTGCGTGCTAAGTCCAGTCACGCTTTTCCATGTCTATGTGTGGTCTAAATAAGAAAGCAACTAAGCACCTGCCTGGCTGCTTGCAGAATTCACCGCCTGTGTACCACTTTCCCCGTGGGCAGGGGCGGACGGCTGGCTGTCAGCTTGGGGAGACCGGGAGTTTCCTTTCCCACTCCAAACACTTGAAACTTCTGCATATTAAGTTGAGCATGCATGACATTTGGTCTTGAACTTAGGACTCTCCCACCTCTGCTTCCAAGTAGCTGGAAATATAAGGGTGCACGACTATGCTCCGCTTTTCTCAATACTCTCTCTTTACTTCTTTTTTGTAGGAGCGCCTCAGCTCAGGATAGCCGGTCGGGGTGGAGGGCTGAGGGAGGAGGGGGAACAATTTCTTCCTGAGGTCACGTACCTCAAGAAGAGACTATCAGAGGCAAAGAAATAAAAGGTGTTACCTTTAGGGAAAAGAGGCATGGAGCTAGCCTTCGGTCAAGAATGTTCGATTTGTTCCAATTGTCAACGGAGTATAAAGTGGTTCTGTTCAGGCTTTCTGAGTGGACAGCCGTGCTGGAGTGCAGCCTCTCGGTTCAAGTAACTGCTGCTTTATTTAGAGTTATGGCAAGTTCCAAGAGCTGGTATCCTTTAAAATATAGTCTGCCGCTGGAGCCAGATGGCACAGACAGCTCAGAGCAGAAAATAAAAGTGACTGGCCATTGAGTAAAATAAAGGTCCTCATGACAATCTTCCAGCTCACTTCTGTATAAATCAGCAGATGGACCCTTCTAAAACACTGGAACCGGGGGGTGGGGGCGGGAAGAAAATCTCAATTTGAGCTTTAAAACAACTAAGTTAATTAAAAAGAAACTAACCAACATAAGAACTGGTGAAAAAAAAAGAGCTTATCCTATTGAAAACAGCAACAGCAACAAAATCCATAAACTCAAAAAGGGTTTAAATTAGAATGGCAAACAACTAAAGAACATTGTATTTATTTTCTAGATGACAGAACACCGAAATGGGTAAGGTAGAACTTCAGTATCAACCTGACAATCTAGATCTGGGATCTGGATGTGTTTTCAAGTGGAAAGTCTGAGTCGGAAAAAGTCTATTATCTTCTATGTGGATGACTCAGATTACAGGATAATTTTTAAGCAACAACCAAACCAATGCATGAGGATTCTCAAAACGAAAACTTTGCTCTTGATTTTATGTTCATAACTGGATATAACATTGCTGGGATATGACATGATATCATTCTTTGCAGCCACCCAATAGTAATAATAATGATCCTCTTGATTCTCCTGGGATTACTGGGATTGCGGGTATGTGACATCACACCCAGCTGGCTCCCTTTAGGATTTTTAAATATCATTAACATTCAGGTTTGCTCTAAGATTTAAACTCATTCTGAACTCCATCCATTCGCTTGCTTTCCAAGTGACTTGAGTTTGAGAAAGTATGCCTGGATACCACACTTAATTCATTTAACGCTTCCATGCTAAGGTAGATTATAGTGTCAATAATGATGGCCAAAAAGAGGGAGACCTTCAGGAAAGAGAGCTCTTAAGGGTCTGAGCTCCAGTTGGGTACAGTGACTCACATTTACAATCCTAGCTACTCAGGAGGCTGAGATCTGATGAATAAAGTTTAAAGCCATCACATGCAGGAAAGTCCATGAGACTCTTATCTCTAAGTAACCAGCAAAAAGCCAGAAGTGGAGCTGTGACTCAGGTGGTAAATAGCCAATCTTGGTCAGAAAAAACTAATTGAGAGGTGTGAGGGCCTGAGTTCAAGTCCCAGTACTGACTCTCTCTCTCTCTCTCTTTCACACACACACACACATACACAGACATAAACTTGAGCTTACATACATGCACACACACAAACTTGAGTTCACACACACACACATGCACAGACATAAACCTGAGCTTACATACATGCACATGCACACACGAACTTAAGCGCGCACACGCGCACGCGTGCACACGCGCGCGGGCGCACACACACACACAGAGACACACATGAACTTGAGGTCTATTAATTCTTCCCAACAGATATGGTCAGAGTTTGCCCAACATGTTGTAAAGATTCTCTGTGCCTGGCCACTGAGGGCCCAGGGCTGGTATCCTGTTCTCTGAAACACTATCATCCAAGACAACCCACCAAACCCATCTGTGAATCTTACACATGGGCAGCAGACTCCTTTAAATATCCCTGTGAAAGATGACACTGTCATCTCATTGTTATCCTCACTCTGCAATATGAAGGGCACAGGCCCCACCATACTCCCCTCCCCCCCCAGGCATCATCTTCAAGAACGCTTTCACATCCGGGTCATGGCAAAGCTCTTCCTGTTTGTGTTATGCAAGCGGTGAGTCATGGCGTTCACCATTTTAATACCTCATCTATTAGTAAATGGAGTGCAATTCTGGATGGAGCTGACCTTTTCAATATTCCAGTGTGATGGATTGGCTACTGGTTCCTGTCGCTCCGCTCCTGTTTATGGAGAAATGAGTTGGATGGGAGAAGTGAGTTGGCCAGCCAATAAAAATGAGCAATGGCGAGAGAGCAAAGCCATAAAGCAAGCGCAGGCCTTCAGGACCTATACCAAGGGTTAGAATTTTGATATCTCACTGTTTTTTTTTTCTTCTCAGAGCATGCAATTATAACATTGAAAAGAGAAGAGAGAGACAACATGTCGTACCGACTGAAATAAGCCATGTGCAGTCTTCTTCAGCTCCTGTGGGTCCCCAGCCCCGCAGTGGCCTTGGCCTCGCCAGCTATCATCTTCGCAGGTTTGGTTCTGGAAACAGTTTTGTCCCAGCCAGATTTAGCAGGAAGTGTGATATAAAGTCCTGTTGATCCACAGGTAACCTGTGCTTTTAGAAACTGCAGTGAAATCTTCCAGCTCCAGTGGCCCGTGGGTGCTTTGTTTAAATGGGAAGGAGATGCCGGCGCGAGGAGACAGCGGCCTGTGGAGAGGGCTGTGGAATGAAGGCAAAAAAGGCGCGAGGCGGCGCCGTGGTCCTTAGAAGCGCCTGTGGCGAGGGGCCGGGCCAGAGCTGCTGAAGGAGGTGTGAGCCCCTCAGGAATGGGGACGCGCCCACAGGAAGGAGGCCCACACACACCCAGGGGGTCAGCACTGGAGGTTTTGAGAGTGCCCCCAGAAGAGCCCAGCGCTCACCTGGGCTTGGCATCCCTCGGAACACCCTCTGACTTATTCCAAGGATGCTGGCGGCCGAGGAAGGGCGTGATCTCCCTAAAATGATCAACTTGCATCAGCTTGGAGAGCGGACTGCAGAGTGGCTAAGGCTGCGATGCAGCCCAAAGCCCACGGTGGGCTGAAGGGGAAGCGGAGGTCAGCTTCTGGAACGCATTTCAGAAGAGCCGTGTGGAGGGTGTGTGGTGGGTGGTGTGTGTGGTGTGCCAGAAAGGGAGGGGTCAAATGGCGCGGAAGCCACACGCTGGGCCTGGGCATCTCTCTGTGCTGCGACTCCACCTGTGAGTGCTCCTAGCCGAGAGAGCGAGATACTAAATACAGCCCCCAGGAGCCAGGAGGTGGCTCAAGCTTTCCTTTTGGCGTTCAAGGGGGAGAAGATGCAGCCAGAAGCATACATTTTGTAGTGACCAGTTGCTGATGAGTATTTAAGGTGGCCGGAGGGAATGAGGTCGCTTTGGTGGGGGAGAGGCTTGAGGAGAGGAAGGTAGGGAGGAGTTTAGAATAAGTTCTGGGAAAACCCATTTTTAGACAGAATTCTTCGAGCTGGGCAGGAAGTGCCATATCATCTATGTACCACAAAGTTCTCTAAGTGTGAACAGAAGAACTTAGCTGTTCTTTGAGTGGATTGTTCTCAAAGGATGTTTTTTGACATATTATATTTTTTAAAAGAAATTTTAATCTGTCAAATCAGTGAGTGTAAATGATTTGTAAGTTCTAAATTACTATACAGATGCTTCTCAATTAGGATGGGGTTAGGTTCTGATAAACCTATCATAAGTTGGAAATAGCTAAGTCCAAAGTGCATGTAATATAGCTATCTATACAACCTCAAAACTTAGCTTAGACTACTTCAATACGCTCAGAACACTGACTTCGGCCTACATTTGGCAAAATCCTGCAACATAAATCATATTTCATCATAAAATGTCGGGGGTCTCACGCACATGCAGAGATGTGTGCGTTTTCAGATGTGAATGGATTGAGACATGAAGCAACATATCCAAGCACAGTGGTCACGGAGAACATGACCCAGTATTGGGGTTCACCCACGTGGTCGCAGGGCTCATCAGCCGGGGCGGGAGGCAGTGCATACCTCTCTGCCAGGAAGGCACCAAAAGTCCTCCTCCACCTAAGTTTGCTTTCGGCTTCTGAGCATCTTTCATAGACTCCTGTGGAGCGGCAAGACCGCTGCATGGTCCCATCCTGCATCAGACAGCAGCTTCCCCTCACGTGGCTGCAGTCCTTGTGAGAGGCACCCCGGTGGGCGGGTACTCCAAGGGGATCACGTCTCATCGATGCCGAGATGCACATTTATTTTCATGTTTTTACACTCTCATATGCACAGGTGTCATGTGGCCGCGGTGTCAGCCCGCATTAACTTCGCTGGTATTTTCCCCGCTGGGGGGCATGCCCCCTCAACATGCACGGCACAATCTGTGGCACGTTAGCTCTGATGAATTCCAAGATACATTTCTTCAGTGGAGGCCATGTTCTGGTGCCCCTGGATGGTCTTCCACACGACCAGTGACTGCTGGGATGACAAGGAGTTGGGCGAAGGAAGAAGGTGGAGACAGGAATGACTTGCAAATTGGGCACCTGCCGGCCGCTGCCCGGCCTGGGCCTCTGCCCGGCTCTGTGTGTGTAGACCTGCAGGGGCTGTGGCTCCCAGACGTACAGAGTCAGGTTGGGCTCCACTCCTCAGGCAGTTCTATTCCAGATTCACCTACTTCTGACTAGTGAATGTCATGCTGGAATATAGTTGGTGCTCAATAAATGCTTTCCTCACATTGATGACTCCCCCACCCCCTCGTTATTTGGACAGGATGGTTTCTGACGTGTCACCTTGGAGGAGGTACACGTACAGCAGATGTGCTCCCCAGATGTGGTAGCGGAAAGTTACTGATGACGGTCACAGAGTGTCATCTCCGAGTGCCCAGTGCCGGATCCAGGAGCTGTCTCCATGGAAACACAGAAGGGAGCTATTCTCTCCTTGTGCAGAAACAGCAAATGCATTTTTTTAGGATAATAACAAGATGCAACGTTTATGGAAAAGATAATAACCTATGTTATGAAACATGCAATTTAATAAGCCCTTTGTTAAAAAAAAAACAAAAACAATGCCGACTACAGTGTTGTAATTTACTCGCAGTTTGGTGTGGAGTTCACAGGCAGTGATGCTGCGGAGGAAGAATGAATCCTCTTCGTCTCCTTCTCAACCCCTTATAGGAGCTCTTGCTGCTTTCCATTCCATTCTGTCTCTTTCCTTTCATTCTGTTTTCCTACCTCACTATTCTACTTGCTTCTCCCTTGCCTGGCGCCTGTATTCCAACCTCCACATCCGGGTATCCTCCAGGAGCTACAAAGGGCTTTTAGAATAAAAGCATCAAGTAGTTTATTGTTCCTACAGAGGCCTTTTTGTAAAGATTGTGCTTTACATGTATTAAAAACAAGGAAGAGAGGAGTCGTAAAAGTAAATCTGAGGAAGCATTTGAAATGTAAATAGCGTTTGCAGGGTCATGTGACATCGCTTCCAGGCACAAGTTAGCAAGACCCGCTGCCTAAATCTTGAGCTATCTTTCCTTCCCTGTGGCTTCTGGAATTATTCCAACCCAAACGACTTCCAGAGCCCTAACTGGCTAGTGTTCTGCTTATATTCCGGGTCCTCACCTGGTCGCAGCTTCTCCTGAGCCTCAGCCTTAAGTATACTTCCTGTGCTGCTGGAAAGTGCTGGAACCCAGCCAAAGTGAAGTTCAAAGATCTCTCCAGAGAAGGCCTTTTCATTTTCTGTTAATTTAAGGACATTAGCTGGCATCATCTGGGGTTCAATAGATCAGCGATTCGCGAGAAGGCCCCTGCAGCGATTGCTCTGACTGGCCATTTCCAGTTGGCTAAAGTGCTTGTGAGTGATTATGTAACAGGTGCTTAAAGGACGCTTTTACTGCAAACCGCGGAGTACTTACTTGGACCCTGGCATTAAATAAAAGCAGGATAAAGCGAGGCGCCCCAGCCTGGGCTGTTCCTCCTTTGTCCTTTGCCGTTCTCTGTGGCAGTCACTGGGCAGCCATCTTGGGGGGGGCGGGACTTCTGTGAAAAGGCCTCGTGGCCCAGACCTGAGACAACCCAGAGGCACGCTGAGCACGCCTTGGCTGGAACTGTTGCACTATGCACACCGTACTCTGTCGTCCACTGACATAGCTCAGGCCGGAACCAGGACCATGGCCAGAGATACACTGAACACTGACCCCGCACACGCTGGTGCCGTGGAGTCAACAGATTTTTTTTCCCTGTGCGTCATCATGTCTCTGCTGGGTACACAGGAGGGACTGTGTGGCCAGACCTTAACTGTGGATGCCCAGGGATCTGGGCTGGGGTCTAGATCTCCAGTTTAGCTTGCAAATTGGCCCCATAGCTATGCATGCATGGCCTTTACTATTTCAAATGGTGGGGCAAAAGATGAAAGTACCACTACTCGATGATGAGTGGAAATCACAGTGAAATTCAAATGTCAGTGTGACTGAGTAAAGCTGGAGCAAACGGAGTCGCCATGGTCACACGCACCCGCAGATGTGTGGCAGGGCCTGGTGAGCCCTGGGCATTGCTGAGTGAACTCTGGAAGGCAAGGTGAGAACATTCCAGAAAACAAATGGGCTCTGGCAGAGTGTGGGCATGAGGAAGAAAGCTCCTTAGAGGAATAATTAGTGTCTGAAGTAGCTTTGTCTAAAACGATACCCAAGTAATCTACAGTCCTTTATCATGTTCAGCTAGACAGCACAGAACCACTCAGCTCCCTGGAATCGCACATTCCCCTTAATGAATATAGATTTGCTTTGACTCCTCAGCTCCAGTTTGCATCAATTCTTGTAATTTTGCAAGTCATAAAATGCTCCATTGTCCTTTCATTAAGGATTTTCACCTGACAAAAGGATGCAGGCACATTAGCACATTTCTAGGTGAGTGACTCAGGAAATAAGGAGCTGGAAGCGCAAGATTTCTTTTCTGATCTGAGAAGAGGAAACACAGTTCCCTGCCACAAAAGTTCAGCCTCGGAGCAGAGCTGGTGCGAAGGGTGTTTTGGGAAGCGGGGTGGAGACGGATGCGGCGATGCCCAAGCTCTCCAGTACCCAGGGCAGCAGGCAGACGCAGCAGATGGGACCTGATGAGCTGGAACCAAGCGCCAGGGGCCTACGCCGGTGTCCAGGCCTCAGCACCCTAGCCCGGGAGGTGGCATGAAGAGACTGCTGCTGCTGCATTCTAAGGAGGTAGCAGAAGCTAGAGGGCATCCAAAACCCGGAGGTGGCAACTTCTACCGATCCCAAAGAGCTCACTGAAAAAGGGTATTTAGTAGCTCATGCCTGTAATCCCAGCTGCTCAGGAAGCAGAGACTGGGAAGACTGAGGTTCAAAGCATGCTTAGGCAAAACGTTGTGGAGAATTCCATCTGAACAGAACTCCATGGGAACAAAACATCCCCACTTCCTCAGGAGGCAGGGGAAAGGAGGATCACTGCCCGAGGCTGGACCTGCCTGGGGGGGAAGAGGGGGTGGGGTGGGGTGGGGTGGGAGACACCCGGTCTGAAAAACAGTTAACGCTAAGAAAGGCTGGAGATAACAGTTCAGCGGGCGGAGCGCCCACCCAGAAAGTGTGAGGCCCTACGTCCAAGTCCTGACACTGCCCAGAGAAATTTCTTTTTTGTTCAAATGATGTGCTAATGAAACTATGGGGGAAACAGAAAGCTTCTCAAGGCAACAAGCACCACCAGTGAGTCAGGACCCTGCGCGGAGAAGGTGAAATGTGTCCGCAACACTATCACTGGGCTTCACTATCCACGGGACACTGGACCTGAGCGGAAAGCACATGGATGCCTTTCCTCACTGGTGAGGGGGGACATGTAGTGAAGCCCAGCTGCCACCTCCCAGGAGCTTGGCGGTTGACGTACACATCAGGGATGTCGGCTAAGACCCTCTAGACCCTCCACCCTTACCAAATTGCAAATATTGGCTCCTAAATGGCAAAATGGAGGAAGGCTCTATTTCCAATAGAAATTTGCTTTTAAACATCATTTTAAAAGAAGACTTAAGGCAAAAAGACCTGTTTATGTAGGCTTGAAACATGATCTAGCTATGGTTTTATGATTTATAACAATACAAATCATGACTTGTCTATAAATCATAATATATTGAATATAAATAATACAAATATATAGATATGATTACATGCATGTGCATTGTACATGCCTCCTCACATAACCTAATTTCTCTTCTCTTCTTGTGCCTGCCTGGGGCTTGAACCCAGAGCCTCATGTGCTCCCGTTCAAGGCTGGCACTCTACCTCTGGGGCCACACCTCTACTTGCCGTCTTTTGCTGGCTAATTGGAGATATAAGCCTCACCGATTTGTCTGCTCAGGCTGGCTTTTGAGCCATGACCTTCAGCCCTCAGCCTCCTGAGTGGTGAGGATTACAGGCTTGAGCCCCCGCTCTAGCTCGCTCATCATGCCGGCTGGAACGGGATGGCGGTATCTGAACCGCAGAGCACAGGGCCTGCAGTTCCCCTTGGCTGATTTCTCACCTTGAATGAAGGGCAGACAGAGAGTTCAGGAGCAGCAGCAGCAGATGTGATCATAAATAGAGAATGCAGCCTCGATGCCACAAGGACAAAGCAGAAGAAATGGTGTTTTGTTGCTTCAAAGCAAATGGGTCCTGTACGTGCTGATTTCCTGGGGTTGCTGGAGACCCCCCCCCCCACCAATGCTGGCCCTGAGGAGAACACAGGGCTCTCCTTCAGCCCCAGCCGGCCCAGGCTGACCAAGGTCCCCTGAGAGCTCTCAGAGGGCTGTCAGGCAGGCTGTAAGTCAGCACTCCCTCGCTGGGGCCGGCTCCCTGGGCGAGGCCCGGCAGTGCGTCTCCATGCATCCGGGGCAAGCTGTCGTTTCTAAGTCCTCTGAAACCACAGCCCAGGCTAATCCAGTTTAGTTGTTGTTATTTTTTGTCCACTGTGGGGCTTGAACTTGGGGCCAGGGCGCTGCCCCTGAGCTCCGTTTTTGCTCAAGGCTAGTGTTGTACCTCTTTGAGCCATAGCGCTGCTTCTATCTTTTGAGTGGTTCATGGGAGACAAGAGTCTCACAGGGACTTCCTGCCCAGGCTGGCTTCAAACTGGGATCCTCAGATCTCAGCCTTCTGAGTAGGTAGGATGATAGGCATGAGCCGCCGGCGCCAACCAGGCTTGGGAACTCCAGATTTGATTAAAAAGTACCAGCAAAATCAGGGAAGTTTCAATAATTTACTTCTAATTTAGGTTAAATTTCTAAAGAGAAAGCAGCAAGCTTTTTTTTTGGGGGGGGGTACGATTCCCATTGGAAGCAAATTCTTGTTGAGTAGAATGTAATTCCACAGGTTGCGGCAAGAGGCGGGAAATCGCGGTGCTGCTCTGAATAACCTTGCTGATCAAGAGGAGGTACATCCACCCATCATAAAAGATGGGACAGAACCTTTCTCCTTCTCTTTAATTAGCCCACCGAGTGCCGGTAATGAATTAGGCTGACTCTGTGAAGTACAGGAAATAAATCTGCCGAGCACTTCCATTTTCCAATTGCTGGCTAGGTTAACATGCTTTAATAAACAAATAAATATCTCCATAGGGACCATTGCCCAGAGCCCCCGTAAATCCCGGCCGGCGGGGCCGCGTGTGGCGCAGGCACCCTCCACGCGTCCGGGGGCCGTGTGTCTGAGTGTGTGTCTGCGGAAATGAAGGGCGTCCTTGCGGGAGGAGGACGGAGACACCTGACCAGCACGGGGGCCCTGCGTGCGCTAACGCGGAACCTCAGCCGTCCTGGGACGGGTGCGGAGGGGATGCCCCGCTCAGCCCAGCATTCCCTCCCGCAGGGGTGAAGCGGGCGTCCTGTCCCCCAGGAAGCTCCTGGCAAACATCCTGACACTACTACTTCTTTTTCCCTTTGAAAATAATACAAAGCATAAAGGTGCCAGATCGCTTCCTTGGGACAGTAGATATCATGACGATGAAGGGTGTTGAAAATAAAATTTCAGGGCTAGGATGTAGCTCAGTGGCAAAGCACTTGCCTAGCAAGTGCAAGGTGCTGGGTTCAATCCCCAGTACCAAAAAAGAAAAGACAAAAAAAAAAAAAAAAAAGAAAATTGCAAGAAAAGGTCACCCAGTAGACAAAGGAAAGAATTAAAATGATGATGATGCTCATTAGGAGGCTTTATGTGGCTGAATTGCAACAGATCTCTGTATAGGTGTATGCACTTATTTAAAGTTTCTCCTCTTGATCATTAGAAAAATACTATATAAAAGTAAATATGAAAAAAGGTAAATATGTGCTGGGACACCGTGCGTTTCCCTGGGGTTTGAAATCAGGGCCTCTGGATCTCAGCTGGCTCTTTGGCTCGAGGCTGGCACTCTAGCTCTTCAACTACACTTCTATTTCTGGCTTTTTTTTTTTTTTTTTGCTGGCTCATTGGTGATAAGGGTCTTTCAGATTGGTCTTCCCTGGCTGGCCTCAAGCTGAAATCCTCAGATCTCAGCCTCCTGAGCTAGGATTACAGGCAAAAGCTACCTGTTGCCCAGCATTTAAATGTTTTACATGAGATAATTTGGTAAATAAGAGTTCTAGTGACAAAACTATAATTGTAAAATGCTTCTATTTTAGATCATAGAAAAACATTTATTTGAAAAATACCAACCAACCATCCCTGTATAGCACCCTATGGATTTAAAATCATCTTCACACATCTGAGAAAAATATTGCTTTGCAGACGAGAGGACCATATATCAACTCTGTCTCGATGGAACTGATGAGCCTCCATTCCACCAACTGGGGGACTGCAGTCCGCTTGTTCCCTGTCTACCGGAAACAACCAAAAGCTTTTCAATCAATGAGCACCCGTGTCACTGGGAAGGGTTTCTCGGCACTCGGCTGGTGCCCTCAGTGCCTTGCCACACGTTCCTGGCCTCACTGCGTCCTGCCTGGTGTGACCTCACACAGGGGACCACACATTTGGCTTACACAGCCTTGGGAGAAGGCAGACTCTCCCACGATTTCTGTGGAAGCAGAAGCAGCCAGACGCCCACTTTCCACGTAGATCTCCTAGCCAACACGAACAGCACTAAAGACCCAACACTGTTCTCTTCTTAGTAATAGCTAATGCACCCTTTCAGGAAGCAAGTGGGTTATACAGACAGTGTCGTAGTAGTATAGGATTCTCATTCTCACACACTACAGCTCTTAGAATCATTTCCTTCTGTAAAGCAAAATGCTAACAACCCAGGATGAACTTGATGTTTCCTCGATCTGCTTCTCAAGTGAGTAAATTGTCCATTGCTCAGGATTTTGTCCAACTGGGCTTTATGTATGAATATGGTGAATTTGAGCGTGATGGCCGGCGCAGTCAGCTCTGTGGGGGCTGAGAGCAATGGCCAGCACACCTGTCAGCTGTAGGCCTCTGTCTTTGTAAATGGGAGAATCTGTAGAACGTCTGCCGGGGCTGGAGAAGAAGGGAGAGCTGCCGTTCCTCCCTCCTTTCCTCCTCCATCCCGCCCTTCCCGCGTGCTCACGCCTTCCTATCTACGTCGATCCCATTGTAGACCTTTGGGCAGAAATTATGTATACATTAGAATTCACTTATAAATCTTCATACTTCATTGGCACTGAATAAATATTAAAAAGCATAAATCACAGGAAAGAATTGCCGTTGGGTTTTCTTACGACGGACGCCATCTACCAGTGACCTACAGAGTCGCCTTCAAATTCCCTGGCACAACATCACACCCGCCCCATGCCCCTCACCAAGATTTCCCAGTTTCTTTCAAACTGTTTTCCTACAGGGTTCAGTGTAACCAGAATTCTCTTCTCTGAGAAATCAGAATTCTCTGCTCTGATGCTATATCTGACCTCAAATGAACCTAACCCCAAGTTTCCATCCAGGCCAATCAGGCTGTCTTCTCCATGACTCAGTTTCCCTGGAGGACCTCTCCTCACCTCCGACCTTCCCTGCTTCACTGAAACAACAGGAGTTGTAGTTATCTGGGACTCTGCTCCCTTTACAGTCCCAACAGAGCACAAGGGCAGAGGGAGGCCGAGGTCACTCTGCCGGGCTGCCGAGCAGGACGGTGCCCTCCTGAGCTCAGCATGGCTGAGGGGTTTCAGGACTTCAGACTCAGACTGGGATGAACTCTCTGGTCTCCGTTAAGGCTTTACAGTCATACCAGCAGGTATAATGACTCCAGCCTGGACTTGAACCTCTGAAGACCAGTTGTGAGAGTTTTCATCTTCTACAATTGTGGAACTCTCTATTACCTATCGATCAATTTGGCTGTTTATCTGACTGTCTATCTGCCTATCTATCCACCCACCCTTCTGATTGGCTTTTTCCCTTTGGTGAGTTCTGTCTCTCCACCTTTGCTGTGCACCTCATAAACCTCCATTTCCCCCACATACATGCCTTCCTCTACCAATTGGATCTTTGGAAGGTGTCCACTCTGACCTCTCCCTTCCTGAGCTTGGCGCCGGGAGGAAGCTTCCTGAGCCCCACTTGCCTTCTCATGCTTGGCCTTGCAGCCAGGCCGCAGCCAGGCCTGCCCAGCCCGGGTGAGCGGCAGCTCTGCTTTACCATAGAGTGCTCTGACCCACATCATCTACTTCCAAAGCACTTTTGAAATTGAGAGCAAGTAAGGCTGTGACTGAAAGCAATGGTAACCAGTACTTGGCAGGGGGTTGCTACTTAAGATGGGCGGCGGACTCCGCGGTCTCCAGTCTGCAGTCCTGCAGGTGCAGCCTGTCTGGGGCCTGTTTTGAGAGGGTTTCAGACTATATCAGCATCGCTAATGCACTCACTAAACCTCAAGTCAACTTGATCGGCGAAAATGTGAATTTTCAGAATAGATAGGAAAGGCACAAGGCGACCGTTACACTGCAAAAACGTTACTGCGTTAGCTGTCAGGAGGGAACGTCTGAAACATTTAAATTATAAATCAGTTATTAAAGCTTGATTTCAGAAAAACCTGTTTCCCAAAACATAAACCCCGTACCACGTGCTAGCTATGTTTGATATTTCTTATTATTTAGGGTCCACAAAGCCACATAAACCCTGAACTAAAAAATACCTGACTTTTGTTCCTAAGGGAAACACAAGGTTATTAGCTACTGGTGGCAGCACTTTGCCCATTGATCAATACTGATCGATACTGATCAATATCAGTCCTGCTGTATGCACACTTCTTTTAAAGGCACTTGGCTCACTATCCATCACTGACTTATTTTTGTTTTTAACATTGGACCCACAGCCAACAGCACTGTACCTCTTGTCCGCATGAAATTTCTCTGATACAGTTTCTCTATTGCACAGTACCGTCATGCACGGGAATCCAGCACAGCCCTCTGGTCTGCACGTGAAGTCTGTAAGCCTCTAGGGTACCGATGATCATGGGGCTAAAAATAAGCTTTAGCAGGTGGGTGAGCTCCAAATACAACGTCCGTGACTACACTTGCAATACACGGTTTTCTTCTGAGTTTGTGTTTTGCTACCTTATCTCCACGTTCTGAGTCCTGCCCTCTCCGTGTGTCAGATCTACAGTGATCAGGGGGGTCAGGTGCAGGTAGATCTTGGACATTGGTCCAATTTTTGTCCAGCATACCCTGAAATCAAATTTGCCTGTCTCCTACCCTGCATCATGTCTGAGTGGAGGAAACAATACTTTAAGATGCAGAAATTTGATGTAATGAGAACAATCACCAGAAGATTTTAACTCTTACAATTACATACCAAGAAGGAGAAATATCCTAGAAACACAAAACAATTTCCTCTGACACATTGTTTTAAGAGGAACAACGGAAAAAGTAAAATTAAGCCCTCAACTATAATCACCCCTCAAAGGGCTGTTGTGTACCTAATTGTATTTTGTTGCTAAAAATAACACGCATTCCTCACTTCCACTCCTAAACTTGAATGCTTTCAACGATGAGCCAGACATAATAAGTAGGCCATGTTTTAATTTTTTCGTTGTTGTTGTTGCAAGCTTTAGTATTTGGTTTCCATTAGGGATCTTTGTGGGGAGGAGCTGTGCTAGAAGTAAAAGCTGTCATCTTAGTGTCGGCAGAAAGAGAATAACGTGAGTTCTAAGACCCAGTGAGTATATCTATAGACACACACACACACACACACACACACACACACACACACACACACACACACACACACGCTTTACAGCTAGGTAATTTTTGTCCTCAGTTTTAAAATTAATGTACTTTTTATGATTAAAAATATTTTTATGATCAGACAAGCAGATAGCAGTCTTTAGAATTTGAAAAATATATAAATATACAATGAAGGCAGTTTAATGTGTCTGTAACAGAAAGCCAATCCAGTCCTGATGATTTCTGAAAACCAATTATGATGCCATTTTAAATGTACTCCTCACAAAGAAATACATAGGGGAATTTTTTGTTATTGTTATTTTACAAAGATAAATCTATTTTTCTCTTACTTATCTTAAAGACAAAAGCAGCCAACACCATGGCTTATCTGCTCCCTTTTCTTACAGAATAGCGGTGTTTTACTCGGCTTCCACCATAGGAAAAACAGATGTAACACAGTCACTCAGCCAGGTGATTGCTCAATATGGGCTGACCAAATAATGAAACCTGGCAACTTTGAGGAAGCTTTTTGTGTTAAAATTCACAGGAAAATAGACTCAAAATAATGTGTCTTTGCAAAAAAAAGCATATTATTATCACTAACAAAAGGCATTCAGGAGGCCATAACTCTATGGTTTGGCCAGAGCCTACAAAGATGTGTTAAAACCCTCCCATTTATTCCTACAAGTTGAAAAGCCACATGTCTTGTAAATCAATAAGTATCATGCACAGCTCAGCCTTTCCCCAAATTAATCATCACTCAACCTTTTCAGATAGGTTTTCTACTCTGCACTCAATTCTGGGGGAAAATTCTTACATGTAATTACTTTTAATAATTGGTGCATGGCTATTAAATGATGTACAGCCAATTCTCACAGTTCCAAATGGATAAATATTAGCCAACCATCTCAATCAATGCATGGAAGTAGCACTGAGCCCTTTTCCCACAAGGGAAGATATTTACCATATATCACCATTAGGTTAGACACTGGCTCTGAGCAGCTGCTGGAGAAGATCGGAAATTCTTGTCAATGTCCTTGCACTCAAGGACATACTCAAAGGCAGAAAGTGAGGAAAAGAGGGGAAAGAAGGCTTTGTATTGCTGAAAGCAGTCTGCAAAACACAGGGTTGAGAAGCCAAACAATGTGGGGTTATTGTTCCTTGAGAGGAAGAAAGACTGCTTTAACAACAACAACAAAGGCTACAGAGAACTACCTTTATCCTTTATCCACTAGCTTACTCCTCCACGTACAGTTTATTACACTGCACTAAATTGTTTGAAAATAATCATTATAATATTGCTATTATTATTAACAACTGCCTACTGCGTCTGACCTCAGAAAAACAAAACAGTGAAATCTAATCAGGTGCCTTATACATCTTTTTTTTCCTTTCAAATTTTAGTTGTAGTCCAATGCACATAAGTGTCCAGAGGTGCTGTTTTCATGTGCCAAGCACACAGTGCAGAATTGATAAGTACCACCAAACAATCTTGCTCTTCTCCATTTTGCTGTAGAATATTTTTGCACGTATAACCACATTTTATTTTGTTTATTTTTGTTTTTTGTTATCTTTAAGTAGCTGTATGAAGGAGTTGCCATTTAACAAAGAAGTTTATGAATACAATACATCTTTAAAAGTTTTTTATTAGGGTCTTACACATGTTACGCAGAAATCCACCAGTGGAGTGTATCTCCAGCACATGAGATTCAAACTTTTGATTGCTGACATATTTAAAATATTTCATGTACCCTGGTATTTTGGATTCCACAACTAGGGATTAGGGGTGTGCAGCTGGTAATTTCTATGCAAATATTCTTAAACTTAAATCTGAAATTCTGCTCACAAACATTTCAGATAAGAAAACCTGTATCTGATCATACATATATACATTTCATACAAACATTTAATTTTTTAGGATGGCTTCAGAAGCACAGAACATGTCTATGAACATGTGTGAGGAATTCATCTAATTCATGCTAAGGGTAAAAATCCATTACTTCTTTGTGATAGTGTTGTGCAGCTAGCCCCATTACTAAGCAGTCAACTTGGTTTGCTATTTTGTAAGTAGACTGTGCCTTTGGAGTCAGCCACTAAACAGAATTTACCAGTACAGAATGCTTTCATTGAAATGGTGAACATCGGGATCACAGGCAAAGCCAACGTTCATGTGCACACACGGACCTTCCATTTTCAACAGTCAAGGGTATCTGGAAACACCTCTGGAACCTTCTACCACAAACCTTCTCAGAGACCCTGCACTGTCCCTACTGCCTCACTATCAAAGAGCCTGTCAGGCTTAGCATGGAAGTGTGTGGAAATCCTAATAACTGACAGTCAGATTTGGGAATTGGGAAGTTCTCCAACTGGCATGGCACCAGACCTGCACATTGAGGAGCAACAGCACACTGCTGTTTCCTGGTGCTCACTTTTTGACAGCTGATATTTGTAATTTCCAGCTGTGAAAAGGGAAGCAACTCCAACAACATTATACACACACACACACTATAATACCTGAGTTCCATTCTGAAAGGTTAAAAACGTGGGCTCTTGACTTTCATGGTGCTACAATGATGCTCTCTCTCATAGGCCAATACTTCCATTAACAATCCCTATAGACATGGACTATTATAACATTCTAGATCTCAACTTGACCTCGAAGTCTACCAGATCAGTCTCTGTCTCCCCACTCTTCGCTTTTGCTCAGTCTGTAGCTCTTAACGGATAGGGTACACCATATACTTCAGGTCCTTGGACTGAAGAGCAGAATTAGAATGTCTTCCTCTCTCCCTTCTCTAAGCTTTTAAGCCAGAGGTAGGTTCACTATCTGCTTCCAAACGCATTCTCAGCCACCGTCATCTAGAAAAACTCAATTCGCTATGACCTTCAAGTGAAGGCTGCTCTTTAATTAAACATCAAGGCGGAACAATTACTGGAAATCAATCCCTGGCATTTTCAAATTGTAGAACCATTTTCCATGTCAGAGCCATGCTCATGAAGACAGTTTCACATTTAATTTTTATTTTAGTTTTTCTCCAATTCTGCAGCTACAAATTAGTCCCCACTAAATTACTATCCTAATAGGTTGTTCCAATTGTTTCTCTTCAACTCTGGGGCTTAAGGATTGTATTCCCATACCCCACAGCTTGAGTATGGTGTGTGCTTGATTAGAAAACATGCCAACTTAGAACTTCTAATAGCAGAGTGATTAAGTTAAATCAATTGTCATTAAGTTGATTAAACAACCAATTAAAATGAGGTTGTTAAAGTTTAAAATATACATTAAAGACCTACATCAAATCTCAAATAACATTAAAAATATTCATACCAGACTAGGCAAGGTAGCGCATTATTGTAATCCTAGCTACTCAGGAGGCCACAATTGAGAAGACTGCAGTTTGGTGTTAGTCCAAGCCAAAAGCTTTCAAGATTCCATCTCAACTAATAAAAATCTGGGCACAGTGGTACACGTGTGTCATTCAGCTATGTGAGAGGAAAATAGAAGATTGTGGTCTAGATGAGTCCAAAGAAAAAAGAAGATACTGCTGGAAAAAAAGAATGAGAGCAAACCCAGCTTGGGGGTGTATGTCAAATGGTAGAGTATCTATATAACAAGCTCAAGCCCTTGAATTCAAACCCTTTACCAGAAAACAAAACAAAATGAAAAGAAGAAAGGCAGAAAGGATGGAAAGAAGAAAATTAAATATAAATATCTATCTACAATAAAGAAGAAAGTCCAAAAGTACAGTGAATATATATCAACTAATTTGAACATTCAGAATGGATGAATGTATACCAACTCATAAAAATGAGGTCAGTTTACATGTACTGAAGAAAATGCTTATTGAAAATGGGTAGCTAAATTTGTCTAAGAAAGTACAGTTGGAATTTAACCTAATTTGGGGTGTATCGTGTATTTTTAATTTATTTTTATTGTAAAGGTGATGCACAGAGGGGTTACTGCTACATGAGTTAGGCAGTGCGTGCATTTCTTCTTGAATAGTGTCATTTTCTCCCAGTTTTCCCTTCCTACTCCCTTTTTCCCACAAGTTGTAGAGTTCATTTTTAACACAGTGTCTAGTGGGTATCACCGCTGCATTTTTTTACCTTTTGTCCTGCCCTTTCTGTGCTCTGCCTTATGCTCCACAATTATATATAAGACAAAGGGTATAGAAATAAAAATAACAACAAAGGAGTCAAACACAAAAAGCAAAATAACAAAAAACCTTGTTTCTATTTCTTGGAGTTCATTTTTATCAACATTTCATATGATTATATGCACATACCTATTGAGCCTTTGTGATCCTCTTCTAAGAATATCTTCCTTTGGTCTCACTGTGTAAATGCTTAGAGTCCTGTTTAATTGATCATGTCCAAGTGTAATTTTTTTCTCTTACCGCTTATTGTATTGTGTTTACTTGTAGATTTATAGACACATTCTAATTGCTACAAATGAGGGAAACTATGCAATCTATGTTTCTTTGGGTTGGGCTTATTTCACTTAATATGATTTTTTTCCAAGTCTTTCCATTTCCTTACAAATGGTGCGATATCATTCTTTCTGATGGAAGCATAGAACTCTGTTGAGTATATATACTACATCTTCTTGATCCATTCATTTACTGAGGGGCATCTGAGTTGGTTCCATATTTTAGCTATGGTAAATAATGCTGCAATGAATGTGGTTGTGTTGGTAGCTTTAGTATGGCCTTGTTTGTGGTCATTTGGGTAAATGCCCAGCAGTGGGATTGCTGGGTCACAGGGTAGCTCTATGTGTAGTCTTTTGAGAAACCTCCATACTGCTTTCTACAGATGCTGAACAAGTTTGCATTCCACCAACAACAGTGCAGTAGCATTCCCTTTTGGCCACATCCCTGGCAGCATCTGTAATTGTTAGTGTTCTTGATAATGGCCTTTTTAACTGGGGGGAGGTGGAATCTCAATGTTGTTGATTTGCATTTCTGTTCTGGTCAGAGATTTTGAACATTTCTTCATGTGTCTATTGGCCAGTCTTACTTCTGAGAAGTCTAAGTCTTTAACCCATTTATTAATTGGGTTGTTGTTTCTTTGAGGGTTTATTTTTTAGAGGTTTCATTTTTTGAGTTGTAGGTATATTTTAGATATGATGCACAGCTAGTACAAACCTTCTCCCAATCTGTAGGCTTTCTATTTATCCTGTTAGCTATTCCTTTGCAAAACAGAAACTCTTCAGTTTGATGCAATACTATTTATCTAGTTTTTCTTTGATTTGTTGTGATTCTGGATTTTTTCTTAGGAGGTTTTGACCTGTGCTTAGGAGCCCTAGTGTTTCTCCTGTCCCTTTCTGTTAATATTTTTATGGTAGTTGGCCTTACATTATGGTCTTTGATCCATTTGGAATCAATGCAGGATGATATAGAAGGAACTAGCCTAACTTTTATGTACATGTATAGTCAATTCTGCCAGCACCATTTGTTGAAGACGCTGTTTTTTCTATCCTATGTTTTTGGATCCTTTATCAAATATTAGGTGGCTATCAGTCTGTGGGTTAATTTCTGGGTCTTCTACTCTATTCCATCAGTCCTCAAGCCTATTCTTGTGCCAGTGATGTAATACATTTTTCATATTGAGGGTATATGGTGCATGAGAGTACATTAATGATTTTATTTAAATACTTCCTTTAGTCCTTACAACAATATGCTATGTTGGTATGATTATACTTCTTTTATGAAAGAAGTATTAGAGAGTCAGACAGATGAAGGGTTGATAATACCACACACTGTGGAAATAACAGCTTATCAGTAACTAGAACTTCCCCCAGGTAAAGAATTAGGTTAATAATCACCTGGGTAAAAGGTGATTATCTGGCCAAGAATAAGTACTCCTTCAAATTTGTAATTTTCCTCATCAGTCCATTATACCCTCTTCATTTATGAATGTGAGTTGAACATCATATCTTAATCATGCTTTGTGATTTGCCTCTCAGAGACAAAGTGTTTGATGATGTCTAAGATCAGATATGATGGAGGAAGAGTAGAGGAAAGGATTTTGAAAATGACCAGTCTTGTTGCTTTCTCTTCAGGACTGTTACAGAGCCAGCTTACTGGTGCTGTTACTAACACTGATTCGCTGCTATCAATTTCATTACATGATATAGTCTCAGACAACTGCCTCTGACTAAGAGAGTTATAGGAACTAGATTTACTTTCTCTCCTGTAAACAAAACAGACAAAAGAAGTAAAACAATATTTTTCAAGACTGCTAGAGATTAGCAAGTGACAGATAATATTAGGCAAACCATGGTTCCAGGAAAGCATGGGGGGCCCACGCAGGGGGAAAACCTCAGGGAATGCAGCAGACTCCTGGGCTGGATAGAAAAGGACATCTTGGCACCACCAGGAAGCTGGTGTGTGCAGGAAGCGGTTCCCAGGAGACAAGGCCACACCAAGAGCACCACAGACTCACCAGGAGCCCTCAACTGTGTAGTGATTACAGGTATGCTACTACAAAAGGGCAGAACTACCCAAAGGGAAATAAAGAACAGACCTGGAGACTCAGGTTGGCTAAGAATGGGGTCTGTTCCCACCATCCAGACTGGAGTGGCCTTAGACAGAGTAACTTCTCAGGACTCTCCTAACAGATCATAAAATCTGGACATGAAAGTATAAATGTATTTCCAAATAAGTTCATATGCTCTGTCAAAAAAATCTTAAAAATATTTATAGAAACACAAATAGCTGTCTACCATGCAACTTTATATTAAAATTCAGTTTTTGTCACCAAAGATTATAAAGGAGCAGAAACCCAGTGACCCAGAAATGATACCTAAAGGACAAAGACACTAAAACATGAAAACTAAAGAACATATTAGTTATGAAGTCAGAAGATTTGATACTGTGAAAATGACAATTTTCCCCCAAAACATATAGATTCCATATGATTTCAATTAAAATTCCCTCTGGCTCTTTTGGGAAAGATTGGAAAAAATGATTCCAAAATATATGTGGAAGCACAAAAGATCTAAAATATGAAAAAGTTTTGTTTTTAAAAAAGGAAGAAATCTAGATGACTGACACTTGCTGGTTTTAAGAATTATTGGAAAGCTGCTGTTATAAATATGTGGTTTAAGTGCAAGCATTGGCCAAAACCAAAAAAGCTCCATCACAGTGGACAGAGCTCAGAAACAGATTCCGGTCTGTGGGGTGCCAGTTTCTGACACAAGCACCGAGTCAAATTACAACAGTCCTTTCAACAAATAGTGTTGGAATCATTTTATATCCATCTGCAAATGCGTAAGCTTTGATTCACATCAATTAGCCCTAAATGGGTACTAGACCTAAATGTAACACCCTAAGCTGTAAAACTTCCAACAGAAAACAGAAAAGCATGACCACACAAAACAAGTTGATAAATGGGCTTTCATTGAAATTAGAACATCTGTTCTTTGAAACACTTCAAGAGAAGAATAAAAATGTCAACCTACATGCTGAGAGAAAATATTTTCATGTATCTGATGAAAGACAGGTAAGCGGAATATAGAAATAATTCTCAAAACCCAATAATAAAGCCATCTAATTAAAAACTCACAAAGATCAGATGACTCCCCAAAGATGATCCATATCATTTCATATGAATAAAATTTGAATTAAAGCCATATGGGTTCTTCTATGCAACTATTAGAAGCACCAAACTGAACACTTAAAGCACAGACCACCCCAAGTGCTGTGTGGAAGACCAGGCCCCACAGCTGCTGATGACACAGTACTTTGGATAACAATCTGGCAATTTCTTTGAACTTTAAACATACATTTACCATATGACTCAGCTTTTCCTTTTCTAAGTACATGCCCAATAAAGTGTGCCAAGCTCTGGTGGCTCACACCTGTTATCCTAGCTACTCAGGAGGCTGAGATCTGAGGATCATGGTTCAAAGCCAGCCTGGGCAGGAAAGTCTATGAGACTCTTATCTCTAACTGACTACCACAAAACTAGAGGTGCATCGGTAGCTCAAGTGGTAGAGTACTAGCTTTGAGCAGAAAAAGCTAAGTGACAGTGCTCAGGCCCTGAGTTTGAGCCCCAAGATTAGCACGCACACACACACACACACACACACACACACACACACACACACACACGCACACACACACACACACACAATTAAAGCCTACATTCTTAGAGCCATATATAACTGCTTATTTTTTAAGAGTTCCAAACTGGAAATAATAAACCAAGTGCTAATGAAGATAAGAAGCTGGCACCTGTACACAATGGAGCCTAATTCCTGATACAGCAAGCCCCACAGGATCTCCTAACATACATCTCAGTATAATTGTGTGCAGTGTGAGAAGGCAGGTGAGGGAGAGTGCGTGGGACATTTTGCCGCTATTTGAAAATTTTGAAAATGCAAAGCAATCTACACAAGCACACTGGTGGTTGCATGCAGACAGGGGAAAGCAGGGAGCCGCAGGAGAAAGAATTGCAAAGTGAGGGAGATGGAGGAGCTCCTGGGGGTGATGGAAATGCTCATTATCCTCTCCAGGGTGGAGTTTCAGAATATCCAGAAACGAACATGACCGCGCGCACGCTTTCCGTACGTGCAGTTATTTCCATAAAAGCTTTCAAAGTCATGCAATGCATCCATTTTCCCCTCTCCACCATTACCCACAATTCTGTATCCGCTGGAGTGCTTTTACTGGACACTGCTACTAAGCCCGGGCCTTCTGCAGCACGGTGCTGTCTTCTTCGTGCTCTCTCCTTCATAGGTGCACCTCCGCCATCATCAGCGTGGTGATGGTGTCATCCCACCGTGTCCGCAGACCTGGGCCCCCTAGGCTCTCACGCATCCTCACCAGCCTTGTTTCCCTCACACCCTTCCCCAGCCGTACAGACTCCTTAGTTCCTTCACCTCGCTGTAGTTGGTAGGAGGACACATTCGCTGTCTCTGGAAAGCCTCCTCTCTCCTGGTGGACCCCCACACATTCTCTAGGCCTTCACTGCAGGCCACTTTCTGGGGGCAATTTTAATGATTTTGCAATCAATAGCTCTGATGCACACTCCCGATGAGCTGCCTCGATTGTATTCACCTGTCTCCTTGCCAGTATGCTGCCAGGACACAGGGCTACCTAGACTCCACACCTGATGTAAGAATCAGTCGTTGGGTGATTGTTAAGAGTCTACAATTTCCCCAGTTCCTGGAGAAAAATGACATTTTTTTAAAGTGACATTTTTGACTAAAGGAAAAAAAAACACACCAAAAATCATATTTACTGTCTGTGAGTATAATATAAGAAATTCAAGCTATAGCGGCTCATGTCAGTAACCCTACCAACTTGAGAGGCAGAGATCAGGAGGACTGAAGTCCAAGACCAGACCAGATGAAAAGTTTGTAGGAGGCCAGTCTTAACAAATGGCTAAGTGTGGTGAGGTGTGTTTGCCACCTCGGTTATAGCGCAAGTTTAAACTAGGAGTGTTTTAAGGTGACTTCTACCATGTGATATAGTTTCCTCAAACCTGGCACTAGTATCTCAGCCTTAAGCTCAGATGAAACAAAGATCTGATCCAACCTGCAATCCCTAAAAGAAATCTGAAGGAAATATTCTAAATAAGGAGATGGATCAGTGTCAGCATGTAGTAGTTGCCTGATTAGCATTTTATTCTGTTTTTATTTTTATTCTATTTTGTTTATGTGGACACAGCATATTTAAAAAGGCCATTGTCTTATACAATTTGAAAAAGAAACTTGTTGTTCATCATGAAAATCACAACCCATCATTTCTACTCTTATGAACATTGATCTTTGAAGATTAAGAAAAGTGGTAAGAACTACCTTTTAATGAAAGTAGAAAAAAGTCACAGCAAGCTCTACTGAAATCCCAACGGACCCCTTAGTTATCCCTCTGGGCAGGAAAGAGTTCTTCTGGAGATGCAGCTGGTGCTCGGGAGCTCCAGCACAGGGCTCCGTCTTCTTCAGGCTGGAACTGTTTCCGAACTGCATTTCTGTTCCATTTCCTAGCCACTCCGTTGCCTTGCTTTTCTTAGAATAAGAAAAATGAAACCAAGTCTTCCATTTCCTAACAAATGGGGCAATGTCATTTTTTCTGATAGAAATAGAATATATATATACAAATATATATATATATATATATATTCCACATTTTCTTGATCCATTCATCTACTGAGGGGCATCTGGGGTGGTTCCATATCTTACCTTTCATAAATAATGCTGCAATAAACATAGTTGTGCTGGTAGCTTGGAAAGACATGGAAAAAATTATCTTAAGTAAAGTAAGCCAGGCCCAAAGAAACATAGGTCCCAGGGTTTCCCTCATTTGCAATAACTAGTATAAGTCTAGGACAAACAGAAAAGGTCAAAAGCTATGTACCTATGACCATGTAAGATGATGTTAAGGGAAATGAACCCCAAGATAGGGACATACGTGTTTTTTCCTTTCTTGCTATTGTTTTTAATGTACCTATAATGTACTATGTGATTTTTTTGTTTCTCTTGTATGTTCTTCCTCCACAGTATAACCCCTTTTTTCACTGCATTTGATGTCAGTGCCTTGCATCTTATATATACATTTTTCTAATTTGGGGAGGGGAAGGGAAATAACAAAATGCTGAAACAAGGATACAGGATGGCCCATTGTAACGAGATGTACAAGACACTATGTAGAAAGCGAAATTTACAACGGGGGAAGAGTTAGGGAGATGGGGAGGGAAGGGATGGTAGGGGAAAAACAAAGGAGGAGGACACAATGCTCGATAGGAAATGTGCTCATGACCTTACTCAGGTAACCGTAACACCCCTCTGTACACTATTTTTACAATACAAAACATTTTTTAAAAAAAGAAAACTGAAACCAAGAAAATGAAATTGTTGGTTTATCATACCTAAGCTATGGATTGCTCTTTAGCCTTTGATTTAAAGCATAACCTTGTCTAATAATGAATTAAAAAATAGCCACAAGAAATGCCATTTCCTCTAGTTACATTACCAAATAACATATCATTGAGCCAGGATTAACTCCTGATTACGAGTCTAACAATTAGGCAAATGTACGGACCAGTGTGGAAGATGTGCCTGGGCCCGTGTTGATTTCTAGGTTTTGCACATAGAGCTGTTTGCACTTGAGTGCTTCCGTGGGTCCTTGGGAGCCGTGGCCGGCAGGAGTCGAGTAACTTCAGGCCGCAGCCGGAAGTGTACTCTGATGAGCCGCTCACCAGTGAGGGACAGCGGGCGCTGTCCTGCGACTGAGTACACCAGTTAAGAATAATCATGACTTTGAGGTGATGCTAGGAAAATGAACCCTAAGATATGTATTTTAAATGTTTTTTTTTCTTACATGCATTTGTTTCTAATGCAATTATAAGATTATGTCTTTGTTGCTTTGTATGTCCCTCCCCCACAGTATAACCCCTGCTTTCACTGTATTTGATGTGGGTATAATTTGTGGAGGGGAAGGGGGAAAACAAGTCGTTTAAATAAGGATACAGGTGGACCTGTTGCAACAATGAGAAGTGCAAGTTGTCATGTCAAAAACGAACTTTACAACTTGGGGGGGGGAGGAATGAGTGGGGGGAGGGAGGATGGGAAGGAATGGGAAGGGTAAACAAAGGAGGAGGCTACAATGCTTGATAAGAAATGTACTCACTATCTTGCCCATGTAATTGTAACCCTCTGTACAGTATTTTCACAATAAAAAATAAAAAAGGAAGGAAGAAAAAAAAGAATAATCATGACTTTTGAATTTTTTTCAAAAACAATCTAGTTGCTTACAGTTTAATCTTCCCTAAACATACATGTCAGTTGCTCACAGCACCTGAAAAAGGAAATACAAGGGCCTTCATGGTCAGCACGCAAATTCGGGTTCTAGAAACAGTAAAGAAAATCATCAAAAGATGAAAGTTTCTTCAGGATTTTTTAAAAATGCTTTTTATTTTTTAGAACTTCAAAAAGAAGGGTAAGGTGGCAGCCACACTTAACTGTCCTCTGATGGACAGAAGAATAAAAAACAATGGAGTATTGTCCCGTGCTACCACAGATGACACCCGAGGACAATGTGCTAATTGAACGTGTGGTCACTCTCAAAAAGACAGAGCTGTCTAGGGGTAGGGACTGGTTTCTAGGGGACGAGAGCCTACTGTTTATAACATATATGGAGCCTCACAACCAAAAGAGTCAACGTCAGCTTACTGAGGGGCATCTGTGTGCCTCCGCCCACGTTTACGGCGGCACTATTCACGACAGCGGAATTGTGGAATGCACTGAGGCTTCTTCAATGGATACAGAGATGTGGTGTATACACAGAGTCCAGTGTTAGCCTCTACCTGCTCTTCCCTCAGGACTTAGCTCAGACTTGCTTTGTGACTGATGTGCACCCTGTGGTCATGTGTCTCCCCCAGGCTCCCATAATCTCCAGGGCTACTTCTCTCCAAGTGCTGTCATCTGGCAGAGGCCCCGGGGGATGTGGCCCAGCTGTCCTCTGCTTCGCTGTGGCAGCTCTGCGGCTTGGTCACGTGCTCGGGGACATGACAGCACAGAGGAAGCGAGCCGCACCCCAACCCCAGGGAAGGGCCGTGCTCTGCTCTATGTGGGGTTCCAGATGACACGCCTCTTCTATTCTCACACCTTAGAGAAAGAGTGAACTCACCGTGTGTGTGCGTGTGCGCGTGTGCGTGTGTGCGTGCACGTGTGTGCGTGCACGTGTGTGTGTGTGTGTGTGTGTGTGTGTGTGTGTGTGTGTGTGTCCTGGGGCTTTATCTCAGGGCTTAGACACTGCCCTTTAGCTTTTTTGCTTAAGGCTGGTGTTTTACTACTTGAGCCACAGCTCCACCTCTGGTCTTTTGGTAGTTAACTGGGTTGAGTCTCATGGACTTTTCTGCCTGGGCTGGCTTCAAACCTTGATCTTTAGATGTTAGCCTTCTGAGTAGCTGAGTTACCAGCTCTCTGCTTAAATGCTACTTTTATAATAATTAGGAAACATAAAAAACTATATTTTTAGAAAAATGTGTACTTAAAATATTATTGCATTTTTTTTCCAAAACGTGGTTGTACTTATCTCCCAGAATTTTTTTTCGGTTTTTCACATCTCTTTGTGAGTCTTACACAGATATTTGGTAATAACAGTAATGTACGGTTTAGGTCTAGAAAGTATAGACTTCAAGATTATGGTCAATTCCTAGTGGGATATTGTTCCATTGACTTGAGCAAATACCTGCTGAGAAGCTGGTTGTTCATCAGATGCATACAGCAATAAAATGGAAGGTGGGTAAGATGAAAAAATCAGTATGGCCCTAAGAGAAAGGTGGGGGTGAATTCTGAGTCCATAAAAGAAATCATAATTGTGGATGAAGGGAGCTTCTGTGACAATGGTCACTAAATAAGTGTTCCCCTGGGAGCGAATGCAAAGCCTCCTCCAAGAGCAAAGAAGGCCTCTTGGAATTTATAATGCCATATGGGCACTCCGGCATATGGATGCCTCCTAATGCTCTACATCAAAGTTTTATTTTTACATTTTCAACATAACAAATACACTAAACAGGTGTTTTTAAATGTCACACTTTGAACAGCAGTAATTTAATTAGCATAAAAAATTCACAGTTCCTAGTAGTCTCATTGAAATATTAACAGAATGGAGATATTTTACATGTGCTATGCTTCAATGATCTATTTATAAGTAGTTTTAAATTTCAGTGAATTTCCTTCTCGCTTTCGAGATTGGAAACTTCATTTTAGTGATGTAATGACTGTGCTGTGCGGATGGATGAGAGAGAGCCGTCCCCAGCTCCTCCCACTTTCCATGGGGCTGAGGAGTCACAAGAACTTGTAAGCCTTTGCTAGCAGGTCTACAATTAGAGGTCTCGTGTAAAATTAAGGATCCTCTCTGAAACTCTCAAAAATGTAAACATTCAAAGATTAGAAAATAATTATCTAAATACTCCATACCTCATTTTTTGAATCTTTTTCTTTTATTCAATAATATAACCATTTTAAACTAAAATTGAGCCTAGTATCTATAGATTTAGTGGAAGGAACAGAATATGAAATTTTGCAGTGAGCACATATGACTATGTTTTTATAGACGTTTCTGAAAGCAGAAATTAGGGGATATATGTGTGTGTGTGTGTGTGTGTGTGTGTGTGTGTGTGTGTGTGTGTGTGTGTATGGTGTGTGTGTGTGTATATATATATATATATATATATACATACATACATATATATATATATATATATATATATATATATATATATATATTTCCCAGAGCTTGAACTCTGAGCCTGGGTGCTGTCCCTGAGCTCCTTTTTGCTCAAGGCAATTTTTAAAATTCTATTTTATTGTAAAGATACTGTACAGAGGGGTTGCAGTTACATGAGTAAGGTAATGAGTACATTTCTTGTTGAGCATTGTTACCCCCTCTTTTGTTTTTCTCCTACTATCTCAAGGCAATTTTTTGCTCAAAACATTTTTGCTATACCAATTGAGTCACAGTGCCATTTCCAGCTTTTTTCTATGATTAATTGGAGGTAAGAGTCTCATGGACTTTCCTGCCCGGGCTGGCTTTGATCACAATCCTCAGATCTCAGCCTCCTGAGTAGCCAGGATTACAGGCGTGAGCCACTGGCTCCTGGCAGGATATTTGTTGTATAATATCTACTGTAGTGTTCTGGTAATTTCCTTTTATGAAATCATATAAATTTAAAATGAAATAAAATATTCAAAATAATATAAAATATAACATTTTCAGTTATAATTATATCTCTGTCCTAGTTACAGTGTTTCTTTTACATTTAAAACAATTTTTGATTATCTTTAAGTGATTTTATGAAGGGATTTCAATTCAACATGTTTGTGAGTACAGTGCATCTTAAAGTCACCCATGTTATTGTTTTCTTACATTGCTTAGACATGGTTGACTTAAAAGGAGGAAAGTAATTAGAATGTGTGAGTTCTCTGTGTATGGCGTTTTCTAGAGTAAGTGATTCAATACTGAGTATCGTTCACTCAACCATCTTACAATGAGCACTTACAAGAAGATTTCAAAATAACTGAAGCAGTAGCAATAGCGGGCATACAAACAGCTTTCTGTGCTTTGGGTTTTATGTAGTAGATTATCTAATTCAATCACAACAACGATGTGAGGCAGACACAAACTTTACATAAACGAGAACACGAAGCTCTGAACAAGGCAGTGACTTACTCAAAAATCCTTGTTCTAGGATGCTGCATTCTGTCTCGAGAGCCCTGGCACCTAGAAATGATGCTGACTAGGAGGTCCAGTATGGCGCAGGAAGCTGGATATACCCAGCAGAGAAAATCCAGTCCCCTGTTCTGAGGAACGTGAACAACGCTTCTTCAAAGGTTTGAGTGTGACCCCCAAAGCTCACATGCTGGATACTTCCTTCCCAGTACAGCGGTGCAGAGGGCTCCACCTCCACGAATGGATGAATGCTGATTGTGAAAGACTGAGTTCAACCTCAGTCTCCTTTTGCACCTCGGCAAAGTGGCCCTTGTCAAACGCTAGCTCCTGTCCTGGGATTCCTGGCCTACATCTCTGCTCTTTACCTATTACCCAGTTTGTGGTCTGTTATGGAAACACCAAATAGACTAAGACATAAACTGGGTACTGCGTATGGGTCTGTTATAACAAATAGCTGAAAATGTGGAAGCATTTGGTGTTGGGATGAGGCCTAAGTTTAGACGCGCAGACCAGAGAAAGCCTAGATGATCAGCAAGGGACACACTGAGGGATGATGAGAGCGTAGGAGCAGCTGGAATCCTGGGGTTTCCCTGAGCAGAGTGCTCATCACAGCACAGGACAGACAGACAGAGAGTTCTGACGGGGCCGCCATGGGAAGGGCATGGCGGCGGAGGGTGTAGTAAAGGTTGTGCATGTAGAATAGGGATGATGCGCGAGCAGAGCGCTGGCTGGCGTGTGCAAGGCCCTCGGTAAACCCTCAGCATTGCAAAACATAAACAATAGAAACTACACAAAGCCACCCCAACCAGAAAGACAAGCACAAGTTCTCACAGTCGTAATGGAAACATACATCTGTGTGGGCCAGCCCAATTGCCAGGAGCAACTCATGGGGCTATTGAATACTGGATATATAAATCTTAAATGGTATTAATTTTAATTAATCAATGAAGCATTGGACTTAAATGGGACCATAGTTAGACATTTGGACATCTAAATTCTAATGGTCAAAAAAGATAGACACAAAGAATTCATAACACATTCTAAGGCTTAATCCTATGTTTCTGAACTGAAATGTAGTCTGAACACTATTTCTGCCTCTATGCTATGTGTATACATTGATTCGTGAGATTAACGAGGGCTTTTTTCTTTTACTTAACTAGAAATACAATGTTAATTATTTTAAATGAAAAGAACTGGCACTGGAGCTGTCAGTTGTTATATATTTTATTTCAACTCTACAATGAATTTATACAAATGAATTAATTTTAAATGATTATGCATGGAAGCTCCTTTGTTCCATCAGAGGCAGGGTTCTATTTAGATAAATGTCCCTTAGTCCTTTCCCAGAACAATGTCTGTACAGGCACTCCGGGTGGAAACGTCACTGCTAAACAAAATTCCACAGATGAAAGTCGATAGGTTGTCCTAAGTAAATAAATTATATATTATATATTTGCATATAATGTATGCATTAGCATATGTATACACATACATGGGTGTGTACGTGCGCGCGCGCCTGTGCACGTGCTGCTATGCAATTCAGGGCCTGGATGCTGTCCTTTAGCTTTTTTTGTTCCAGGCTGGTACTCTACCACTTGAGCCATACCTCCATTTCTAGATTTTTTGATGGTTAAATAGAGATAAGGACCTCATGGACTTTTCTGCCTGGGCTAGCTTCAAACCAGGATCCTCACCTCAGCCTCCTGAGTAGCTAGGATTATAGACATGAGACACTGGTGCATGATTTAAATGTTATATTTTGAGAGTGTAATTTGGGGCCAATAAAAGATGCATGTAAGAGGATTGTTATCAAACAGTAAGATATAATGATCAGAATAATGAGTATAATATCCCTAACCTGAGAAGTCAAACATTTATATTGCTTTTTAACTTACTGCATTTGATTTTCTATCTTCATTTAATCTGAAATCTTTTCTAAAACATTCTCAGTGTTTCCAGGTATGAAGCTTTAAGCCTTTACAAGGATTCAGTATGTAACAGATTAAGATAACGTTTAAGAATGAATCAAGCCAGCTGTGGCTCACTTCTATAATTCTTGGTATTCAGGAGGTTGAGATCTGGAGGATTGTGGCGGAAAGCCAGTTCAAGCAGAAAAACCCAGGAGACATTTTTACCTGTATTTTTAATGTATAATTATGTATATTCAGTCTATCTTATTTTTACTCTAGTAATGAGGTGTCTTCCTTGTATGTTACCATTCCATTGCTTTGTAACAAGTTTTTGCCTGGTTTCATTTCCTCCTGTTTAATGGTCTGATTACTTCCTTCAGGAGCTGTATCTCTGATTTCTATTATTCTTAGATTTTTCCAATTGCTCAATCCAAACAAGGGTATATAATGAAAATTACCAGATGATTTGATTTGTATCTGTGATGCCTATTTCTATTTTAAATGTCTAAAAAGTGACTAATACCTGATTTTTTGTCCTTTAAATCAAGGGGAATTAGAAATATCCTTCTTTCTAGAACTGTGAGAAAATAAATTTCCATTCTTAGTGCATTACCCTTGTCTTAGGTATTTTGTTATATAAGATAGGAAGTATCCATCTGCTCTTCTTCCTAAATCAAAAACCAAGATAATTCAAGACCTGAAATATAGAAAAGAGACAAAGACAAGTTTCTCATTCACATTCACTCTTAAGATTTTCCCCCAAACAGCCCTAGAGAGAGGAGAGCACATTAGGAGAAAATGAAGGCTGAGAGCACTTTTGTTATTATCCCCAGAGGGAAGCAAAGGCGATGTCCTGTTGGCTCCTGGTTGGCTCCTTAAAGACACAGCTCAGTGCTATGTCATGTGTCTAGCCTTCAGTTTGATGTTTGCTAAGTCTACCAAACTTCTGTGTGCCCACGTGTCTTTCAAATATATATAAATATATAATGTGACTTCTTCTAGTTCCTTCCCCAAAGCAGAGGTGGCACCTTTCCCAGCCTGGCGGTGTCTGGGGTCCCACAGCCCGCACAGCAGGTGCGCTTTCCTAGCCATAGGCCCACGCACACTCGAGGGGTTTAGGGTTCAGACTTCTTAGAGATGAGGCAGCTCTGAGACCTGCCATCCACGGAAATCAAGAGGTTGCCAGTGGTAACACAGAATCCAGTGGCTGGTAACAAAAGTCCTGGGCAAGGCAGAGAATTCCAGGTCAGAAAGACTGAGCAGAAGCCTCACCCATCTTCCCAAACAATGGGGACAGTGGAGATGTCTCCAGAAGGCCGCAGGTGGCCGGGTGAGTGACTGGAAGCACAATGGCAGTAGTAGATGGCAGAGCCTTGTGAATCCCCTCATTCTCTGACATTTGCTTCATGTGCTTCGGTGACTCTATTTCTCTTTCAACACCAGTAACATTTTTTTTCATCAAAAAAAAAAAAAAAAAAAAGAGCAGCAGTAACAACAAGGTTACATCCACACCCCTCCTGCAGAGTAAAGCTGAAGGGCTGGTGGTGAATAGGAAGTGTTAACTGTTCTTTATTTTAAAGCAGGGACTGGCAGGTTCTGCTGTGCGGAGGCCCAGCCAGGGCTGGCAGTTACTGAAGAAAGGGCACTGGGCCTCACAGCCCCCCAGCCCCACCCCGGCCGTCCTACGTCTCAGGGGCCTGTTCTGTGCCACTGTCATGCAAGTCTGTGAGAAAGGTGGGTGAGGATTGAGAAGCTGGGGGGGGGGCAGGGGGGGCGGCTGCTGGGATTTCCCAAGGGCTCCAGCTGCCCCTGCGGCATGGGGTCCACCTTGCCAACTTCTCCCAGCCCCGCTGAGTGTGTCTCCTTATCTCTATCCTGCTCAGACCCAGAGCAGTCAGCTGCTGGGATTCATCGAGTGGTACCAGCGTCTTGGCTCTAATACACCGTTTAGATCATGGCTATTGGTGCGTCATTCTATAGGCAAATGTGAGTGCTAACAGAGAATTCAAAACCAGGGAAGGAGTAGGGGTGGTTTCTGCTGTTTCTTTTTATTTCCAAAATGTCCCTGGCACACAAATCTGGCTGGGCTGCGCCAAACGCCGCGGTGCCTCCCGCCCCAATGTGCAGAAATCCTTTCTTCTGCGTGTGGGTGGCCATTTGCAGTGGGTCGCTCCCAAATCATGCTTTTCTGGGAACAAAGGAATGCTCTTCCAGGCTGAGTCCCACAGGCGTTTTCTCCCAGTTAAACAAATAAACCGAAATGCCACGTCTAAGCCTATCTGTCGGCGGCGTTTACGGTGTGCCCACCGTGCTGAGGCGGTCGTACGTGCCAGGGATCTGAGAGGGGAAAACAAGGGCAAAGGCACAGCACTCCGGCTCTGTTCCTCTGCTCGGCAGAGACGGATTGAGGGCAACTGTAGGGACGCTGATTGTACCAAGGAGAGCCGAGACCCTGCGAGGTGCACGGGGAGTCTTCCACAGGTGCAGCCGGGGGAGCCGGGAGCCGCGCTGGCAGAGAAGGGAGGGACTTTGTGGGGTGAGGGGGACCTTAGCAGCTGCACACACGCCTCCAGCTTGGGAGCAGGAAGCTGCAGGGAACTACTTTGGGCTCCCAATCAAGGGAGAGACAAGATGAAAAGGGTACAGGTGCTCTTCCCTTATGATGGGGCTGTATCCTCACCACACAGCACACGCACAGTTAAAAATGCAGCCGGCGGAGCTCCTGATGGCGCACACCAGTAATTCTGGCTATCTAAAAGGTAGAGACGGGTCGATTTCAGTTCAAGGGTGGTTGGTGAGACCCCCATCTCAATTTATAGCTGGGTACTGTGTGATGTGCCTGCCATCCAGGCTTCCTAGGAGCCTGAACTTAGGAAATTGTGCTTTTAGACAGTCGGGGGCAGAAAAGGCACTGAGGCTTCATTTCAGCAGAAGGAAGAAGCCTAAAATAGGTGGATCACAGTCCAGGTTCAGGCTCTGGAAAGAAAGTCAAAGCATTCACTCAAACACAATCACCCTGTGCAGAGGATATGCAGGAGGAGGATGCAGTCCAAAGTTCCTACACAGCTTACAAAACTTAAGAAAAGTGAAGGGGGAGCGGACTGGGAGGGCTGGGCACGAATGCTGAAGGGGCGACATGGATGGAGACGCACTGAAATCACAAACTGAGGAACGGCAACTGCTTTCTACAACCACTTACAGCTAATAAGAATGTTTAAAAGCCACCATCTCAAAAGCAGGACTGGTGGCATGCTCAGGAGCATAGCACCTGCCTAGCAAGCGGGAAGCCCCAAGTTCAAACCCCAGGAGGGAAAACAGTCCCAGACTCAGTGTTTTGCAGCATGGTCTCTACAGGGGTGTAGCGCTGTTTTGCCGTGGTGAATTTTAAGACGCAAAGGGCCATCTTCAGTTGGGGTGAGTGCAACCGCGGTGAATGGACGACCAACCGCACACTGGGCCGGCGAAGGCTCAGCTCCCAGGGCTCTGCTCCCAGGGACCTGAGCAGGACAGCGAGGGAGGGAGGGAGCAGTCCCTGTTCCTATCTTCTCATTGGCCAGCAGTGAGAACACATCCACCTCCCATCAGGCTAGCCCTGCCAGGCAGGCAGAGGAGGAACCTTACAAAGCTCTTCATATGGGTGGGGGTGGGGTAGAAGCCATCTTGGTGTGACAGAGCCTCGCCTGTGGCTCTGACACCCCCCGTCCTTTGCCCCCATGACTGCCCCAGATAAAGCACCTTCCTTCCGTGGGAGAATGGATGGATTGAAACACAGGCCATCTACAGGGAGGCGTAACTTCATCACATCCTTCTAGGAGCTTCTGTTGCCACTGCCAGGGGTGCTCAGACCCAGCCACCTCAGCTGCCCTGTCTCAGCACTGAGACAGGTTCTAAAGATCATTGCAGAAAGATTCCCATGGGGCTCAGCTTCTCCTTCAGGGCTAAAAGCTCCAGCAGGAAGACCCACGCTTCCTCTTGATGCCCACACCAAGGCTTTCACACGGAAGAGGAGACACTGGTAGTTTTTGAAGGCATGACTGAGGTTGACTTGAGAGCTGAGAAAACTAGCAAATAAAAAGATTAATCAGAGCCAGACAAGGTGGCTTGTACCTGGAATCCAAGCCTCCCAGGAGGCAGAGGTGGGGAGGATTGTAGTTTAAGGCCAGTCTGAGGAAAAAGCTAGTGAGATTCCACATCAACCATAAAAGCTGGTGTGGTGGTATGTTCCGGTGTGTCATCTGTACACAAAGTGTTGATAGGAGCCCAGCAGTTCAGCTGGCCCTGGCAAGAACATAAGGCTAAAGCTGAAATGACTGGGGGCAGGTTCAAGTGGTAGAGTTTTTGCCTAGCAGCACAAGCCCCTGAGTTCAAACCCTAGAGTAATCAGCAATACGTTCAGAAGCCAGCAAGTATGCAAGTCAATCAGTCTGTCCGTTCTAGGCGGCCAGGCCTGCACTGGAGGAAGGCGTGGCTTCGAGGGTCCTGGCTCTGTCCAGTGCTCAGGCTCTTCCTCCACAGGCGCTGGCCAGGAAGGGGGCACCACGCTGAGTCCAGTGTTCAGCTGCCTGTGGCAGTGAGTCATAATAGCTCCTGCATCCCTCTTGGTGGACGGCGGTGAGGGGCGGCGGACTTCACAGGACTTTCAATTTCCTTCCCTGCTCAGCGGCCAGGAGAGGCATCTGTCCATCTGTGGCCCAGGAGGAAAGTGTGAGGACTCCCGCTGTACCATGCCATGCCCTCAGAATCGCGCAGGGAGGACTGGCCTCTCACCATGGCTGGCGGGCTTCACGGAGTAGGCCCCACTAGACGGTCATCAAGAAGCCTGACTATACTGCTGAGGAAAAACGCTTCCTTATTTTAATCGCTCAGATTCTAAATGATCACTGAAAAAGAAAAAGGAAGTAGAGAAACACAAAGAGGAAAAAGGAAACAGATCAAACGCAATTCCGCTAGCCAAGAACTGCGTGTCCTTTGTCTTGAGACTCTCCTTCCAGACTCTTCCTTTAATGAATGGAACTGGAGAAGAGAAGTGGAGGGGGCGGAGGGGAGGGGAAGGAGCGCGTGGGGGGAGCTGGAGAGCACAGTGCAAAAGCTGTCCAGTCTGCAATACTGTGGCCAGTGCGTTCACATTGAACTCTGGGCATCGTGATAGAATTTAGGCCGCCTCTGCATATTTTATTTTACAAGCCAGAAGTGAAAGGAACTGAGACCCTGACAATTTAAGCTGCATCTCTCGTCCTGTGGTGGCTCTCCTGCTACCCCCCGGAATCCCTTCCAGAAGGGCAAGGAACAGAACCACTCCTGCGGCGGCCCTAGTGGCGGGGACAGGGTTAGCAAGGCAGATGGAGCGCCTGGGCTGCGGACTCCCCTGGGCCATTCCAGCCCATTTCTCTGTTTGGCGACTCTGCTTTCTACCATCTGCCCAGCTTGACTTCAGGTCTGCCTCCCAGGCCTGCTCACGCTGACCTTGGCTCCCCACCCCCACCCCACCCCGGGGCTTACTAGGATGTGACACAAGCACCAATAAACTAGCAGAACAAACCATCAGATTCCACTGGAAAATCAGAACACAAAAATGAAAACAAAACAGCCCACTACTAGGGTTGGGCTTTATAGTCAACCATTGCAAACCTAAGAAGCTGCAGCACGTCAATGAAAGTGTTTACAAGTGTAATGTGAAGAAAATCACCAGCAACAATAAAAGCATGAAAAATAGCAGCTGCATTCATTAAGAGATTATCACCTGCCGGGCCCACATGGGGTTCGTAAAGTACATTATTATCTCATGGCAGCCGGGAGCGGGACCTGCTCTGACCTCTGTTTCACAGATGAGGGTCACTCATGGCTGTTTCTGGGGAACGTGAGCGACGCAGCCGGAACTAGCCCCCATGCCCACAGAACAGCAGAGTCGGACCTGGAAGTGTTTCTGGAGATTTTGCAAACTTGCCTTCCTGACCCAGGGATGGGGGGCGGGGGGAATGGCAAGGTAGCACAGGTGTGGCAAGGAGGTGGAAGAGGCAGTCTCCCCTTAAAATCTGCTCCTGGGGCCGAGCCTGAGAAAACAAAAGCAAAGCCAGGAGCCCTTCTGAGTTTGTTCAAATTGGAGAAAAGTGGAGGGTTCAGATTCCTGCAACGTAGCTGGCATCGGGGGGGCGCAGTCAAGATAGCTGGGTGCATAGGTTTTTGTGTAATTGGATTCATTACACACACCTTGTTTTAAGAGTTCATTTCAGTTACTGTTTTTCATATAATTAAGTACTTATCTACAAGAAAGGTTTTGGTAGGGCAGTGTATTCATTGCAACAGTGTATCATAAATTAGTTAGCCCCAAACCTGAAGTTGAACCTTAAGTTGTAACTACCCGTCATCACAGTAAGCAACAGTCTAAAGGAGAACAGTGATCATAATTCTGGCTATGATGCTCCGTAATGTGCTTAGGATAAATTCCTAATGACACATTTGCTCATCCAGATGTATACATACTTTAATAATGGCTTTGATTCACCAGCAAAATTCTCCTGGTTGATGGTGCTTATTCTGTAGCACCTTTCCGGATTGTTTCCATAACGGAAGGCTGTAGCCACTTAAAATGTTTGATTATTAGATAAAATGGTGGTTTATTACTCTTTTAGTATGGCATTTCCTGTATAAGGATTGTTGGGGTGTGTATCTAATTTTTCTATTCAAATTTTGATGCTTCTGTTTTTCTCTTTGACAGCACTGAGTTTTCCTTGCTGACCCTACACTTGGGGAGTACCCTCGGCTTTCGCTCTTGAGACATCCCCTCCCGGGGCCTCACCCAGGCCTCCCATCTCCCCAACGGCTCCCATGGAGCAGTTTATAAGTGACCCACAGCAGAGCACTCTTCATGACAGAGCTTTCCGTCACCATGTTTGTCAGGCTCTATGAAGATGCTGGTATTTTAGCTCAAACCTTTCTGTTTTCTTCTATTGGCACTGTGACTTCCAGCAAGGATTCAGGCTGAGAAGGCACCATATGGGTTCCACTGCACATCGCTGGGGCCTGCTGCTGTTCCCAAGTGCTCGTGATAATCCAGGGACAGTACTGGGCCATGGGAGACAGTGACAACATCCAACCATCACACGTACGCACACACATGCACGCATACTGCTCACAGCCACGGGGAGACAGTGACAACCATCCAACCATCACACACACACACACACACACACACACACACACATACTGCTCACAGCCACAGGGAGACAGTGACAACCATCACACACACACACACACACACACACACACACACACACACTGCTCACAGCCACAGGGAGACAGTGACAACCATCCAACCATCTCTCTCTCACACACACACACACACACACACACACACACACACACTGCTCACAGCCACAGGGAGACAGTGACGACATCCAACCATCACACACACACACACACACACACACACACACACATACATACACACACACACACACACACACTGCTCACAGCCACGGGGAGACAGTGACAACCATCCAACCATCACACACACACACACACACACACACACACACACACACACACACATACTGCTCACAGCCACGGGGAGACAGTGACAACCATCACACACACACACACACACACACACACACTGCTCACAGCCACAGGGAGACAGTGACAACCATCCAACCATCTCTCTCTCACACACACACACACACACACACACACACACACACACACACACTACTCACAGCCACGGGGAGACAGTGACAACCATCCAACCATCTCTCTCTCTCTCTCTCTCACACACACACACACACACACACACACACACACTGCTCACAGCCACGGGGAGACAGTGACAACCATCCAACCATCACATGCACGCACACTGCTCATAGCCACGGGGAGACAGTGACAACCATCCAACCATCTCACACACACACACACACACACATACACATACATACACACACACACACACTGCTCACAGCCACGGGGAGACAGTGACAACCATCCAACCATCACATGCACGCATGCACATGCACGCACACTGCTCACAGCCATGGGGAGACAGTGACAACCATCCAACCATCTCACAAACACACACACACACACACACACACACACTGCTCACAGCCACGGGGAGACAGTGAAAACATCCAGCCATCACACGCACGCACGCACATGCACTCACACTGCTCACAGCCATGGGGAGACAGTGACAACCATCCAACCATCTCACAAACACACACACACACACTGCTCACAGTCACAGGGAGACAGTGACAACCATCCAACCATCTCACAAACACACACACACACACACATACACATACACACACTGCTCCCAGCCATGGGGAGACAGTGACAACCATCCAAGTATCTCTCTCTCTCTCTCACACACACACACACACACATGCATACACACACAGCTCACAGTCATGGGGAGACAGTGGCAACCATCCAACCATCACATACACACAGACACACACACCGCTCATAAACACATGCACTGGTTACACACACACTGTTCACACACACTTCTCTCACACACACACTGCTCACAGACACATGCACTGCTCTCTCACACATTGCTCACACTGAGTCACACACAGATACAGACATGCACACTCACAGCCACAGCTGGGCTCCTGAGGGTTGTGGGCACGACCTGCAGGTGGCGCTGTCTAGGCTGGCGTGGAATCGTTCTGGGGGGCCTCCATGTTCAGAGGACAGTTTGCATCTTACACGGCACTGGTAGCAACATTTCTGGACAACCCTACCTAAGAGGTTGCTTGCTACTTTTCTGCGATACTCTTCCTTTTCTCCCCTCGTGCTTGGGATGCTACAGAGCACGTCTATACCATTGTGGAGAGCTCCCTTGTGATCTCAATTATTTCTTGAACAAAAGTACGCACATTCTGCACACTGGGGGCTCCCATCTTGACACTTCCAGGCCCCTGACTTCACCTGCTCGGCAGCCCTTCCGCTTGGAGCCAGGGGAGCTGCCCGGCTGTGGCAGACTTGTGTTTGCCTGTGCTGTTAGGAAGGACGCCATGCTGTGTGCTGCTGCCCATTCAGATTTCTCACAGTAGGTCTTAGAGACATTCATTCCGTGCAGCACCAGCTTCTCCTCGCCTGTCCTGTCTCCCAGCCTCATGGGGCAAAATAACATTGGAGAGACGCTGTCAAGCTGCAGCATACCCGAATATCAGGTACTCACCACTGTAGGAAACTTTGATTTTCTAACTATCAACATGTGCTGGTAATCTGATAGGTAAAGGGTCTGTGTCATTTCAACTCATAATTTCCCTGATTACCAGTGGGGTTTGGTAGCTTTCTTTGGGCTAATGGTTATTTTTGTTTCTTGGAAATTCCCTGTTCACAGACCAAGCTGTGCTTCGTAAGTGAATCTGCGGCCTCAGAGGCAAAAATTATTGGCTAACAGGCAAGGCAGGACAGCACCTCCATCCAAACTATTCAGGCACCAACACCTGCAGTCACAAAGCCTCCTCTGCAGTCACGTGACCCGCGGTGTGATCACCTGACCACTTCTGCAACCCTGACACCAGCAGTGGAAAGAGCCTGCTGTGGTTCCGAGACACCCAAAGGCATTTGGGGCACACAGTCTTAGATCAAGTAACCCGGACGCTTAGCTCACTCACTCCTAAAATAAGGTGAGTCTCTTACTCTCAGGGTGGAAATGAGCATTACATGAGGCAATTGTGACAAAGCACTGCGTAGGACAACTGAGCTAGGCCTGTGCCGGGTGGTCCCTGGGCTCCAGTCTTAGTTCCTGTCCTTGCTTTTTGACCTGCTATGTCGGATCAGAAGGTGAACTACAGTCACTCTGCCTCTTCTCCTCTCCAAGGAGATACATTGATTTCAGCACATCCAATGACCACTTTACTAGGAGAAGGCAGTGCTGCGGGCAGCTGGAAATCAGGGTGCTGACTGCACAGCACAAATCACGGTAAACTCGGCGGAGGCTCCTGCCAGCCTGGCCTTGTAAATCTGGGTCTCTGCTAGGAGACACTCATTCCTGTGGTGCAGGAGTGACATAAAATTTAGCTCACTTCAGGTAATGGAAATGACATTTATTCTATGTAAAAATAGCACTGATGGATGCAGAGATGTGTCACCATTCAGCATGCTTCTGGAAGCTCAGTTTGCTGTTGGGAATCTGAGGACCAAAGGAAGGCGCAGGTACATAAATACAGCAAGTGTGTATCATGGCGAAGATGATCGTCCAGTAGCTGCATTACACAAAGCTGCCCGTGTGTTCTCTGGCAATCAGTAAGTACTTAATCTGGTGTTCTCTGGCACACAGTAGGGGTTTAATCAGCATAGCCTGACCTTTCCATTCCTTTTCCTAAATACCAATCCCTATGCTCACCTTCAAAGTGAACCCAAGAACAGCCTCTTCCTGAGAGCATCTTCTGAAGACAGAGATAATAAATTCATCGCTCACAAGCATCTGTGTAGCCAAGGGACTCTTCACTTAGTAGATTTCTATCAATCACGCTTTCAAAACGACAGTACCACCCAGACAGAAAGGCCATGACACAGAAATGCAGAGACAAGAATACAAAGAAAAGAACCAAAGGAGGAGAACAAGATTTCCTGTGAGCCAGACAGCTCTTCCAATGGGAAACCAGGACTCATTTCCTGAAACCTTAAAAACCAACCAGGCTCCTATCTTTTTCCATTGAAGCATTTCCATGACGTTTTTTTCCTCGGCTAGATCTTTGCAATGGCTCTTCCAAAAAGGGATGTGACAATCCAGTTCTGAAAACAGTGATGGCATAAACTGCGTGAAAAGCAGACCTCTTTTGTCTTAGATGTTGTCACCCTGTCAGAAAGCAATGGCCTGGTCTGGCTTTCTTGATTCCCTTCTTCCCGGGTGAGTACCTCAGCAGGCCACCTTTCCAGTGGTCCACAAGGAGGGAGACCGGGATCCAGAGCAGCCCATCCCACAGCCAGCCGCCACTGCGAGATGCCATTTTCCTACAATTGAAGCCCTATTTTCTCATCCCAGACAAGGCCAGGGGAAGGAGCAATCTCGCACCTCAGTTGTTCAAATCCTGCTGTGGAACACATTAGTTCCCTGCTGCCAGCTGAGGGTTACGTTCTGCACGGGAGGATGGGACGGGGCATGCGCAGTCTGCAGTGGGATGAGTATCCTCACCGGCCTCACCCAATGCACAACACAGGGCAGCCTGGGTCCGGCTGTAAATACCGAGGCCTCCTGCGCTCACCAGTCGCACTGAGATGAGAGACATACTGGAAGTGGACGCAAAAGCAGACATTGCAAACCTTTCATTGCCCATCCATAAAGGACAACCCAAGCCTCCCATGTTGCTGGCTTGATCTATGCAGGGTATGGCCCTTTTGAGGTGCTTGTTGCGATCTCCTGGATCGGGCCTCCCTCAAGCAGGGAGAATGGAAGTCCCTCTCTGACCTTCCCTGTCTGTGCTTCGATGCGTTTGCACACAAGTACCAGAACACCAGCCAGTGCACGTATTTTTCTTCAAGACAGACAGGAGCTGACAAAGGACGAGGGTGATTTGTCCTGAGATTGGTTGACACCCTACAACTTATAAGCAGGTTTTGCTTTTCTTTGTCTTGGCAAGCTTTTGTTTATTTATTACCATGTAGTGCTATTTATTTTATTCTGAATAGCAAGCTCTTTTTCCTAACAAGAAATGAATATTCACATATCATCTTCCTTAAAAACAGATTTTAAAGATGGTGAGCCCCGTGGAGGAGGGCCTTGGGCACATGTGTGTGTGGGGGGAGGGGCTGCAGCCACTCACGCTCATTTGGCTGCACAGCTCTGAACTTCCAAGAGCTCAGGACCTGTCCCTCCATTTCCCTGACAGCGCTGGTATTGGAGAGTGCTTTGCCGGGGCTGGGAAGGGACTTTTTTTTTTTGACAATTTGGAAAATGGATATGTATTTAAATTTCTCCTGGGTCTCAGCAGGTGGACCTAAGAAAATGAATTTCTCCCTATCAGTGTAAGACAAAATCCTATTTCAAAAACACAGGAATTTTAATTACAGGAAACACGATGCTTCCCGAGCTGGGAGCAGCAACGAGGGCGAGTGTCTGCGGCACCTCCTCGCCTCCTCCCTCCACATCCCAGAGACTCCAGGGGACGCCAGGGTGAGAGAAGGAGGGGCCTGTGCCCCCCCTTGCCTGTCGGAAGCCAGCCAGACAGGAGGACGGGGCTGAGGATGGTGCCCTCGGGGCAGACTGCTGGGGGAGACACTCAAAGAATGTTTTCGAACCATTGTAAAAGCAGTAGATGTGTACGATCACAAAAATAAAAGCAAAGCAGAGATTTGGTTCAAGTGTGTTATTTGTGAGCAGCTGAGACAACCTTCTGTGTCTTGACTCCAGAAGGGCCCCGTGGCTGAGAGGTGGCCACAGCCATCTGTCCCTGTGGGTCCAATGCTCCTGGGGCACGAGGTAAAACCTTCTCGTGACTACACCTGTCCTCACACACCGACAGGCTAAGCCGGGCAGGCGGCTAATGGCAAGAAAACACTTTGTGGAGGAGAAGTATGCAGAACATCATCCCTCTCCTACAAGAAAAGTAACTTGAATCTCAGTGTGTGAATACATCAGACCAACACAAACTCCCACCCAGAAAACACCTGCTTACCCTGGGGGTGTCTAGGGCCTCTGAAATAATTCTCACACTCCCAAAAGGTGGAGAAGATAAACAAGGAATTATTCAACGGAGAAAACTTATTCTTTGTCTAGCTCTTGCCATAAATTTACTTTGCCATTTTTATTTCTTCTTGTTTTTTTTTTTATTATGAAAATACCATACAGAGGGGTTACAATTACATGGGCAAGATAATGAGTACATTTCCCAGCAAGCATTGTTATACTTTGTCATTCTTAGTCTCAAAAGCTTTGCAATTATTCATGGTTTTTTTTACCTTGTTGTTACTGGGTTTTTTTGTTTTGTTTTTTGTTGTTGTTTTTGAGATAGGATCTCAGTTGCCCAGGCTGGCTTTGAACTCGTGATTATTCTGCCTCAGACTCTTGAATCTTGAGATGACAGATGCATATAATCAACCTGGCTTCTTGCGCTGTTTTAATAATATGTACAGATAGCTCATTTCTGATAATATCACAAAGTAACATCTAGAGAAAAGGAAGCTTTACATAAAACCCAAAGTCTAAAATAATTAAAGGAAGAAGGTAATCCCTCCTTTTATAGCAAAAACTGACTCAGATTTCTTGGCATGTTTTATGTAAGTGTAGAGCAATACTTCATCACTCCAGAGAGCTGTGGTACCAGAGCAGATGGTTCTGTCCATTCATTTTTTAAAAACTGATTTGTACATTCATGGCTTACTTAGATTTGAGTCTGGGTAATGTAGAAAACAAACAAAGCAAGACAGAAGTGTACCTACCAAAGAGCTCCTGCTCTTACGCCAAGCCAGTTACCACATTACTACCAAAGGCCAAGAGGTGTGAACCACACAGCCTCCTGATGAAATCTTGCCTCTGCTACTTGTGGCTATAAAACCTTGGCAACTTATTCAACCTCTTTGCACTCTTCTATTTAACAGTAAACCACAGATGATAACACCTCCCTCCTCGAGTAGATTCAAAGCCTAGAATACACATAGAACAAGCACTCCTGTGACTCAGGTGCCGGTGGCTAATACAGCCGCACTCTGAGCTAAAGGTAAGTTTCTCTGAGCCAAGCCTGACAGAACAGCTGGCTTGCTGTCATGGAATGGGACTCAGCGAAATAATAAAAGAAGGCTGGAACCGGTCTAATCTCTTTGTCAGCTAGAGTTTCTAGAAAGAGAGGCATCCTGTTCCTAAAGTGCCCTCAGGGCTGTGTATGGAGGGAAGTGGATTCGAGTATATACTGGAAGTGTGTGGTGGGGAGCGGATGGTTGTGAGGTCAGGTGAGGTTCCCCTCCAGGAAGGAGAGGGGAATGTGGATAACTTCAACCAGTTCTGGTTACACAACCAGAAGGAAGGCTCTTAAGGGAATGGGGGTGGAACGCTGGGAATGGAGAATGAATTGGCAAGGCTGAGATCTGGTGGGAAGAGCAGAGGCCGGCCATGGAGAGAGGGAAAAGATTAGCAAGATATCTCAGAGTTTAGAGGAAGATTTTTTAAAAAAGTTTTAACTTAATCAGGTAGATGAACTATGGATAGATGTAGGTAAGGAATTATAAGACTATAATGACCACAATACCGAGAGTATAATAAGCTTGCCATTTGTGAGTGCCTACATTACCCTCCCCTGGACATACAGTAACTTATTCCAACCTCATACCAGCCCTTTGGGGTAAGATGTGGAGAGGGTGGGCAGGCGACGTCACACGGCTACTAGGTAGCAGAGCTGTAAGCAGTAAACCCAGACAGCCCACAACCCAAACTCTTGACTCCTCCCGGTTTAGACCATTCCATCGATATGGCAGGAAGTCCTGAACGCCACAAGAGCCATGGCCCTAAATGCGACTGCAGTAGCTGCCGGGGCAGGGTGTGGTTTTCGACAAGTTCCAATCTGCGTGAAGTGGACTCAATGTCATCACTGTGTGTGTCGGGCCTGTGTGTCACCCTCCAGATACTCTCCAGTCAGTTACCTATGCGGCTCACCTGTGTCAGCCCTTCGCATTTCTCTCAGATGAACAGGTTCTGGAAAGATGCACTGCACACCCTTCGATCAGAGCCTGGCCTGCCTCAGTCCACAAAACCCCACATCAAATGAAAAGAACTGAGTTTGCACTGTTACTCAGAAGTGAGTCCTGAAAGATGTTTTTCCCCCTTCAAATGCAGCCGATTCCCTTCCTCCCATTTATTATTTAGTGACTAAAAGTGCAATCTTTTATTTCTCTGGGAAGAAACACCAGCACTTCACCTAGAGAGCAGGGATGTCTTGGGGACATGCCCCTGCCTTTCTGGGGAATTTATTCCCTGAGACGGGGGCGGGGAGATGCCTTGATTGCTTTGAGGTATATTCAAACAAATGGAGAATTGTAAAACCTGATGCTAAAGAGAAGCAGAGATCTTTAAGGCATCCTCATCTTGGTAATTCACACTTTATGAGCTGTTGGTGAGGAGAGACACAGCTAACCCTGACGAATCATGGCCATGTGTGGAGCAGAGTAGTACCTGACTTCCTCCCTCCCTCCTTCCCAGATAGTACAGATCCCCACTCCCTTTCTCCCTCCCTCCCACACAGTACACCCTCCCTGACTAAGATCCCGGAGGATGGGGGCTTTGGACCTTGTACCTAGCAGGTGGGCACACAGTACTCTGCTAGATGCCGAGCAGGGTCCGAGGCACCTGGGGGTGGCTCTCGCTGGGGGAGGCTTCGCTTCTGTCTTAGGTGGGGTGGCCTGGCACATGGGGAACTAGTTGCAGACATATTTTTATCAGCCACACATCTGCCGAAGGTGCACCTTGCTGAGCCCTCGCAAACGCCTAGAAGAGAATCCAACAGGCCTCGGTGTGGGGAAGAGGGTGCTGAGAGTCGCCAGACAGAAACATCGGGAACTCTCCGACCAAGGGCCAGGGCTCCCCGTGACCGGCCCATCAGGCACAGGGTCTCAGAGCCAGGACCCTGTGTGTGAGTGATGTGAAATCACTGGCTCTTGTGGATCTGCACTGCAGGTCTATCGAAAGCAGACGCCTTGTTGAATCAAAACACGTGCATTCCATGAGACTAAGCGGCAGTCCCGGCGGCCTGCGCTGTACAGCTTACCGGAGGAGCTGCTGCGCCACAGACCCCGCTCCACACCGCACGGCCTTCCGCTGCGCCCCACAGTCCTGTGTCGGAAGATGTTTGCAAACAGAAAGATGTGTGCAAAAAAATGGGATTCGCTGTTTCCTTTTTTCTTCCCATCCTTTCTGCAATCCTGTTTTTGAACTTAGACACGTGTAACTATTAATGAGCCCTTTAGATCAGCCTGAGTTAACTAGTGTTATCAAACTGACTTAATGTAACTTCTGCCCAAAGCAACTTGACATTTCAATTAAATTCTGCAGCCTCCTCAAAGGAAAATGTACACTTCCCTCTAAGTGCTTTTGAAATATTAAAAATGGCACCTGGATGGCTATAATGAGAGATCTTGCCATTGGAGCTATTCATTGGTGTTTTGTTTTTCAGAATTGAAGGATGCTATTGTTGACAGTGATTCAGTTCTACGTGACCCTGCCTCCGTTTATCCCATGCAGCCTCTGCTCACCTGGCCCAAGCAGCTAAGCATGTGTCCGGGCCAGTACTGATTGCACAGGGAGGGCTGCCTCTGGCTGTGTCCTCCAGCCGTAATTCGGAACGGGCCGTTTGCAATATTGATGAACACATTTAGACACTGGATGTGGTAGCTGAATCAAGCTCACGTTTTACAACCATAATAAATGGACGATCCTCCAGCGGGCACTTTGCTATAGACGGGGAGAAGAGTCAGCCAGTGGGCTTTACAGATGACTGCGTGCAGAGAACTCCTGCCACCCGTGTGACCCGGTGGTCATTAAAGACACATTACCAGGGCAATAACTTTCAACAAAGAGGAAGTGTATCAAAAGATAGACTGTGTGGTGGAGAGACAGACAAGGTAGAATTCGGTTTTACCCAGGGAAGACATGGCTTTTTCCACCTGCAGAGCTCACAGTCTCCACTGGATTGATGGTCTGAGTGGCCTAACGTTCCCATAAGCCCAGGCATGACTGGGTAATTTACAAATTTGTCACTATCCTATTACAAGCCCACAATGCGTTCTAACAAATATATTTGCTAGTAGGCACTGAACCGTGCATTTTGGTTTAGATTTAGCCCATGCTACTGGCTTGTGTTGATTCCAAACTTGTGACATTGTCCTGAATGACTTGAGAACATTCAGACCACTCTGTCTGTCTGCTCTAAAAACCTTCAAGGCATCTGTCAATGCATTGGACGATTTCTCCAGTAGCTCGTACTCATGGAGGAGTATTTCTGTCACTTTTTTTTTATTCACTAGGCAAGACATCGCATTGCTTCTCTGAGGACCCGATTAAAAGGCCTCAGAAATGATAGCTGGGCATCAAAAAATCCCTAATGGGAATAAGACATCTGAAATGAAAAATCTGAGATGCAGGGTGAGAAAACCAAACAAGGCTGACACAACAGTAGCTGCTTTGTCCCGGATCAGATAGTGCAGGATCCAAGCCTCTGGAGACGATACTGGCCAGTCTAACGATTGCCTATCAGCGAGAGTCTCTGTCCAAGAGAGCGTCCAGTGATTCCGACCTTGGAGCCGGCCCAGGCCACAGACCCCGGAGGACACCTGACTCCAGCACCACTGCCGCTCCATGCTTGGGCAGAGAGCCCGTCTCCCGCGCACGCGCTTGTGCCCACCACGCCTGCTGCTGAAGCCTGGGCAGGGCGTTATCATACCACCCCAAACTAACAAGAACTGTCCTCTAACCAATTGCCACACGAGTATTTTAGAGGAGCCGCGCCCTTCCTATCCCCTCAGGACCACCCGGCTTCTCTCACTGCTGTAACCCGAGGAGGGAAGCTGCACACTCAGTCAGGCAACCACCCCAATACACTCCTGGACTCCCTGAGGAGGGGAGGGGAGCAGGAGGAAGGACAGGCACACCTTAGGATGCAGTCTCTGGGCTCCGTCTCTGCAGAGCCAACCAGTGGTACACAGACACATTTTTAAAGAATCTTGTTTGCCCCGAACATGAACAGACGTTTCCTTGCCCTCGCTCCCTATGCGATACAGCATCACAACTACTTACAGAGCACTGTGCCGCGCTAGGTGTTGAGTGATCTGGAGACACTTTAAAGCCAATCGGAGGATGTGCAAATGCTGCCACGCTTTAGGTAAGGGAGCCGAGCCTCCCTGGGTGTGGTACCCGGGGCATCTGGAGCACGTTTCCCTTGGCACTAAGGGACTCTGTACCTCTGGATGGATGAACTCTGGGCAACAATCCGAACTCTCCTTGTCCAGTCCTGCTGGGGATTTGCTCCACTGAAAATGAATATAGTATTTGCACACATATATTTTTTATTGAGGCACATTTGTTATCAACAATCAGTTACCCAATTGTGCTCCCTGGAGCCTGAGAGTTCTGCTCACAAACCTGGAGGATTCCAAGAGGATGGGGGAGGATTCCGAGAGGGATGGGGGGGAGGATTCCGAGAGGGATGGGGGAGGATTCCGAGAGGGATGAGGGGGGATTCTGAGAGGGATGAGGGATGGCTGGGCTGGGCTGGGCTGGAAGAAGAGAGGCTCTCCTTCTGAGTTCATATAAAAGAGTGATTCAACGTTAGCTTTTGACGTTTGTATAAATATATTTCTCAAAGCTACTCTATTCACTGAATTCAGTAAATTTCATTTTGTTTACAAGATGACTGAAATGCTCTTCAGAATGTTATACTTACAAAGTTTACTTTGTATCTATGTGCAGATGTCCACACGGAAGTTTCCCTGTACGTGGGCAAATATATCAGTGATGGGTTCAAATGCTTATTTGACTGGCCATGGTGGTTCATGCCTGTAATTCCAGCTAGAGGGGAGACAGATGTAGGAGGATTGCTAGTAAAAGGCCAGCTTGACCAAAGTTCAGAAACGCCAATATCAAAACCAAAATAAAAACCGCTAGCCACATTTAGTATCTATGAAGCCTGGGTTTGAATACCAGCCCCATGAAAAGAAAAAAAAATTACCTAGGGCCAAATGACACTGAGTTAATAGAGAACATTCAGATGCAATCAAAGGCAGAAGCACACTCCCACTCAGAACAAAGCAGCAACAGGGAGCATTTCTGAATTAAGAGCATCTACTCATTGAAAACCTGTCCTCGAGAGACTACACTAACGAATTAGAAACCACATTGTAATTCTTCTTAAAAAAATGATAACAAGGAACTTGGCTAACATAGCGACCTAAGCTCTCCCTACTGCCCGCGGTCCCTCCAGCCACCGGCCAGACCACAGCATCCTGACTCCCATCACAGTCCTCACTTTCTCTTGGCAGTATTAGAGAGTGAACAACAAAAGCTGTAATTGTTGAAAAGCTAAAAAACCTGAAATCATCATTCTTGTTGATGTGTGTGCACGGAAAACCAAAGCTGCCAATATTAATTACCTTAACAAAGTCCTTCAAAAATATAAAGCATAATTACACACACACACACACACACACACACACACACGTTTGGTGGTACTGTGGTTTGAACTCAGGGCCTCACAAATACTTTCTCGTTAAATGCTCTAAACCCTTGAGCCATACACAGCCTTTAGTTTGTTTTACAGGTAGGGTTTCTTGATTTTTGTCTTGGGCTAGCCCCAGACATTGATCCTCTTACTTCAGCCCTCCTGGAACTACAGGCTGTTCCAATTGTATGCTGAGGTGTCAGTTCATTCATTAATATATTATTATACTCTCAAGCAATTTTGAATTACTTAGCATCCATTTACTGTGTGCTTGCTACATACACACACACACACACATTTCCCTGGTAGAATACAAATACATATAAATACATATTGAGTCAGTGGGCATTTACTGAACAAGTACCATATGCTGGACCCTGAGTTTTCAGAGATGCAGACATTCTGTAATTGCTGCTACTACTTGGAATACAACTGTCAAAATTGTGACAAAAGAGAAATAAATTCTACATTGGTTGTTCCCCCCACCTGCCTAAAATAAAGCTAGAGTACCACCCTGAATTTATACAATGAAAGTGCAATTGAAGTGCTTGTTTCTGTTTTTCTCTCTGAGAGATGGGGCGGGGGGGGAGGGGAGAGAATGAGAATGGGAAGACAGAGAGAGAGAGAGAGAGAGAGAGAGAGAGAGAGAGAGAGAGAGAGAGAGAGAGAGAGAGAGAGAGGATGGCACGAAGGCCATACATCCACTTCAGAGTTGACATGAACTGTTGCAGTATATGAAGCTGCATGAAATTCCGTAGTGCGGCCAAATATTAATTGAAACAATTAACTGTAGCAAACACGTGGGCACCACGATATTAGCAGTGCATAATCCTTTCTAGTTAAGAGCTCCTTACTGGATTACTGTGGGAAAGCTCTGGAGTTCTAATTACCTGTGGAAGCCCCACCGGGCGACTGCAAAACGTGGTAATTAGACGGCTGTAATCTAAGGTGTTAGCAGGGGATGGAGGATTTGCTCTAAGTACCTTGGTGCTTTCATGGCTATTTACTGAGCAGAGTACCAGTTTAATGGAACTTGGTAGAATTCTATGGCTGCCCAAGCACGTAGCTAGAAAAGATATCTTAATACGACTTCCATGGGTTTCGGGTAAGTGTTGACCATTGATCCTTACTTAACTAATAGAAGAAAGGAATAGCAGTGAGTGAGGTGTATCCACGGATTTACTGTGATTTACTCTTCATGTCTATCCAGGCATTTTATCCATCATGGAAACATGGGCTTGGTGATGCTTCACCTTACCAGTGGAAAGGAAACAGCTCAGTTTCCCCCTAACTGCAGCTCGGCTGTGGACACCTTTTCTGTTTTTAAAAGTTTTGTGTGTGTGTGTGTGTGTGTGTGTGTGTGTGTGTGTGTGTGTGTGTGTGTGTGTGTGTGTGTGTGTGTGTGTGTGTGTGTGTGTGTGTGTGTGTGTGTGTGTGTGTGTGTGTGTGTGTGTGTGTGTGTGTGTGTGTGTGTGTGTGTGTGTTGCCAGTCCTAGGGTCTGAACTTGTGGGCATGGTCCATTAGCTTTTTTGTTCAAGGCTAGTGCTCTACCACTTGAACGACACCTCCACTTCTAGCCTTTTGCTGAGTCTCATGAACTTCCAAACAGCCGAGCTTTGCGGTGTGAGCAGGTCTAAGCTTCGAGGAAGCACGTTCAACCCACACTTGCACACAGAGAGAAATTTTATATACTTTAGAGATAGGTGCAATATATTTATTTACTCAGAAATTGTGAGAGGTTGGTAAATAGAAGAGCCAAGAGGGAGAGTCATCTTTCATTCCTCTTTCCTTTGCCAATCCCCAATCCCTCTCTTGTAGTTCTCTGTGTACTATGAATGTGTACATAAAAATGAAAATCAGACTATAAGCTTTCCTGTGCTCCTGGAGTATGGAACATAAAAGTAAAGTAAAGAAAACACTGGCATTACATTCCCCCTTGGGTTCTGACTGCTGCTCAGAAAGAGCTCATCTTCTGAAAGACGCTAGTCGTAACAGGCCCAGCCAGGTTTGCTGGACCTCCATCCTGGCCAGCATCCTGCCAGGCCACTGAGAAGGGTGTTCAGTAAACAGGGCCATTGGAGGCTCAAGCTGGGGGGCTGGGGGTGGAGGCAAGGGCTGTGGCGAGTACATGGAGACCCACAGGGCTCTGCTTCCTTGGGGTTGCTTGATGCCAGAAAGCTCCTCTGCTGTGGAAATGATTGAGAGCTCAGAGTGCCCTTTCAGACATGGAAGCGGAGGGTGAGGGGCCATTATGCATTTAGGCAAAAGAAGGAAGATGAGCAGTGGGCGGGGCAGGGAATGAACCAACCAACCACCAAGGTGGCTGCAGTTGGGTGGGGCAGGGAGCCCAGGCAGGGCTCTGTAATAGGTTGAAGGCAGGCCTGGGGCGGGTGGGACCTCTGCTCCCTCACTTGTTGCTGACCTCTGTGTGTGACCTCCCAGTGGAGTGGTCTCCCCAGGGCCACGGCTTATTTCTCTGACAGGACAGACACAGCATCTGGGAAAGGAGGAGCCAGGCCTTGTCTCTGTAACCACAGCCACTCACTGACTATGTGTGCCTACGAGTGTGAACGTGGCCACACAAACAGACGTTTGCGGATACGTTATGTACCTTTCATACCCGTAAATAAATACAGAATCATGCAACATCTGTAGCTGTTACAGTGCCACACCATCTCAGCGGTTTGTGGAGGAAGGAAAGTAACTATTTGCAGGATAGTTTGCTGAGTAGCAAGGTGACTCCTGGTGTGTATGTGTGTGCATATATGAGTACACATATAAGTATGTGTGTATATATACACACATATGTACACATGGAGAGTGGTGCTTGGGTTTGAACTCAGGATCTTGTGCTAGGCTGCCACTCTTCTACTTGAGCAATGACTCCAGTCCTTCATTTTTGCTAGTGACTTTGGAGATGGGAGTCTAGAACTTTTCTTCTCCAGGCTGGCCTTGAACTTCGGTCCTTAGATCTCAGCCTCCTGGGTAGCTAAGATTACAAGCATGAGCCACCATTGCCCTGCAATTCCTAGTATATTTCAGTATAGTAAAATGTCCAAACATCTTTGATTTCAGCAATTTAAGTTTTATAGAGGCCTTGGGGTTTGCTGGTTCCTTCATTGAGACCTCTTATGAGGGGAAAACAAATGTCCCTTTCTTATAGCTTTCCAGCACATTCTAGATGCCTCAGAGGCAAAGCTATTATGAATTAAAGGTAGCCTTGGCAGAGAGAAAAGTCTCTGTGGCCTGTTCCTTGTAAGCCAGTAGCAACCAAGTGTGGTCTGTCCTTGGAGCACCAACACACCCATTTCCCCTTTCACCTCTTACCTATAAGAATGCTTTAAAACCTCAAAAAGATGAACTGTATTGAACTCTCCTTTCTAAGTCACTATTGCCACCTGCTAATCTACATGTCCATGTTCTATCCGTGTTTGGACTGCCAATGACAGTTCACCCCTTTCATACACAGAAGAACAGCAGAGCCAAAGCAACATAATGACTGGCATATTTTAAACGAATCGGATATTAGTGAATACAGCACAAGCATAGGTTACATCATTATTTCTTAAAGTTAGTACAAAATTGTTTTGTCTCCTAACTTTCCCCTCATTACATAGACATGTGGAGAGTTTTTATATCGTAGCAAAATATAGGCTGTGATTTAATTGACTTAGTAACACAACCAAAGAACACATTTATTCCCGAGGGAAATTTCTTCACACGCTTTCTGTTGAAACTTCTAATTGACTTCTATTTCTGAATAATTGTTGAAACTAATATGTTAGAAGAGCTGGTGATTTTAAACAGCCATACATGAGGTATCCTGGTATATTGTTCCCCCCTGACAAATCCATAAGAGTCAACATTTTAAGTTAAATTGAAAAAAAATCTTCCCTGTGAACTGATTTAATGAGTGAATCAATAAGTCTGGAAGAACTAGCCTAATGCAAAAAGGTTAAAATCTATGTATACCAAGTGCAAAATCTCCCAAGGGAAAGAGTCATTTAAGGTTTGCCACTAGTCACCAATAGTACTACCCCAAACACAGAAAACATGAAAGAATTCTGCTGGGCTTTTACTTGACATTTGTTTAAATCATATTTGGTGGTTTCTCCTAAACAATGTAGGCATTATTTTACATTTTGTTGGCTAACAAGCCATCACTACTCCCAGTAATACAGCTTGATAGAATGTATAGAGTTAAAGAGAATCAACTTAGAGCAAATATAAATCACATGTGTTTTTAGGAAACACATCAGTTTTCTTTGGAGAAGATGAGCAAATCTCTCCTAGGGGAGACTCAGCTCTGTACTGGTTCCATGATGGAGAATCCGGGGTAGGGGTGATGGGGGAGGGCACACGCTTGTGTCCTTTATCCATCATTATTCTATCAGCCACTGAATGGCTTGGGACACTGAGTGGCTGTCAAATATTAAAGCCATCGCATTTCTGAAATTCAAATAATAGCTTGGTTGTTATCTGTCACTAACTCTGTGCTACATTACACATTTATGATTCCCTGTAAATTTCATGCTGGTATTTAAGATTTAAAATATGTTGATGTTTTCAAAAGTGTGAGAACATAAAATGACACAATCTGAAGTGAAGAATTACAGCAGCGGACATATTAATGTCCAAATCTCATCAGATGTTTATTTGCATCAAATAATCCACCTGTTTGTCTTGTCCCTCCTGTGTGCTGAGGACCTCAAGATCCGCGCTGAGCGCGCGCCCGCAGCCAGCCTGGCTACCCACACCGATCCGCGCTGAGCGCGCGCCCACAGCCAGCGTGGCTACCCACGCCGACAGAGAGGCTCCGTTTCTTCCTCTTCAGAATGGAAGTGAATGGCAACCCAGGCCCACCAGGAACCTCTCTTCCCCTCCAGCTCCGTGCAGCTCCTCACCCCTCTCTGGAGACTTCCTCCTAGGCATGGTGATGCATGGCTGCATGTTTTACCTCCCCTCCCACTTTTCTCTCGCTCCTGCGTGGCGTTCAGTCCATCCATTCTGCTGGAATCTCCCTCTGGACAAGCCGGTGGCAATGCGGATCACTCACCGAGGGCTTCCAGACCCCAGTGCCCTCTCGGTTCACCTCCGTTCCTGGGGCCGCCTCAGTCTTCCTACAGGCTGGAGGCAGTCACGGAGAAGGTGGATACTGGGCTTCATCTGGGGTCTGGGTTGGTCTGAGATACAGATCAAATCTGGGAGAAGACAGAGCCCTAGTGAAGGGATGATCAGTGACCTGATGTCCCATGATGAGAAGAGAAGGCGATGGAGAGTCACGAGGGGACTGCAGAGGATCTGAGGCTAACCCGGGAACAGGGACCTTGGAGAGGAAGCGGAGTCCAGGGACACTGGCTTCACTTGTGGGGGCCGGAGATGAGCCTAGGGGACCAAGGAGGCCAGGAGGCCCAAGCAGTGGATGGGAGAGCTGCAGCTGGGGTCCGGGCGCTCCCCAGGGGGAAGGACTGGGCTCCAGCCTGCTCCCCCCTCCCCCACAGCTCACCCTGTGGCTCTGAGCCCCTCACAGCCCCTCCCCCTCCCCCACAGCTCACCCTGTGGCTCTGAGCCCCTCACAGCCCTCCCCTCCCCCCTCACAGCTCACCCTGTGGCTCTGAGCCCCTCACAGCCCCCCTCTCTCTCTTTGGGGTTTCTGGGCAAAGGTAACAAATGCTGTGAGAAAGCTATTCCCATTTCTTGCTCACAAGACCTTATTTTAAGCAAAAAGACCTTGTCTCCACACTTGCTTATGTGTTGTCCCTTTGCTGAGAATCTGAAAGTACGAACCTCCCATAAACACTGCTGGAAACCAAGTCACCACTCCGGGCCCAGGCTGGGACACTGTGCTCTGGGCAGAGCTGGTGCCCGGCAGCCCCTGCCCAGGGCTCAGCTCCTACCAAGCAAAGTTCTTGTTTTGCTTTCAGGCCCAGGAAGTCCCAAACACATAAATATTTTATTGACCACTTGACCTGACTTCAAGTTTTGCTTCCTTTGTTCTGAGCTGATATTGTGCACCCGGAACATACTAAGACTTTCTCTCCCATGGCTCCAGGACAGTTATTACTGGATAGCTAGGTTTCCTGGAATTAGGGAGTTTGACAGATGGGAGAGTTTTTAATCTTTTGCCACCCACTATACAACAGTTCTCACAGATCAGACTCTTCTTGATGCATTACACCCTCATGAGAGCAAGAGCGGACCCTTTTACACAAGAAAAAAACCTATGCACAAAAGGTGATAAGAAGGGGAAAAAGAAAACCCTGTTCCCAGACTGTGTGCATGGAGACCTCAGAAGAGAGTGACTCTTGTTATTCTCAATGAAATTGTGATATGTTTCAAAGATCCATGGGGTAACACAAAGGAATACGGAAGGATGGTGGTATGTATTCCTAGTATGTACAAAAAAAATCACGCCACAATCCCAGCAGATGACGAGTTACTGGGAGCACGGTCGAATGTAGAAAGAAGTTTATGTAGTCATTCCTCTCTTTCTGAGGGAAATCAGCTCCATGACTCGCTGCAGATTCCAAAGTCTGCAGTGCCCAAGCCCTTAAATCAGAAGGTATAGCATTTGCACAGAATGTGCATGTCTTGTTGTATACTTGAAATCATCTCTGGGTGATTTATGGCACCTACTGTCATGTGAGTGTGTGTATGACTCCTCTCTGGATGTCTGAAGGTACCATGTGAGTATGTGTGTGAATCATCTCTGGATGACTGACGGTACCTATGTGAGTGTGTTACTCCTCTCTGGATGACTGCTGATACTATGTGAGTATGTGTGTGAATCATCTCTGGATGACTGACAGTACAATGTGAATATGGGTGAACCTTTCCAGGTTGTATTGTTTGGGCATAGAGACCTAAAAAATTACATATGCATATTCATATTCCGTACGTTTATTCTTTTATCTATTTTTAGTCCACCATTGGTTGAGTTCCTTGACACTGGATCTACAGATCGAGATAAGGAAAGCTTCACTTATAATATTTAAGTGGTTATTATTATTATAATAGTAAAATCATATTATTTTTATTATAAATTACCATGCAAAATGGATACCATAGAAGCAGACAATACGTCTCTCACCCAGTATATTGTTCAGTAACAATTTAACATCATAATTAGGGCCTCATAGAAGCCAGGAGACAGAGAACATCTGTCTGACCCCATAGTCGGAAAGAGGCAGACAGTCTCCCTAGAGAAATGGGGTGCTGGCCACTGTGGCCCATAGAAGGAGGCCGTGCAGCACTGGACACACGCTGGGGAGATTTCCACATTGAGACCTGAGAAAGTATTCATCAGCAGTTGGAAATTACTAATCAACTGGGTTGAAATTGATAAATGAGGGAATCAAAGTGATAAAAAATGATGAGACTGATTAAAGGCAAGTTGTGAAAAAAGCTAACAGCTTTTTCTTTGAAACCACTACTCATGCAAATTAGTTAAACTACACATCCTCTTGCAGAACACTTCCAAAAGCTTTGAACAATTCCCAGAATTCTTTTTAGCCTTAATCATTCTTCCTTTAGAACTTTTAACATAGGACAACTCCAAGAGAGCCAGTCAGCCCTCCTCCCTTCCTTCTTATGAACTAACATTAATCATGATCTAAAATTCTAGAAGCCTCTAGCAAACTGGTTTCCTGTAAAATTTTGTTCATTTAAGATGTTATTTATGTCAGGAGGCACCAAGAATCCTTTAAGTTTTCCAGTTAGGACAGCAAGCATTTTAATGCATCCATTAATAGATGTCTGTATTACCTCTTTAGTGAATGTGGTATATATACACAATAGAGGTCTATGCTTCCATCAGAAAGAATGAAATTGCCAATGAGAAATGGAAAGACCTGGAAAAATTACATTAAGCAAAGCAAGCCAGGCCCAAAGAAATACAGGTTGCATGGTTTCCCTCATTTGTAATAACTAGAATATGTCTATGATATTCTTAGCAGAGGCTCACAATAGCCCAATCACTAAGTACATAGGACCATATGCAATGAAACATATCGAAATGAATCAAAATGAACTCCAAGAGGTTCTTATTATGTTCTGTATGCAGTTATTTCTGTTTCAGTTTTCTGTACTTTTGCATATAAGTTTATCTGATCCACGGAAGGAAAACAGCAGGACAAAGGATGAACTAATGCAACAATGATACTCACTTGACATTATGTTGGAAATGAACTTTACAACTTGGGGGAGGAGAGTGGGGAGGGGAAGCAGGAGAGAATGAGGGAGAGGCGAGTGCTCAAAGTGAAATGGACGCATTACCTGATTTATGTAAGTGTAACCCCCTGCTCATCACCTTTCTAAAGGATAAAATTTAAAATACTCAGGAATTTGAAAAATGAAAGAATAAAGCAGGCACTCCCTCGGCCACCACACCACATTTGGTTGGGGACTTTATTACACACACAAAAGTTGCTCTCCTGAAAGCTTCAGGAAGCACTAAAGAACCACTGGAAATGAGACAGGCAGGGAACAGCTGTGGCCCATTTCATGTTCAGAACCGGGTCTGTCTGTGCCGTCCGCAGAGAGCACTGCAGCAGTGTAGGTTTTCATCTTTCACTTCCAGCCCTGGTTTTTTCGCTACTCTGCCTATGCTGCCACCAGACCTCGCTGCTCTCCTCCTCACCGCTGACATGGGGTTGCTTAACGCTATGTCAGTCTCCATGTGCTGTTTTCCCACCAATTGGTTAAGACAATGACCTTTCTGTCCAAGTTTGTAAATGCAATAACTCCAGTGCCACACATTACAGAGGTGGCTTTTAAGTATGTTTTGGGGCTCCCCCCTCTATTTAGAAAGTGGACCACTAAAACATTAAACCAGGGTCATCTTTCTGAAGTTTGACTAATTAGTTGGCACATTTGATAGATCACTAGGGTAAACAGAGCTTCAAGGGTGCAGCGTACTCTCAGTGAATACAACACAACCGCATAGAGATAAACTGATTAAAGCACATCACGTTTGTCAATCAAATGGAGCTTATCTCTCTTGTCTCTAAATAACCCTTTTATCACAAAGTGCATTTTCTGAAATCACATCCTGTGGTCACAATGTCAATTCCTAATTTTATTTTCGATTTACCTCATCTACTTATGAATACCCTTTCCTCGATGTAATTAGTGTCACTCACACTTTAATTGAGGACATTGTAAGACGGAGCTGAATTTGAAGATGGTGGCATGATGTCAGGCTGAGTTCATCAATCTTACAACTTGGTGCGCCAGCCAAAGACAACCAAGCCGCACACAGATGCTGAGACTGGCAACTTTCCTTTTTAATTAACAAAAATAATATAATAAATGTAGAAATTAGAAAAAACCCTTTCCTTTCAATTTCAGTTCTAGTACTTTTGGCTCGGCACAGTCAAACTCAATGCAAAAGGACAGTGAATTGAGATGCCCATAGCTCATACCTGCAATCTAGTTAGGCAGGAGGCTGAGATCTGTCAGACTGCTTTTTGAAGTCAGTCTGAGCAGAAAAGTCCTTGGGATTCTATCTCCAAAAATATATGACCAGCCAAATCTTGGCTGGAGGCATGGCTCAAGTAGTAGAGGACCAGCTGAGAAAACAAGCTGAGTGTGAGGCTCTGAGTTCAAAGCCAAGCTAAGAAAAAGAATAGCTAGTTGAGGAGTGAATGCTTAAAGATCAGCAGTCATTGGTATTGCTAATTTTCTTAATATGTGTGGGCTTTCAGCCTATGCATTAATGCATACTCAAACCATTATCAATGGTGTGAATGAGTCTAGACATGTGACAACAGTAGATGTTTTGGTTCAATACCAATTTTTGACCTCAGCAACAATAAGCTTTTCTTTGTACCATGGTACTTTGCATCAATTCCACAGAGACATACGCACTTAAAATAGAGATGCTAAATCGTACCAAAATAAAATTGTTGGGTTTAAATAGATATTGTACACAATTACACAAAATTAGTGTGGAGTAGTTTGGCCATTCTTATTAAGAACAAATAATATAACAAATTACTATGGTACAACAAAATATAATAGGTATTTCCTTTTAATGTATCAATCACTTTTTTATTTTTCTCTATGCACATATTTACAAATAATATCAGAACTATCTTTAGACTTTTACAGTTCTATTATTAGCACTGAATGCTGAGTTCATTTATTCAAAGAACAATGGATGCATACATAGATTTGTATCATATATTGAAATGTGAAAAGTAGCCTTAGTCATGGGTTGCAATATGTTCACATGCTAAGTAACAGTTGTTGGTTACAAACAAATGTACAAAAATCAGTGTACATGTGGAAATCATCAGTTTCTAACTACTGACAGCATCAAGATATACAAAATGGGGGAGAGTAAAATAGATTAGAAGACTGAGCACACACACGTAGATGTTTAATCTAGTAGCACCATAAGCAACTGACCGTACAAATCCCAGGACTTAATAAGTGAACAAACTGCTCTTGAGTGATAAAGGAAGGGGCCAAGCTGACACAGCGAGCAGCTGACCTACAGCCCAAACCAGAGGCACTCACTCGGTCCAAGCCCTGGACCGAGTGCATCAACCACTCACTTAGAAAATGGCTTTCCCAGCAGTATGGAGGTTCCTCAAAAGATTCCACATAGAGCTCCCTTAGGACCCAGCAATCCTACTTTTGGGCATTTACCCAAATGTTCACAAACAAGACCACACTGAAGCTACCATGACTATGTTTATTGCAGCATTTTTTACTATAGCTAAGATATGGAACCAACCCAGATGCCCCTCAGTAGATGAATGGATCAAGAAAATGTGGTATATATACACAATGGAATTCTATGCCTCCATCAGAAAGAATGACATTACCCCATTTGTTAGGAAATGGAAAGACTTGGAAAAAATTATATTAAGTGAAGTTAGCCAGGCCCAAAGAAACATAGGTCCCATGGTTTCCCTTATTTGCAATAACTAGTATATGTCTGAGTCAAGCAGAAAAGGTCAGATAAGTTGATGTTAGGGAAATGAACCCTAAGATATGTATTCAAATGTTCTTTTCTTTCATGCGATTGTTTCTAACACATTTATAAGATTATTTCTTTGTTGCTTTGTATGTCCCTCCCCCACGGTATAACCTCTGCTTTCACTGTGTTTGATGTCGGTATAATTTGTGGAGGGGAAGGGAAAAAAATCGTTTAAACAGGGATACAGGTGGACCCATTGCAACAATGAGATGTGCAAGTCATTATGTTGAAAACGAACTTTACAACTTTGGTGCAGGTGTGGGGGGGAGGGGGAGTGGGGAAGGATTGGGTGGGGGGGCATGGGGAGGATGGGATGGGAAGGGGAAACAAAGGAGGAGGCTACAATGCTTGATAAGAAATGTACTCATTATCTTGCCCATGTAATTGTAACCCCTCTGTACAGTATTTTCACAATTAAAAAAAAAAAAAGAAAAGAAAATGGCTTTCCTGAGGTTGGCTCCAGGCAAATGAAAACTCAAAACCCAGAAAAAAACAAAGCAAAACACAAAACCACGCGACAGTGTTTGAAGGGTGCTTCTGAGGGACTCATCACGCAATCAAAGTCTTCAGGGAGCATTTATAGGAGGTCGTTAGGTGACGGCTCCTGGATGCACCGGGAGCTGTCTATCCTGGGGGAGTGACATGGGCCCAGGTAGAGGACATGACACAGACCACAGAGACTCAGGTGCTGGAAGCAGCGCGGTAAGGGACCAGGGATCCCACAGGTGAGGATGAGCTGTGCATGAATCCAGGCATGGAAATCAGTGAGAGAGGAATGCGGAAGCAATGTGGAGTAGCAGGAGGCTGGACCAGAATACCCCTGGCTCTTGATTTATGGGGAAAACAGAAGCAGGAGCAAAGCAGCGGAAAGAGCTGGGAATCGGGGATTTTGAGATTCCTGCAGAATTTAGGGTGAAATAGGTTGTGCATGCACATGCAGTAGGTTATGCAAAGCTACACAGAAACCAAACAACAACAACTACAATAAAACAAACCCCAAACACTGAGCAAGTGGTTCAGCCAAAGCCGTAAGGAATGAGTTTGGATCTTTTCATTCACACATCGTTTTCCAAGTATGGATGAGCAGATTTTGGACTATTCGATGCTGTTGAGCATGGGTGTGATGGTGAAAATGTTTCGGATCTGCACTAATATGGCAGCCACTAACCACGGTTAAATTCTTTTATGATAATGAGAAAATGAATTTTAATAATAGTGTGAATTGGTGGGTATTTCTATTTAAATAACCACACATGAGAAGTGACTATGTCTGAAACGGTGTATGTAAATGCTCAGTTTACTAGTGAACCATGAACAGAATGCTTCAAGAAAAAAACACAGTTCTACAGATTAGTACAAGCCACACAGATACATTTCTGTTGATTATTAACTATTCTCCAGGCTATGTACTGGCACTAAGAGTCTTGACTATTATATTCATAGGGATGCTTTTCTGGTAATGGGAATGAGTTCAGGGCCTTCTATCCTCTTGTCCTTCAAACAGAATTTTTAATGTATCCCTCTTTTCCTGCTACATTCTAAAAGGGTTTGAGATAGTCATACAGAGATGCCTAAATACAGTAAGAATAAAGTAGAAGAAATTTAAAAAGGAGAGAATATGAACTAGAGAGAGATTCCTAAGAATAAGGATGGGTGTGGAAATTATCTGCCATAAAACACCACAGTTGAGGACAGACTTTGGAAAGTTCTGCTCTCTGCAGCAGTCAAAACCAAGGGGATGTCAGGATGCCGGCCAGCAGAGGGAGCTGTTGTGCAAACCAGGAGGGTGTGCTCGCGTATCTTACACTGAGTCAAATGGATCATTTAACTCCGCGGAGGAGCCAAGGGCTGGCATGGTCTACCCCCAGGCTTCAACAGTAAAGGAAACTGCTCTACAGAACAGCCTAGAAGAAGCAACAGGCAGCTAGGTGAGGCAGGTGTCTGGAGACAAGGAGCCTCAGTGCCACCTCAAGGTGCTGGGGTACCTTGAGGACCATGCTGGTTTAAGGAGCCATCTTTCCCCTCTTCTTTTAACTCCAGATAAGTCTGAGGCATGGAGGAATTCCTCCCATTTGATTTGCCACAGTGGAGACACTGCATGATGGGTAATGTCCTGAGTGATGGAGGCGGAACATTTGGGCGTGGATTATGTGCTCTGTCCTAACGCTGAGATCAGAGGTGCGACGTGAAAGCCAGGGCAGTGAGGTGCTTGTGGACTCACACTGCACCAGCCCTCTCCCTCCCTGCTCTTCCCAGGTGAAGAGTGCACACGAAACACAGTGAAAATTCATCTTCTTGGTCCCTTTAGAGACTCCATGACATCATCCACGAGCATTTTCAAGTTACAGTCTATAAAGATCACCACAGAGCCACCAGATAAAACACCATTCGCCACAAATGTGTCTTAGTGGCAACTGTTAAAGGTACTGAAACGGGTCTTGGATTTGCACAAGTGGGTTGTGGCAATGCCCATCGAGCCTCGGCTGAAGTTAGAAGCCATGTGCTCTCATTATCTTTGACGTCTCTCTGGCCCTTTTCCTTCCCCACATGACCCGGCAGAGTCCTGTAGGCCACACTGAGCAATTACACCGGCATGAGTCCATTTGTCCCAGACACAACAGCATCAGCCTTGTGCTCTCCAGAGCCGGCTGGCATCACCCGGGCTGCAGCCCCTGGACAATCACGTGTCTTCTCCAGGATGCAGTGCGAGTCGGGATCCGCCTCCTCCTTTCCCGTGTTAGGCTTAGAAGCATGACTTCTGCAGTGGGGTTAGGAGAAAAGCTGAAGCCGAGCACGGGCACACAGGCCCTTTCCTGCATCTTCTCAGTCTGCTAAAGCCACTCAGGGCTCTTTCTGTCCCTTGAATTTGCTTTGCTCCCTCCTGTCCCAAGGTTTCCTCTGAGGATGTTCCTTCTGGCCTTTTCCATGCCTCCACTTCTCTCTCTTTCCTGCACCACGAGTCACAGAGCGCTCAGTGTTGATCAGTGCCCAGAACCCTCATCGAACGCAAGCTCCATGAGGGAGGCAGCTCACCCGTCTGTGAGCTGGTTGTCCTTCCACGCACGCAGAGCCTGGAGTGAAGCAGCAGCTGCTTTCTGTGACGAGGACATGGCCGTGCTCTCGGGACGCCCTGAACGAACCGCGGGATCCTAGTTGAACGCCTGTGCCCTCGCTGAGCTGCGGCGAGTGGACGTGCCAGCGCTGAGCATCATTCCCAGGAGCGTGACCACAGTGTATTTTTTAATGTAAAGAATAATGTCCACTTCTGAGATGGCAGAAAGATACTTAAAGCTGTTTGAGTTTTAAGAATCCAGCAACAATTGCATTTTCTCAGTGATGGAGAGCTTTCTGCACTGTAAATCACTAACCTATACAACTTAGAAGTCACCAGCGGAAAACGTGTTCTTAAAACAATACCTACTGCCTCTGGTTCAAGGGACTCAGCATTAAATCCCTAGGCATCAAAACAGCTCCATCGTCTTTTCTGGAATCGTATCTCAAGTATTCTTGGACACAGACTCAACTGGCATGAGGAAAGCGCTGAAAGTGTTTTCTCTTAGACTCAAAGTCCTTAAAAACAACCACCACCACAAAGGACTCCATTGCTAAACTCTGATAAACGTTCCTTCACATGTATGCAATGCACAATTATAAGCAATTTCATAAAATGCACGCTATTCTTTCCCCTGAAGACCACAATGCCTGTGAGTGGGTACATATGTAATTGAGTAATTTTCTCAAATGCTTATTATTTGCTTCAGTCTTATTTCAGACTCACTGGCACGCAGTGGATCCCCACTCACTGTTATACTGTTATTATCCACAGAAAGCTTCTGCCCTTTTCTGTCTTCCTTACATTCCCAGGAGCACAGCCCATCCTCTGGGAAGCATGGAAGCACAGAGCTCAGAGCTCACCTGTGCCAGACTTCTTGTTCAAATCACACTGTAAGGTGAGGCTCCCTTCCCCACCCCGGGGTTTCCCATGTGATAGGTGGAGAGAGGAACAGAATAACCAAGTTGCAGATTTTTCACAGCATTCAGATCCTCTCTTAGCTGGTTGAAAATCTCATTATCAGCTTTACAGCTGTTTTTATACCTTGATTTATTTTTATTTTTAGATCAGAGGGAAGAATGGCACAATTGCAGCCTAGAGGTTTGCTTTAGAAAATAGTTTAAATTAGACTGCTGTTGATTTATACCCAGCTTGCTATACTTAGCATGAATGCACACTTGAGCACACTTTATAGGTAGCTTCTCCTTCTGTTGATCTGATGACAGCTACAGAAGCCCAACAGAGCCTGCCACAATAGCCAGTTCCAGAAATAGTATCTGCTAAAGCATGTGTTAGGTAAATAGAATCTGATGGTATAGTGGAGTTTCATCCCACAGGAGCGCTTAGCCCCTCTGAAACCAGCCTTTTACTACTTGCCTACTTATATATGAAAAAGAAAACATCACCGATCTCACCGATGAGCAGAAAGCAAACAGTCTAACTTAAATCAGCATGCTGGAATTCAAATAGGAATGAAGTAATCCAATAGAAAAATTAATCTTGAGTTATTTTAGAGGGTAGAGTGCCCCAAATTCTTGTATTTCAAGGTACTACTATTATAGTGCTTACTATTGAACTCTCCAGCGTAGTATTTTTTTTTTTTTGTCAGTCATGGGCCTTGAATTCTGGGCTTGAGCACTGTCCCTCAGCTCTTCAGCTCAAGGCAAGTGTTCTACCACTTGAGCTACAGCACCACTTCCCAGCATAGTATTTTAATAGTAGCAGACTCAAGTTTCAGTTGGCCATGGTAGTTTACATTTGTAATCTCAGAACTTAGGAGGTTGAGGCCGGAAGATCGTGAGCTTTAGGCCAACCTGAGCTATATAGTAAGATCCTATCTCTAAATGAAAACAACAAGAAAACCAGGACTTAAGATGTAGCTCAGTGTACAATGCTGGTCTAGCAAGCATGAAGCCTTGCTTTGATTATCAGTACTACAAAAACCATTCAACCAACCAACCATTCAACCAAACCAAACTCAAGCTTCCCCTTTATGTCAAGTACAGATAACAATAAAATCTGGTCTTTGGGCTAAAGGTTTTGCTCAGCGGCACAGCATTTTTGCCTAGTATGAACAAGGCTCTAGGTTTGATTCTCTGCAACACAAAAACAAAAATCAAATGTAGTCTTTGTTATTTTGCAATTATGATAGACAAGAGTTGTAACATTTCCTTCTTCTGCTATGTTTGGTGATCATAACCTGTAATCTACATTTATAAAGGCATCTCTCAGTTCCCTTAGAACACAACAATTCAAATTTCAGACCACATATTTATTCAATAATAAACGCATATAGTTTACAAGCACGGGCCTAGGAAAGAGAAGCAGTAAACAGTGAACTCCTGACTGGAGATGCCGATGCACGTGATTTCCTGGGAAAACCAGCTCAAAGCACAAATTTAATGTTATCAGCGTTCATAAGAATTTCTATTGATATCCTTCACAGTATTTGTTTTTTGCAATTTAACATCTGTAAAATTTTAAATTTCCAATAATGTCATTGCCAGATTCACAGAAATAACTCTTTTCATACTTATCGGTATATTGATATAGACAAAATCAAGAAGAAAGCTAGACTTTTAATTTTTAACCATAAACACTTCAATAAAACTGAATCTGTAGCTTCAGCTTTCCTTTCCCACTTGCCTCAGAAGTTTCTAGAATCCATTCTGAAACTGGTGTGTACAATTGGTGGTGACTGGGAAAGCTGTCATACCAACGAGGTAATAGGACCAGTGCCAGTCATGTGTTTTTGTTGTTGTTGTTGTTTTTACAGACAGTGTAATTTAATTATCTTTGAGTTCAGAATCACTCTCATTTTAAATAGAGGAAACTGGCTCATCTAGTGGAGCAGGCTTATGAATAAAATCAGCACCTTCTAACTACAGTCGGTACTCAACTATAGACTTAATTCACAGATGTGGACCAAGCTCTTCATAAAGAGGCTGAACTTCCACAACCCCTATGCAGCATCTTTCCATCAGATTGCCATGTGTCAACCTAATCGTCTCCCTATTTCCTTGGCCTTTATTGAGAACACATTACCAAGGATCCTTTGTTCATAGGCCTGTGCCCTAGCTTAAGGAATGAAGAGGTGGCTGTCAGGGCCCGGGTCTCGTTTGTACTCTCCTCTCTGCTATCTGGACTCTGGGTGTGGTGTGGAGATCAAGCTGGCCCATGAAGTTGTGACAATGCCCAGGGCAAGGACTGAGCCAGAAGCAAACACTGGCTGAGAGTATTACCAGCTTCCCGTCCGAAATTCCCACTCTGGGCAAGAATGAACTGCACACGAGTGAGTCGTGAGAGGTTTGGTTCTAGATTGGTTACGGAAGATGGGTCTACAATGACCAGTCTTGGAGAACCAAGGACTACGACATGACTGCAAATACCATGGCCACTCTCTCCACAGCACACAAGATGACTGAATCTGTACGTTCCCAAAGGAGAGTCTTGAGAAGGCTCCTGTTCTCCTGAGGTACAGCGTGCTGACCCATACTGAGCATGGGGAAGGATGGAGAGCAGGCCTATCTCAGGAATGAGAGGTGGCTCCTCTTGTGCAGGTTAGGTTCAGTTAATCCTCCCTGCAGTTAGGATACTGAGTGTTTGAAAATGATTTCAGAATCTAGAAAGTGGCTATTAGGGGATGAATTATGTGCCTCTCCATTTCTACGTAGAACTCTTAGCTCCAGTACTTTAGAATGTGACCATCCTTGGAATCAGGATGTTTAAAGAGGTAATGAAGATGAACTGAGGTTCTTTGGGTGTCCTTATAAGAAGAGATCAGAACACTAACACTTAAGTTCCAGGGAGAAGGTGGCCTTTTTGAAGTCATAGAGAGAGGTGTCAGAGGAACCAGCCCTGCTGACACCTTGATCTTCGACCTTTGCCTTGAAGAGTGGTAGGAAAATAAATCTCTATCCCATGTGGTATTTTTTTCTAACAGTACAAGCAAACTACTTGGGGGACCTATTACAAGAGCGCGGCCATGTGCATGCAAGCTGTTGACTGGGACTGGAGCGTGCCCAGTGGTAGAGTGCTCACCTGGAAAGAGCATGACTAGCAGTGTAAGAGGAAGAAGGGAGAAAACAGGGCAGCAAGAGGGACATCGGACAAAACAATGGCCTAGCCCTGAAATTTGTCCTTCTGCTTCTACTATTTCATTTCCTGGTACATTGTGTTTTCCTTTGTCAATATGTAATTCCATCACAAATCATTTCTTATCAAGATTGCAAATACAGAAAATATAGAAATTAAATTTTCTAAATTCTTAAATAGAACATACAAGATAACTTGGAAGGCATTCAGACTTTACTGGAAATAAATACTGGCTTGGTTTAGGTGTTATATCTTCACTTCCATATTGACATGAGACTATTAAACCACTCCTCTTGCTAACTTGGTATGCATTCAAAACATTAAGCTTTTGACTGTCCTCCTTAAGAACCAAGTGGTCTAAACTCTCATGAATATGTAAATCAACCCCTCTAAGCACACTATTAATTATCTCAAAGATAGTTGGAGGTCAGCAGCTCATACGAATTTCTGTGCATGAAATCTCATTAGCACAAGACATCACACAGTGAGGAAGAATAAAGTTTTATCACAGTTCTGAATGTGTGTGTGTGTGTGAGAGAGAGAGAGAACGCAAAGCACAAATGGACGAAGTAACAGTTCTGAACACAACAGCAGCAAGCTGTTGGGATGAGGATGATGATAGTGAAGGTATGAGGCAGGAACACAATATAACCCAAACCTTTTAAACAAATAAACATCTGTAGGAATCAGAAAGTGTGTAGTAAAGGTCGACGGCCGTTTCTGATGGAGACAAACTTGACTGTTTTTTACCTAGAGGCTACAAACAGCCTTGTTTTCTTCCAGGATAAATAAAGTTGTAAGTAGCCATTAGAGTGTGGCACACACTCCATTCCCTGAGTCAGCAGAAGAGGGCGGAGGCGGGGGGGGGGGGTTGGGGGGAGGGGGAGGGGAGGCTGCACAGTGTGGCTGTAACAGCACACACCACGGAGCGTGGCATGCCTGCCTGGACTACATCAGCCCCAGTTCAGGGAGTGCACACCCATTCACCTGTTTGGCACAGGCAGTGAGCGGGGCTTTCTAAGCTTCATAATCACAAGACCCTAATTCTCATCTAAATGCAATAACGTGTTCTCATAAGCCAAGCAACTATTGAAGGTCCCAGTAACAGTTTGCTTGTATACCTCGATTGGATACTCAAAATATAACTGATGAAAAAGATCATAAAGTATTTTCACACCTGGTAACAACTGCAGTGAGGAAGATAAGCATGCACAGCAGAGCCATTATCCTGCATAAGGATAAAATAGATGCAAAAAAACAACCCAGAACAAACCCCTTGAATACTGGTAGCTCACACACATGTCTCAGTCTGATGGCCAGGTGAAGAGAATTTGTCAAAATCTTTCCAGTATCAGCTTGAAAGAGAAAAGCGAGTGGATGTCTGCTGTTTCAGAGACATACTCCTAGGGGTGACACTGGAGAAAGAGCAGGGAGGTGGGTTTATGAAGGCAGGAAGGAGGAGGCTGAGACTGGGGAGGCCTCTCAGAGGCCGCTGGGCAGCCAGCTGAGTGGTGTCACAGATGGTCCTTATAACTGTCTGGAGCCACACACGGGTATCTGAGGCACCGCTGTGTGCACTGGCTGTGGCTCTCCATAAATTCCAGACTGCATCAACCCACTTAAAATGATATACTTAAAGGTCAATTAGTATTCACTGATGACTGCTATAATCCCTCCAGCCCCCCGGAGAGCTCCTTCTACACTAATAATGCACAATGCATGGATCCAGAGATTGTGCTGACTGCTACAAGGCAGGGGAAGGGATGTGAACACACACGTTAATGAACAGACGAGAGCCTAGAGACTGCCACTCTGAATGACTCTCGTAGCCATCTTAAGCACTTACTTACAGGCATCTCCAGATCTCTTTGGGTACATAATGAATGGATATTTGAAAAATAGTTAACTTTTGACCTTGTGAAACAAAGGTGGAATGACTTAAAGTTTTTATTTTTTAAACCATTTAAGAAATGAGAGAATCAGAAAAGACAACGAACATGGAGCGTTGAATTTAAACAAAGAGAATCAGACTGTTGCACACAGAGCAGAGAATGCCTTCCTTCATAACTCACTAAAGACACACGCATGCCCCAAACAAACAGAAAATTGCTTTGGTGACTTTGAGTCAGGACTACTATAAAGGCGGCAATTCCAAGGATCAACGGATGGCGGAACAGACAGGGCCTTGTTGAGCTAGCAGGAACGAGTCCAGGAACACCATCAATTCTGTCCTACAGCTCTTTCTCTGGTCCTTGTCCACGAACCAGTCACTCTTTATAATGAAGCGGCTTGATGGAGTGTCGCTCCCGTTGCAGGCAGGGAGAGGAGAGCGGAAAGCTTTGGATAAATTGTACATTTCACCATCCTTTCCACCCGCGTGGGAGCTGCTCTGTGTTACAGCCCCATTTGCTCTGCCTCCTGGGTGCATGGCCAGACTCCTCTCCCTTCCCCTCTACCCCTCTGCTCTCCTCCACCTCTCTCCCCTCCCTGCCTCTCCCCTCTTCTCTTCTCCTCATCACTCCCCTTCCCTCAGTCCAAACACCAAGTGGTTGCGGGGTGGTCATGGGACTGGTCTCCAATAAGGAGCATAGGGAAAGGCCATTTCTTGGCTTGGCATCTGTGCTCTTGTGATGCATAGCTTACTTTGCTCTTGTGCCCACAGGCCCCCTGAGAGGACTCAGCAGACGTTGAGGCCACACGTAGCCTAAGTAGCAATCTGGGTCCTGAGTAACTGTATAGCCGAGGCCTCCCAGCCACCCACACTGGACCAGGGCAAAGTAGGAAAAAGAATCCCGGAGAGCCCACCAAATGTGAGAGCGCTTTGCCAGCTAAACCATTACACCCTCCCAAACAAACCCTCAAAGAAACAACCCAATTAACAAAGGAGCTCAAGAACTTGAAGACAGACTTTTCAGAGTAAGAAATAAGACTGGCCAATAGACACATGAGGAGATGTTCAGCACCTCTGGCCAGAAAAGAAATGCAACCCAAAACTACATGAGATTCCATCTCACCCCAGTTAGAAAGGCCATTATCAAGAAAACAAAAACAGATGCTGGAGGGGATGTGGTCAAAAGGGAATGCTACTCCACTGTTGGTGGGAATGTCAACTTGTTTGAAATCCAATGGAAATAAGAGGTGGGTTTTACTGTTTTTACTTTTTGTGTTGTTTATTAGTTTATCTGTCTTTGGGAGGGTAAGGTGGGCACAGAAAGGGAAGGACAAAGGGTGAACAACTGCAGCAGTGGTACTCACTAGACACTTGAAAATGAAATATACAGCTTGTGGACAGGAAGGAAATCCTGGGAGTGAGGGAAGGGTTAACATTGTTCAAAAAGAAACATACTCATTACTTGACTTATGTAACTGTAACGCCCCTGAACATCACCTTTACAACAACAATATGTATGTGTGTATATATGTGTATGTGTGTGTGTGTCTCACACTGATGTTTTAGGTTAGAGAAAGTAGACTACTAGCCTATATTTTGTTTCTTCACACAGACACATACATCCAAACTAAAGGAAAGCTACCACAATGTTTAAACCATCCTCCCAAATAAGACAGAAAGGAGTTTAGCATTAATCTCAGAAAATCAGAAAGTTTCATTTAATTTCAATTAACTTTGGAGGAAAACACTGGGTTTGGATGTCAAGTTCATGGGGAGTTTCAGTCCTGGTCTTTTCACAGAGATGATTACAACCACCCAGGACGCAGGAAACAGGAGTGCTGTGTGGACTGTGGACTATATTCAGAGACAACAGGCCACACATTTCAGAAGGGGAGGCAGACACACGGGGTCTGGGGCTGTGCACAGAGTTCCTGGAAGTTTGTTAATATTTTAATGCTTCTAATATGGATTGCTTATTTGCTGTTTGGAAGCATACAATTTCATATTCTTTTTGTTTTGACTATGTAGCCACATTAACAATGACTTTTGTTGAACTTTTATTAACCATTTCTACATCTTCTTTGATGAGTAATCTTTGAATGCATTTTCCATCTTCTGCAGTGTTGTTTCAGGAATTACACGGACTTGTTTCAGTGTATGTATCTGGAGAACCAATGATCAAAAGCAAAAAAAAAAAAACCTCCCCTCAGTTATTCATTCATATTATACATTCTGTTTACTTCTTAACTATCTGTCTGAACTCTTTAGGTATTAGAAATGTATCTCATCTCACAAGGAGAGGAGTTATGTGTCTCGTGCTGTACCAGTGAAAGACACTAAGGACTCTGGCATACTATAGTTGTTGAGTGGCTATCCTCAGTGGAGAGGAAATCATATCTAAATTAGATGGAAACTGAGGTGATGGTTTATTTTGTCAACTCAGTTGGATTGAAGACCGCATGAAAAATCGGACTTCTGGATGTGTCCACGAGGTGTTTCCAGAGAGGATTAATTAAGGAGAAAATCCACTCTGAATGTAGACAGTGTAAGGTCTGAGCAGACTCCACCCTCCTCCCAGCAAAGTCTCCACCCAGTACCTGCCTTACCTAGGCAACTGGCACACCTGGAAGAGGCCACATCTGCATTTGCTGAGGTCACTTCTGGATTTGATGTGGCCACACCTTTCCCCTCTCCTACCCTAGATAAGGCCTAGCCCAGGCCTAGATGCTCGCTTTCCCAGGTCTTTCCAGCAGCGTGGAGGGCCAACGTGGTCTGGTGCCCGCCGGAACAATGAATAAACCTACCCTTTACCTGAATACTACGTGCGTGCTGTGGTTCTTACTCGGCAACCTCTTTTTAAAAACCTAACAGACAGCACCCCACATACATGGGGTGGGTCCTGGGTGAAGTAAAAGGAAAAGAACAAAGAAGCTCGCTAGTTGAACCATTCCTTCTCTCGGCTTCCTGGCCACCATGAGCTTAGCTGCTCGACCTTAGTGCATCTTCCTGCCACGAAGAACTGAAATCTCTGGAACTGTGAGCAAAACACACCGTTTTACCCAATGGTATTTATGTCAGGTATTTTCTCTAATTTACTAGAATTTTATGAAATGGGGACTTGAAATTTTTTTTTTAAAAAGCCATAAGAAAACAACAACAAAATCTAAAAAGTCAGTAGTGAGGCAATATGAAGCCGTGTCTCAGAAGAGATGGAGTCCCTCCCCGGCAGCCCCAGGAACACAGGAAATCTGCTGTCAGCAAGGGGAGTGAGCTGCACGCCAATGCGTGTGGCAGTCATCATGATATGAATTCCAGAGCAGCATTCTACAACAAATCAACCTAATTCATGAAGCTCTGCAGAGTTAGCACTGTTAACACCTAGAGAGGGTCCTTCATCATGTCAAAATAATTCCCAACAAGAAGTGGTAAGAATAGCAAGTAGAGAAAATGATTTCCAAATGATGATGGAGTTTTTTCTCAAAGCCTGTATCTTTCTATAAGGCCTTGTTTGAGCTTCTGGAAGCGGGTTGTTTTCAGACACATTTGCTGTGGTTGCCAATCCTATTTTTAACTCCAGCAACATTTTCTGAAAGACCTGTGCTGGCCAGCAAATCAAACCATTCCCTGATAAACAGAGCTAGACAGATGGCGTAATTTCGTACTGAGGAATGCTATGGTCCCCTTGAAAAGTCCTCGTGCCTGTAGGATTCTCACCCCTGCAGCCCTTCTCAAGCTTTGAAACCTGGGAACTTCAGCCAACACACACTCACCCGGAGAGGCTGACATTTAATTGGCCTGGGCACAGGAATCCTTAAAGCTTCTGTGTGGCCTAATGTGTATCTAGAGCTGAGAGTTGGTGGGAGGAGCTGGATATCAGCGCCAGCCATAGCCAGGTTAAACCTCAGCTTTGAGTCAGGCATCAGTGACTCATGCCTGTAATCCTAGCTACTTAAGAGACTGGGATCAGAGGATTGTGGTTCAGAGCCAGCCTGGGCAAACAGGTGAATGAGATTCTTATCTCCAATTAACCACCAAAAAGTCAGGAATGAAGCTGTGGTTCAAATGGTAGAGTGGTATCTTTGAACAAAAACAAAGCTCACGGACAGCACCCTGGCCCTGAGTTTAACCCCAGGATTTGCATAAAACTAAGCAGTCAGCTTTGCTCTTCCTAACTCTGAGACCCTGGTTACTTTATCATACTAATTCTTATTCCTTCCTCGGTAAAATGGGAATAAAAATTTCTACTCTAAAAGTTTACAATTGGTTTAAATATGGAAGTGAGCTGGAAGGTAGAGATATCTGTCCTTTGGCCCTCTTGGCTTTAGAACTTTCTAAGGTATCACACTTTGCTCTTTGCAGGCTTGTCTGCCATAGTGATTGAGAACACAGCTGCAGAGCTGCATCTGGCCGGCTTTGAATACCAGCTCTGTTCCTTACTAGCTGTGTTATCAGGTGCAAGTTAATTAACCATGGTGTGCTCGTATAATGGGGAGAATAATATCTTTTCCAACAGTGTCTTGGGGGGACTCAATGGATTTGTACATGCAAGCACAAAGAATGCACCTTCTCTGCGCTCAGTGACAGCAATAGTCATTATTCATTTTTGACTCTTGGGGCAATACAATTCAGCATCCCATATTTAGAAAGCATAATAAAATTTGGGGTTTAGTGAGGAGCTCACACTAGGAGAACAGGGTTTATACTCGGAAAGAATTTTAAATCAGTTTTAATTACTCATCACAACCGTTTTGTTAATGAGGAGACTGGCTCACGGACGGCCACGAATACCTTGAAGAGCGTAAACGATGACACCTGAGCTTTGAGAGTGTCTCCATGAAGGAATTGAAAGCCGATTGCAGGAGTGAAAGGACTTGTTACACCGCGTTTTGGTAGTACCGGGTGAGAAGTGCTGGATGCCAGCATAGAAATGGATGTGTGCAGATACTGTTAACAGAACATGTGGGCTGTGCGTCACTTAGCAGCGTGAGCATGGGTGTACACCTGGCGCTCTAACTTCTGTGAGACTGGTGTCACTTACAAAACGAGTTGGTTGGTTCTTGTGGCCTGTATTTTTTGGTATATAGTTAAGAGCCATAGTGCTTTTTAAAAATTGATGTTCTTATAAGGTTGGTGTGCAGAGATAATTACAGCAGCCCAACCTGTGGAGATGCTGAATACTGGCTGCTGCGTATGGACTGGCGCAGGCTGGAGAGGGGCGGGGACAGCACGGTGCCCTGCCCACAGGCAGGGAGGGTGGCCCCGCCCAGCTCCGTGTGTGAGGTGCCCCAGCGCTGTGCTCTGTTTTCCATCCAGGGGTCACATGCTGCCCTCACTGGATGATTGGTTTTCATGTCCCAATATCCAAGTCCTTGAGCCTATGCTAAACTGGGAGTAAAACCCCCACGCAAATCCCAAGAACATATTTATCCACGAGTCTGCCCCATTCAGATCTTCATTCAAGCCCCTACATTGAGAAAGGTCAAGGAAAGGATTTGGGCTCTCTCTCTAGTACTAGAATCATCCATCCCAGGTGGGCAGACAGAGCCTTCGTCCTTAAGAGAATCAATGGCTTTTGGTTCTATAAATAAAGCTTACTTGACATTTTTTGTAGGAGCTATGTAATCCAAAATACCATATTGAGTGAAAAAACAAAGGGATGGTAACCAGGTCCTGAAGTAACAATAACAACAACAACAATAATTCTCTCTTGAGCAAATATTAAAGACAATACTGTTGGGTTTCATACAACACAAAGGCTCAGTCTCTCTCTTCTTTCCTTTCCTCTTCTTGTCTTTTCTCTTTTGTGCCAGTCTTAGGGTTTGAACTCAGGGCTCTACACTCTTGATTAGCTTTTTCACTCAAGGCTGGCACTCTACCAAGTGAGCCACACCTCCACTTCCATGTTTTTGCTGATTAATTTGGAGATTAGAGTCTCATGGACTTTCCTGTCTGGGTTGGCTTTGAACTGGGATCCTCAGACCTCAGCCTTCTCAGTAGCTAGGATTATAGGCATGAGCCACCAGCGCCCAGCCTTCTCCCTTCACAGAAATGGGGAAGCATTTATAATTGCTGTCAGGGTAAATTTTCCAAAGGCTAAAATAGCCTATGATAATCAATACTATGACAAAGAGAGCCATATTTTTTGTGAGTAAGTACTTTTAGAGATGCATGTTAAGAGGTTGAGAGACAAAGAAACAAGAATTGAATGGTTATACAGTGCAGATAGTCCCAACACAGCTGTTTCTAACACGTCTCCCCTCCTGGCTATTGGATACATCCTTTATGAATAGTGAGATGAAGAATTTGTGGCTTTATGCTTTTTCTTGTTGTTAAACACTGAGGGGAAGAAATGCTGGGAAAGCAGGTTCTCAACAACAGAAGACATTCATAAAAATAAAAGCAAATTTCCAGTGCAAGTAACCAGTGATGAGAAGCAACATTCACACACAAAAACCAATCTAGTGCCAGGTGCCAGAGGCTCATGCCTGCCATCCTCGCTACTCAGGAGGCTGAGATCTGAGAATCACAGTTCAAAGCCAGCCCAGGCAGGAAAGTCTGTGAGACTATCTCCAATAAACCACTAGAAAACTGGAAGTGGTGCTGTGTGGCTCAAGTGGTAGAGTGCTGGCCTTGAGCTGAAGAGCTGAGGGACAGCACTCAAGCCCAGAGTTCAAGCCCCACCACTGACAAAAAAATAAAAATAAAAATAAAAAACAATCTAGTACCAAGTATACAGTATAAAATACCATATTATAAATACATTAATATCCTGCCTCATTCACTATTAATACAAAGAAGTTGAACCCATGAACATGTAAGGTTCTAAAGATACCAATTGCGTGAGAGCTGTGGAAAAGGGTGGACAGTTCCCCAAATGTTTAGAGACAGAATTCTGCTTCTAGATATATACCTCAGAGAAAGGCAAACATACACCTACACATAAACTCATGTATGTATAATAGCACTGTTCAAAACAACAGAAAATTGTTCAAAACAACACAAATTTCCACCAAATATCCATCAATAGATCAATGTGTAAACAAGTCATGGTATTGCCATGCAACGGAGTACTATTCAGCCATAAATGAGTAAAACTAACACGTGCCACTACGTGGATGACCTAAAATACAAGCTAAGCGAAATAAGGCTAACAAAATTTCACATTGTATGAGTCTTGTTTTAGAAAATATGCAAAAGAGGCAAAACTCATATTAGTGGTAGCCAGGGCTGGGGGCAAAGGTACAGTCAGGTGATCACTTCATGTTCTTCTGAAGACACAGTTTTAGACCAGAGAGAAGTGTTTTTTTGTCTTTTCTTTTCTGGTGCTGGGGATTGAACCCAGGACGGGCCCTTGGTAGACAAGTATTCTGCCACTGAGCTACAGCCCAGCCTCCTTAAGTATATATTATATACATCTCACCTCAATTAAAATTACATATGTAATAATAGTATAGTGCAAATATGGAGAGGTTTGTTAAATGGTAAAACAATATCTTAAATGCTAGGCAACTCATCTTTAGCTCATTTTTTACTTTCTTTGTCATGCATATTCTTTCACCAATGCTGGATTCGTGCTCAACATGTTTAAAGATGAAATGGATTAAAGCATCTAGAATGTGCTATCGCAGGTGAACTCGCAGACACTCCGCACCTGGCGGGATAATATTTCAAATATATTCTCACTGCCTTCGTGCAAGCTGTGCATTTTCTAGCTCCCAGCAGTTCCTGGGTTTTTATATCCCTTGTGACCCAACCATTAATGTTTTTTACTCAGCAAGGGCCAAAAACATGTGCACCTCCCAAGCGAGGGCTTGTTTTCCCTCAGCAGTTCTTCTTCTATTCTTGATTAGCAATGGAGAAGAGAGAAGCGCCAGACTTACCCACGCAGGGCAGCGTGTAGCCGAGCTGGGCGTCGTGGACAAACTGCCGGTCGTTGAGTCTCGTCACGCAGTACAGGTGGAAGCAGTCCAAGCAGATGACGTGGCGGTGGTTGCACGGGAAGACCAGCACGGGGCTCCTGCACAGACAGGGGAGAGGTTTCTTGTGGGGCCTGTGGGGTGGATAGGCAGCACGTGCTTTGCAATGACTTCTGGAAGGAGACCCGGATGCCAAGACGTGAGCTCACCTCCACCAAGGCTGCCCTGTCAACACTGCAGGGGCTCTACAAACCATAGAGGTCAGTATCAATGCATGGAGCGATCATTGCTTACACCTCAGGGCAAATATAATTTCTTTCTTCAAGTCTTCCCTGATTCACAATTCTCCATGAACAACTAAAGTTCCACCCACCGTCTCCATTTCCATTGACCCATTACTGTCTCATAGCATTGGATGTGTTTTCCTCTGCTGATCAATTGTCATCTTCTTGAAAGCTGCTACTGTGTTGACACTATATTCTTATATTCCCCTAGGACTAGCATTTTAAGGTTTAAAATCAACATCGCTTGGATTTAATTTCAATGACATATAAAACTGAACTTCCTTGAAGTCCAAAGGAAAATGACAACTGCCACCAAAGTAGGTGTATATTCGGCAGTTACTTACATTTCTTTACCAGATCAAAAAATACAATTCAGAAATAAGAAATCAGCTGAGAAGGATTTTTCTATTTTAATATTTTATCTACCCCAGGCAAATATTCTACTTCTAAAATTATGATTTAAGGGATTATTAATAAACCAGTATATACAACTCCTAAGAATTTTAGATTCACTTAAAACACTTTACAGGAAAACAAATCTCTTCTAAAGCCCTGGAATTCTGCTGGCAAATGAACCATGAGGCTATTTCAAAAAAAGGGAGACAAATCGAATATATTAGTTTAATTTAATATCAGTCTCGAAGCAATTTCAGTAGTTAAAAAAGTTATTGGAAGCAATTTAGTTCGGTCTATTGCGTAGGTAAAGATTAGTAAATACAAAATAAACACGTTCGGGGCTGGGAAGGTGGCTTGGTGGTAGAGTACTTGCTTTGCATGCCTGAGGCCCTGGGTTTGATTCCTTAGCACCACATAAGCAGAAAGAAAAAAGCTGGAAGTGGTGCTGTGGCTCAAATGGTAGAGCGCTAGCCTTGAGCTGAAGAGCTGAGGGACAGCGCCCAGGCCCAGAGTTCAGGCCCCACAACCGGACCCAAAAAACAACAAAATAAACACGTTCGTTTCATGTAAGAGTTTTTCAAAGGCCCTTCCCCTCAAAAATTAATACTAAATATTAATATCATACAAGAACATTTTTAGCATTTTTATTGCAAAGGTGATACACAGAGGGGTGAAGGTTATATAAGTCAGGTAATGAGTACGTTTCTTTTGGAACGGTGAAGCCCCCTCCCTAATTTTCTCTCAGGTTTTCTCTCCCAACCCCACTCAGAAGATAGTTTCTTAACACCTAGGTGGTTTTCCACACTCTGGTTTGCTATTTATTTACTTTGAAGCAATATCTCCTATAAAACAAAGAAGAGAAAGCATTCCCAGGTAAGCAAACTAAATACGTCCACACGCTTGTGTGCTGTTCCCTCTTTTGACCTAACAAAGGCTTTCACTTTTGTTTCCAGGGACTTAGTTAATTCACGTTGATTGCTCTGAATTTTTAACCTGTTCCCTCCGAACAACTTCCCTTCGAAGGAGATAAAACCACCAAGGCTCCTCATCTCCTCGTGAGGCACCCGTGCACGGGCGTACCACATTCACGTCCACGGTGCATGCTTCCTGCAGCTGCTTCACAGGTGTACCACATCCACGGTGCATACTTCCTGCAGCTGCTGCATGGTGTACTACGTCCACAGTGCATGCTTCCTGCAGCTGCTCACGGGTGTACCACGTCCACGGTGCATGCTTCCTGCAGCTGCTGCATGGTGTACCACATCCACAGTGCATGCTTCCTGCAGCTGCTCACGGGTGTACCATGTCCACGGTGCATGCTTCCTGCAGCTGCTCACGGGTGTACCATGTCCACGGTGCATGCTTCCTGCAGATGCTGCATGGCGTACCACGTCCACGGTGCATGCTTCCTGCAGATGCTGCATGGCGTACCACATCCACGGTGCATGCTTCCTGCAGATGCTGCACGGCGTACCACATCCACGGTGCATGCTTCCTGCAGATGCTGCATGGCGTACCACGTCCACGGTGCATGCTTCCTGCAGCTACAGGGGCATACCACGTTCACGGTGCATGCTTCCTGCAGCTGCTGCACGGCATACCACATCCACGGTGCATGCTTCCTGCAGCTGCTGCACGGGTATACCACATCCACGGTGCATGCTTCCTGCAGCTGCTCACGGACATACCACGTCCATGGTGCATGCTTCCTGCAGATGCTGCATGGGCGTACCACGTCCATGGTGCATGCTTCCTGCAGATGCTGCACAGCGTACTATGTCCACGGTGCATGCTTCCTGCAGCTGCTGCACGGCGTACCACGTTCATGGTGCATGCTTCCTGCAGCTGCTCATGGGCGTACCACATCCATGGTGCATGCTTCCTGCAGATGCTGCACAGCATACCACATCCACGGTGCATGCTTCCTGCAGATGCTCATGGGCGTACCACGTCCACGGTGCATGCTTCCTGCAGCTGCTCACAGGCGTACCACGTCCACGGTGCATGCTTCCTGCAGATGCTGCACGGACCGCCTTTCCTTACTGTTGGGCTGTGAGAAACCTTCTCCACGCCACCTTGGGAAACGCGGAGTCCATAAGACTTGCTTTCAACAAGGAAGATTGTGGAGAAACTACCAGAATGTTTGTAAAAATTTGCTCTTATATAGAGCAAGCCTGAAAAGAACACATAGCAACGTTCCTGTGGAGGAAATAAAAAGAGAACTCAGAGAGGAGAGGTCCGGGGCCCTGGGGCTAGCATGGGGAAGGAGGACCCGGGGGAGGATGCCCCCGCGTGTGGCTCGTCCCTCAGGGTCAGTGAGGTCCCCAGGGACACAGACCTGCCTCGTCATCCACAGAACATCGGCCGTTCTGCCTAAGAATGACATGCGTTTGAAGCAGATTAGTGGGAAATGCCAAGTACACTATGGTGAGAGATAAATCCTAGAGAGCCAGCGGCCCCTCCAGAAACATTTAAAAATATTTTAAAATATTTTTATTTTAAATATTGTTATTATCTTGAAGTAGTTGTGCAAAGGAATTGCCGTTTAACAAAGCAGCTAAGTGAATACATGTGCCTTGATGAACATCTCACCCACGCCCCTCCCCTCGTTTTCCTTATGGCTTTGGCTGTAAATGGAATCCTTTTTTGCATTTAACAAAGCATTGTGTGTGTTCCGCGCAGCTTGCTCTCTGTGTCATCCCTTCAACATCCGCACCCCCTCCACCCCTCCCCTCATCCTCCTCACTTCGTGACCCATGCAGTGCATCGTGACCCATGCAGTGCATCGTGACCCATGCAGTGCATCGTGACCCATGCAGTGCATCGTGACCCATGCAGTGCATCGTGACCCATGCAGTGCATCGTGACCCATGCAGTGCATCGTGACCCATGCAGTGCATTCTGGCCGGCATTCTACTCCTGCCCTCCCCCCGTTCCTCCTCCTCTCCTCTTGCTTCCCCCCAACCCCCCGCTTGCAAGGACCTGTTTCCTGGTGCTTATTTTTATTGGGCTTTGACTTAATATTTCTAAAGAATTATACTATTCGCACTCTTCACAGAGTCTGTTATATTTCAATTACTTCATTTACAACCCCTTGCCTTCCACCCAGTGTGTTATGTCTAAATTGACAGGCACATTCTTGCGCCCACAAATGAGGGAAACCGCGCAGCCTGAGCTTCTCTGAGCCCGGCTTACTTCACTAGAGCTATTTTTTTTCCAAGTCTCTCCACTCACAGGAAGTTTCAGAAGCCCAAGGGTTGGACCATGGAAGGCTACAACCTCCAAGGTAAAAGACCAGCAAGAAGGAAGCAGGAAGGTTTGGTAGGATCTGGACCCAGGAAAGTCCTGTTCCAAACCAAGTGTCTGCTGCCCCAAGCCACTCTCCTTGAATGGAGATAGACAGGAAGATCTACTCTGCTGGCGGAAGTAACGGATATGAGGATCAGGCTCACTTGGACACACTCCTACCTTAGCATCAATATTAAGTGAAAGGCAATGCAGTGAGGGCTCGCCACACAGCAGTGAGCACAGCGCAGGACGCAAGCACAGCCACTGCACATCTTAGTGGAGAAAGGAACCACACCACTTTTGCAATGATCTGGTACTGTATAGCTATAGTTTTGCAGCTCCCATCAATGTTTTTCACTCAATTACTTATTGACCATCTACTTTGGCTAAAGTAACAATTGAATATCACTGCGAATGTGTAACATCTGGTGGTTAGACTCTAAGTACCTGGGAAACGTAGCGTGTTGTTTCCAGACACAAAATTCACCTGGAGTAAGTGTTACAAGACAGGACACATGAGCAGCAAACTCCAGGGACACAGAAGTTCAGCGTGGAGGCAGTCACGCGGCCGGGAGGTTTCCTCAGAGTCTGAGCTAGATTTAAGCAATGAGATCGACGCTGGGCCACTGGATAGAAACATGGCGAGAAACGGGACATGAAAACCACGCTTGAAACAGAAAGACAGCAGGTGGGCTGCTGGGACGGATGCAGGCGGGACAGCGTGGAGAGGAGGCGGGAAGGGAGGCCTGCAGAGTGTGGTCAGGGACGAGGCTGGCTGCAGGAGACCGTGCTAGCATGTGGCTCTACACAGTGGAATCCTCCCTGGGTTCCGCTGTGGTCTGGGTGCCCGGGCCACCCTGGAGTTCACATACTGAATCCCTGTCACCAGATAATGGGATCAGGAAGTGGAGGCGGGGGAGGAGTTAGGTCAGGAGGGTGGGGCCCTGGGAAGCGGACTCCAGGGAGAGCCTCACTGCCCAGCAGGTGAGGACAGAGCAAGGTGCCATCTATGAACCAGAAGCAGGTCCTCACCAGATCCCAGCTGTGCAGGGCCCTGGTGTGGCGTTTCCAACCTAAGAATGATGAGCAATGCCTTCTGCTGTTTGTAGCTACCTGGCTCAGGTACATCGTTATAACAGTTCAAAGAGACAGAGACAGATTGTAGAGGAGGGAGGCTGGTGCTTGAGTAAGCTTCACTGTGAGGAGGCTTGGAGACATGACGCTGAAGGTAGAAGGACGTGAGGTGTGTCAGTGGCGTGGATGGGGTTGCCAGGCGGTGGTGGGTGGTAGAGCTGCAGGTGGGGTGAAGCGTGCACAGAGTCACGTGTGCGGTGAGCGCCTGGCAGGACTGCACCTGCAGGCCTTTCACTCCTCCCCATGTTCCTCAGCCCCCTTTGCTCACATTCTATATAAATGTTCATTGATCTAGAAGTGATTTTACCCAAATGAGCCAGATTACAGGGTAATTAATTAAAGGTTAACTAAACCTCTCAATCATAAGTAAAAAGAATGACAAATATGTCACCGGACATTGCTGAAGCATTATTTGTAAACAATTATTTCTCCTTTTTTTCAGAGCATGACTATTGGGGTTTGAACCCAGGACCTCACCCATGCAACTTCCTTGTTCAGCAGGCACTCTACCACTTGACCCATGCTTCCAGGCTGGATTTTTGCTGGTTATTTTGGAAATGAAGTCTCTAGGACTCTTCTGCCTAAATTGGTCTCAAACTAACATTCTCTGGATCTCAATCTCCTGAATATCGAGGATTACAGGGGTAAGCAACTGGTGCAGAGTTCTTTTTATTGCTAACGCAATTCAAAGACACTTGGCTCACTGAATAGCAAGCACAGTTGAAGGAGGTTTAGTTCAACAAAATTTAGGGCAGAGGGGGTAGAATGATTGATAGGGTGATGGTGATGAAGATGTACTGGACTCATCGTCTGCTTTTTAGAATGGCAACTCCTGAAAGACAATAAAAATATCACTAAAAATGTAGGAACCTATCCCAACTGTTCTTCTCCTCAAAGAAAACTATTGTTAGTTTCCCAAATGCATAAGCCAGTATGTTGGAAAAATTATATGAATTAGATCTATAGGATCTATAAAAATGGGATCAAAGTTTTCTTATTTATTGAGTTTAATCCACACTCTCCCTCATTTCTCTCTTTCTCTCTCTCTCTGTTTTTGTCTTCCCTTCCCCCACACTCCAGATCTGTGTCTCTGTTCAATAGTCTTACATACACATCTTCATTAATACACATTCCTTTCCACATAGAATGGGCTCCTGCATGCACAGCAGGAAGAATGCAGAAATGACTGCATGTGACATCAGGGCTGTGTCAGGAAAGCTTCTCCAGTGTCTGTCTGAGCTCTTCTGGGAAGACCTTTTGCCAACCTCTAGCACCACACGTGGAAGGCTCTTAGGTGAATCATCTTTAAAGTAGATTCTCCACCACAGTGCAAGCCCAAAGGTGTCCGTGACCCAAGCTGGCATCTTGACTATGGCCCTGAACAAGAACCATCTAGCTGTGCCTTCCTGAATCCCTGGTCTTGTAAAACTGTGCAGACAATATGCAATGTGGTCTTCAAGCCACTAAGCTGTGGGGTAATTTGTTACACAGTAGTACCTAACTAATATGGGCTCCACAGAAAAAGAAAGCACATTTAGCTATTGGGTCCTAAAATAATGCATGAGGTAAGACAGTCATATTGGAAGGAGGGCGGCGATTCGAGGGCATTTAAAGTTGAGAGAAGCATGTGCGGTTGTGAAAATACAGGGTTTGGAGGGTGAATGCTGTAACTAGTTTCTCCATTTGTCCCAATGCAAAGAAAAATTACATATACACGTTATATGTGTGTGCACGTGTGTGTTTATATATGGTATGTGCACATCTTTTTACACATGATGTGTATGTACATGTGTAATAACATCGCCTGGTAAGCAGTGTAAGTCAGAATTTAAAAATTAGTAGAAAACATCAATATAACTTTTCATTTGTGGGAGAGAATCTGAGTTCAACAAACACTTGGACACCACCACATTTGTCATGCTTCAGTTAGCAATCTTTCAAAGCTCTCTACAAAATTCTGTGTGTGAAGAATTACGACTCCTGGGAATTTAGAAAAATACTTGATTACATGAAAAATAATTAGTGGGGAGAAACTGCACTGTTAAATGACTTAAATTTGTCTTCTTAGTGATTGTCATGTTAAATCCCTTTGAGTTAGAGATGGCTTATAAAATGGTAAGCAAACACTATCAGGAATCAAATGCAGTTCAGTATGCCCTGCATTTGGCCAGGCTTCTTATGCCACACTACCTAATATAACCACAGAGAGGATTCCCACACGTGCTCATGCACAGAAAGCCTGGGACGGGTCATGGTGGCACATGCGTGTCCTCGGAGCTCATTACGTGAGTTAGCCAAGGGGGACATGCTTAGTCCCTCTTGTGGAGAGGAACCTCATCCACACTCCTGACTCAAATTCAAACAAAACTCCACAGTCGAATGACCTTCACAATTCCTTCCAGCTGCCAAGTTTAAAATCCTGCAAGTTCCTTTGCCCATCAGTCGGCTTGGAACCAGTTCTCTATGAAGGTTCTGGCAGATCCTAGCCCAGCTCATTAACGCCCCTTCCAGCTTCTTCCTCCTCCTCTGCTCACGTTCTGTGTCATTCAGTCTGTTCTGCTACACATAAAAAAGCGAATCTGTTCTGGTGCTCTGATCTGACTTGTGGTGTCCCGGTATGACAGCATAGACACCATCGTAATGCGCAAGCCCTTTATATCTTGATTTCTCCTTCTTCTACTCTGACGATACTCTGCAACAGCCAAGCATGCCACCCATGAAAGTGATCAGTAACGACCCATCCTCTCAGGAATTCATATTCCCAGTGGGCTGAGGGTCAGCAGTTGCTTCCTGGTGCAGTAAGTGCTACACGGGGATGAGTTTGGAGAGCTTGGCCTGTTCCCAGGGCCGCAGCCAGGGGACGGGAGAGCTCCTATCCCAGCGTGTGCAGGCCATACCGAGAGCCAGCATGAGCGGCTAAAGGACTCTTCTCACTTATGAATGATTTTGTGAAATATACAAGATGAAATTAGAAACATGTTTAGATTATGAATAGGCGACCTGTCTGTCTAGGCACCAGTCAGCTTTCTATTACTACAACAAACACCTGAGATAAACATGTAAAGAAGAGAAGTTTATTTTGGTTCATGACAGCCCAGTGCTTTGGGCTGTGGACGACACAGTACATTGTGGTAGAAGCCTGAAGCACAGGAAGTCAGTTCATGTCATGATGGCCAGAAAGTAAGAGAGCAAGAAGGAGGGGCTGGGATCCCCAGGTCTCGTTCCAGGGCAGGGCCCCAGTGACCTAATTTCCTCTCACTAAGCCCCACCTCTTAAAGGCTCCGCCATATTCCAACAATTCTGAGCTCAGGACTAATTCTTGAACACATTTTTTAGATACAAACTATAACCATCTTATTTTCTAAAATTTTCCATTCATCTTTAAAGTTTTGTTCAGGAATTCTTTTCTCACCAGCAGAACTAAGTGTTACTATATTCAAGAGTATTGCTAACCTCATCGTGTGTTCTAAAGTTTGATCCTGTTGGTATTTTCCTCAACCATTCTGTAGACTTCCCTAACATTAACGTGTAGCTCCATTCCAGGACAGCAACTTGATTTGATGCACCTTGTGGCATTTTCCTGTGGATACCTTGGGCTTCATGTAGAAATTTCCCATCAAATGAACTACAACACTGTTGGCATATTAACCTGGGTAAGGATGAGTGTTCTGTGTCCTATCATGAAGAAGGACATGAAAATTTCAAGTACTGTCTAAAATGAAAAAGTGTGTTCCATTGTTACTAAACAGAAAATGTTTTAGACATCATCCTTTCGATATGTTCTTTCTGATTTTGAAAGCACGGACACAAGAGGGGCCATGAAATAACCAGGTGAGAACGTGAGGTGGACAGCGTGTACTGCTCTTCAGAGCAGAGGGCTATGGCTGTGGTGTAATCTGAGTTCTTCTCTCACTGGGTAGAGCCTCTGCCAGTGCCCAGTTGGCCTCCGTTTCCCCCCTTCCACACTCATCCTTACCCAGCTTAATCAGAACAACCGTCCCCTTCTCCCGGCCAGTCAGCACTTCCAGCCCCTACCCCATCCTGTGAGTGTATCCGGCAGTACAGCTTTACAGTGACTTGTGCTAGGCCAGCTCTTGGCACACACATATGAACTAGGTGCCCGCTGCCAGAATAATCGAGCCCTTTGCCTTTTAGAACTCTCCAAAGCTAGAATGAACCCACAAAACCCACTTCTGCTCTTCCACCTACAAATCCCGTCTCTTTCAGGCCAATCTCTCTGCTTTTCCTCTCCAGTAAAGATGTGTAAAGATCCCAAACTTTCAAGATGAGCGCACTCCCAACTTTCTCCAGAAGCTCTGCTCAGCTGGCTCTTCTACTCTTTTCCTAACTTGCAGGCGTGTTCATGTCCACAAGGCAGGCTTTGATTTCATGTTCAGTTTATCATTTTATCACATCATGTATGTTGTTCTTTACCCATCTAAAGAACCTTGTCAGACCAGCCTACTAACTGCCATCTACCAACCCAGGTAGAAGCTCCGAGCCTCCAGCTCCTATCTGAGATGCAGTGCATGGCCACCAGGCAGGCCTCATAAAGAGCAGTCTGGCTGTGAGGAAATCAAGTCCGGACAAGACATGTCAGGACACTGAGCAGGAGGCAAGTCAATCCAGAGCTGGTCAGTCAACGGGTTTTCTAAAGGAAGAGAAGAACCATAAGCAAAGGCCTCAAAGGTAGGAATGAATAAGCCTGGTAAAGAAAGGAGAGGAAAATATGTGAAAATACTTAAGACATAGCAAACTGGGTGACACTGGAAAACTGTGCTGTCTGTGCTCATCCTACACCTGGAGAATCGATCAAATTCCACATATTAAGTGTGAAACCGAAAATGAATGGTATTGCTTTGATATGTCACACACATGAGTTTGTACTTTGTTTTTATATAATAGAGTTTGTTGATGTGGGTTCTACCATTTATAACATTTGGAGTCACTGATGAAAGATACTTGCTCCACGTAAACAATACCGTCATGGTCCCAGCGTGTTTTATTTCCAAATATAATTACTGTTGATAGGCTGAACCCATGCACAACACAGGGACTTTTGAGGTGTTGGATCGTAAACATTACAACACAAGAGCAGATATTAGAATTTTAAAAATCCTTTCCTTTTTATAAAATTACGTTTACTGCACAGAGGTCAACCATATTTGACAATAACTCCTTACTATACCCTGCTTTACCAGCAGCACTCCAGCCCCTGCTAAGGGATCTATATCACTAAAAATCACTGATAAATAACTGTCTGGGAGCCAGTGGCTCACGCTTCTAGTCCTAGGAACTCCAGGAGATGAATATTTGAAGGACTGAACTCAAGGCCAGCCAGTTTGTGAGACCCCCATCTCAACCCCCCCCCCCAATTTTTTTTTTGGTCTGGTAGTGGGGCCTGAACTCTGGGCCTGGGCGCTGTCCCTCAGCTCTTCAGCTCAAGGCTAGCGCTCTACCACTTGAGCCACAGCGCCACTTCCAGCTTTTTTCTTTTTGCTTATGTGGTGCTGAGGAATCGAACCCAGGGCCTCAGGTATGCAAGGCAAGCGCTCTACCACTGAGCCACCTTCCCAGCATCCCCCCCAATTTTTTTGAGTTCAGTGGTACATGATTATTATACCAGAAATGAGGGAGGGCCAAGAGGTCCAGGCCTACACAAGAGAACACCACTCCCCCCCCCCAAAAAAAAGATTAGAGCCAAAAGGATTGAAGCTGTGGATCAAGTGGTAGAATGCCTGCCAAGCAAGCATGAGGTCCCAGGCTCAACCTGTAATACCATCATAAACAGTGGATAAATTATAATGAAATATAAGTTGCATGTTACGAACTATGAATTCCAAAGGGTCTTTGATCCATGAGGAAAAAGACATACTTCATTTTAAAAATCATGATAATGTCTTCTGTGATGGTTTATGTTGACTATGAACTTGATTGGTGTAGGATACTAGTAAAGCACACTTCCGTGTGAGTCTAGGAGGACATTTGCAGAGGATTGACATTAAGGAGAGCAAATGAATGGGGAGACCTGCCCTAAATGTGGGTAGCTCCATTCGATAGGCTGAGGCTGGGCTGGTGCTGGGGCAGCGGCTGGATGGAATAAACGGGGGGGGGGGGGGGGAGGAGGAAGCTGGAAGGCGGGACATTTTCTGTCTCTGCTTCCTGGCTCCCTGCACTGCCCCTCCACATCCTCCTTACCAACCTGAACTCAAATCTCTGAAACCATGAGCCAGGCATTTTGTTGCGGCAATGGAAATTCTAACACGACTTCCTAGCCCATACTTAACAGAATATTTTCAAGGATCCTCAAAATTAACGTTGGATGCCAAAGCACTTCAAGACAATACTCTCAGGGAACATTCTACTGGGACTAGCAAGACACATATAACTAAAGAAAGCTAAAGGAAGATTTCACATCAAATCATTTCCAGGTTGTATCATTTGCATAGAGCTCTTGTGTGGTGCAACGATTTAGCTGTTGGAGATGCTGTCTGTAATCCATACTGACTGGTGCAAATAGCTCATCTCTGGTTTTTCCTCTGTGAAAAACAGCAAGAAGCAGATAATGCCCAGCTCCTTTACAGAAAGCCTTGTGATAAGTTGAGAAAGATATGAAGACATATCTCGCATGGATAAGAAGTCTACTGTGAAATAAATTGTCCTGGTGTATCTTCAACTCTCAGGACAGTAAATATAAATGTGCTCAGAATCAGCTCAGTGGCTGTGGAAGTTCGGAGCAATTTAGCATAAGAAATTATTACAGACACTGAGTGGTGTAAAAAGGATATATTCTTGACTGCCAGCTCACAAGAACCTTGCCCAGAATCTATGCTATTGTTCTTGCATTCATCTTTAAAAAAGAGTGAATGGGTGCTAATAGATACTGAGTCTTTTAGTGCTTTTATCAGAGAAGCATGAAGACTCAAGTAGAGTAGAGTAGTTTGAAATGAAGAGTCCCTCCTACCTAAAAGAGAAATCTAAAAGGAAAAATCTGTAGATGTCATAAAATAGTTCCACATGGAGAATGTATCAAGACAGGGGAGGTACTGTGAAATTTATGAAGAATCATTAGATGGAGTCAATTTTAAAATACTGACAGTATTGGCAAATTTGTGGAGCATAGTAAAGTTATTTTTATATTTTACTTTTATTTAGTTTTGTTTTATACCTAACTGGAAAAGCAGTAAATAGTATCCCAAAATATTTTACTAAAAGTAAGTATAATAAAAATCAGTATAGCACAGTAATACAAACCCAAATGAATTGGTGAAAAGAGACCCATGCAAAGACACTCTTGACTAAAACGAGGAGCTGTGACTTGAGCAGGCTAGAGATGCCGGCCTCTGGAGAGACTTCAGATAGGGAGATTTTCATCACCTTCAACATAGAGGAGTACACGTCTGCTTTACCAAAGCTTTAGAAGTTAGGCTGAAATCATATGCAAAAAGTAATTCACACCCCAGATTCCGGCTTTCTATGACCTCTGTACAAATGGATGTACTGCTTGTAAAGGTAAGAAATAAGATTTCGGAGCATTTTTATATCCCAGAAAGCTTCTTGAGACGGAGGCCCTGGTTTAAGACAATCAAAAAAGGTATATTGGTACCAAAGTAAAAGCGCAAAATGAAAAAACCTCATAAAGTATCCACAACCAGAATGCAATTAAACCACTCTAGAGCAAGATTAAAAATTTCACAACACATCTTCAAGACCTTTCAGCACGTAAAAGGTAGTTAAATCTGTCTTGATGGTGCCGGAGATGGCTCCCAGGGCTTTTTACACGCTGAGCTCCCCCTCCCTCACCCGCTCTGTACGCCGCTGGTCTGTATGCGATTTTTCTTCCCCTCAGGGTCACCTGAGCCAGGCAGCCGTTCCTGGAGGAACGGCCGGAGGGGCCGGGCAGCCCCTACCTCACTGTTCCCTCATTTGCTGATCTACGTGCGTCTCAGGCCAGAGATCCGCAAACCCACCTGTTGTTGCGAGTCTAGCATGTTCACTTTTGTAACAGTGTGTTCCCATCTGCCGTGGGAACAGGAGCAGAACCTGTCCTGTGAGGAGACTGACCCGAGCGCCCCGTACTGTTGAGCCTTCGTGGGAAATGCTTACTGCCGCTCCGGGCTCCTGACCTCATAAATACTTTGGGGTGCCACATGCCTGGCCTATCAGTGGTGCCTAGCAAAGTTTTTTGTTTTTGTTTTTGTTTTTAGTGACCACAGGAGTGTGATAGATTGCTGGTGTTAAGGCATTCCAACTGCTTTTGAAATACCATCTCGCTCCATTCAGGCCATTTCTTTTGGTTAAGCTAATCTGGATCATTCAGAGAGCTGGCTGTAGCTCAGTGAATAGTTGATTCTGGCCACTTTAACAGGATAGCAAGGAAGAGGAACAAGGACTTCGCAGAGGGCAGATAGGCCAGGGCACAGAGTTTCCCTTCCTGCACACAGATCCTTGTCTCCTCTAGACCAGGAGCTGTCTAGGGCCTGAGGGTGTGACTGTTCTTTAAGTTGGGAAGGACAGCTACGAAGCAGAAGGATGTTAGCTAATGAGATTGTAAGAAAATCGAATGGGGTCACGTGATGATGGCTGGTAAGCTGCTGCCCACTGGACACGGCGTCAGCAGATGACCTGGACGGTGATTTGTTTGCCCATGAACCCTGCCCAGATCTGGCACGAGAGAGCTGTGGGAGGGGCAGCTGGTGGAGAGCCCAGAGGTAGAAAGACACAGGCCCTGTTGAAAGAATTACAGAGGCTCTGTGTGGCGGGCACCAGAGGGCAGGATGAGGTCGGGTTCCTGGAGGCAGCCATGAGAAGCTGGCAGGGGGGCCTGGAAGTTCAACTCTTAGATGAAGGGAGTCCAGGCGGGATTTTTATGACACTTAATGACACTTAATGACTGAAAATTCCCTAACTGTATAACAAACCAAGTGTCCCCCGGCAAGGAAGGAGGAGAAGAGACTCTTGGGAGTTACTCCAGGAATCCTAGGAGGATGGAGGCTGGGACTCAGCCGTGCGGGGAGAGAGAGCCCGTCAGCCCCCGACTGGGTGGGAGACCGGAGCCTTTGCACGCTTCCTCCCCAGCCCTTTCCTTTCCTGCCAACTTGCACAGGGCCCTTCATTTTGAGGAATGTTCCCAAATCCCTGGGCCACTGTTTGTTATAAAATTCCCAACTTTGCGATTGCTGTTGGAAGTGGAGAGCTGGGACCTGAGTTGAACGGTGACAGGGATGGCCATGGAGCTAGCCTGTCACTGGTCACCACTTACAGCCCTAGCTCCTCATTCTTCTCCCTGGGCTGGCTGCTCTCCTCCAGGGAAAATGGCCCCCAAAAGCTCGGGCGATCAAAGCCTGGTTACTAAGCAACAGTCTTCAAAGGCAGGCTTTGGAAAGTTACTGAGAACTCTGGCCTCATCAATGCATTGATGCATTGATGGGAATTCATTTTGGGAAATGGTGGCAATTTAGGAGCTAGGCCCTCTGGTGAAGGGGCCTTGCTCTTGGCCCTTCCTCGCTCAGTCTCTGCCTTTCCGTTTCTCTGTCTGGATCTGTTTGTCTTTCCTCCTCACCCCGTGGCTTCCTCTCTCCTGGAACCTGCACTTCGGGCAGCCGGGGGGTCGCGGTGAGCACGCCTCCCACCCGAAGCACTGCGTGAGAAAAGCAGTAAGCACACACAGGAAGGCCATAATAATTCCTCCTTTCTTCTCACATGAAAGAGGCTCTCCCTGTGCCAGGGGAAGGGGAACATTCTCATGTGACCTTGTGTTGTGTCATGTGATAGCATGTCACGTCATGTGATGTCATGCTGTACCAATGGCCACGGTTTGGAAACTCACCTCTCTTTCACCTCTGCGTGCAATTTCACTCCCCCCTCCTGGCCCCCACAATGGCTCCTTTTTGTAGCTTGGTATAAAAGATGTAGCTTTGCTATTTCCTTGCGTTTTTAGCTCCTTACGAGGCTCCTGTGCCACGTAAAACTTTTATTAAGTCGGTGTGTTTTCCCCCTGTTGATCTGTCTCACGGTGATCTCATCCTGACGCCCCACGCCCTCAGAGGGGACACATGAAGGTCACCTCAGGCTGAAGCCTGCTCCTCCCCTTAGTGCATGTGACACACAGGTGCAGGGACGGCGCTTGTCCAGTGGGGCCTGTCCTCTGGTGTCCTGCCCTTGGCTGGACAGCTGTCCTTGGGCAGACAGCGGCTGGAGGATGATGGACGCATGGAGCAGACTGGAAACACTGCCACAGGCCGAGCCAAGCAGTCGGAGCCCCGAAGCCGAGGGCTGTGCCGCCGCCAGCGCCACCTGTGTCACACGCGGTGACACGCCGTGGCTGCCTGTCCCTCAGCTCCCGCTCGCCAGTGACCTCCCGCATGACCTGCTCAGGGTGTCACACACTCGACTTCCTGTCTCCTGCACCAGCCAGGACTGTGAGGACCGCACCTGCCAGTGTGCGGGAGCCACCTCGTGATTTTAGATTCCAGGTTCCACCCACAGCGCGCGTGACGGGGGAGGACCGGGCGCTGGCCTTGCGCTCCGGGGCCCGCAGGCACACTGAGCTCTGTGTCTGCCAGGCCTCCGAGCCCCTGCATCCCCTCGCTGCCCTCCACCATGAAGACCGGGCCTGCGGAAAAGCCCCTCCCTGGGACGGAAAGAAGAAGCTGGACAGCTCCTGGCAATCAACTCCCAAGTCCACCTCAGAAGCACCCGCTGGTTCAAGTGGTAGAGCACCATCCCTAGGCAAAGAAGCCAAGAATGAAAGCAAGGACCTGAGTTCAAGCTCCTGCATGGCCACTAAATAAATAAATAAATGTCATTGTAAGACACCTGGAAATTCTCTGAAATCCCGTAGACCATATAATGCATAGGGAAAGGTGAGAGATGTTTCCTTACTGGAAAACAAGCTTAAGATTTTCCAAAATATTCTCCATACCAACTTGTACAATCGACAGCTCCACTTCAAAACCCTCAGCAATAAAAATAACGTTACTCAAGTATTCTAGGAAGACTGGATTCTCTCTCTCCCAAAAAAGAAAAGAATGTAAAACATGACTGCCATCTGACCGTGATATCAAGACTATGTTATCAAAACAACATACGGGGAGGGTCGCGGCCACAGACGGGCAGGCAGCAGCTGAATCTAAATATGATGCTGGTGCTCTACAAACATTGAAGTCTGTGCTCTCTCGTCATTATTTTCCACTCACTGGCTTTCGGATATTTGGTTACAGGTCACTTGGTCACTGGTTGTGGGTTATTTTCTTACCATTGCCTTAAGGCTGCTGACAGATGGTGTCATCTCAGACCTGAGCCTCTCTGCATGAGCTACTTCTCAGGGTCTTTGCTCGCTCCTACCTGCAGGTGTCCTTGCAACCTGGCTGGCTCACCGCATGATCTCACTCACGATCAAGATCCCTAACTTCATCCAAGTTGACCCTGAGAGGTCGCCCCCCCCCTCCCCCACGGTGCTCTTGGCACAGAGCTGCCCCTCTCCTCCCAAGTGCATCACAAACTCGGGTCTGTCTCCTGAGCATCTGCAGAGGAATCAGGTGATGCTACCACGGCTGACCCTGGGGTACCGCTCGCTTGATCCACAGCGACAGGCAACAGGAGACTGGGCAGAGAAGCTGCCCTTCCCCTCTGCCTCTGCAGGGTGATGGCACGAGCCTTCCCCTTGGCAATTCAGTGAAAAGACCTCCATGCCTTCCCTGCCCACCTGCCCGGAGGCCAGCTGCGACCCCTATGGCCCCAGCTGCAGCCGGAGAATGCTCCACTCGCCAAGCATGGCTCCTCCCTTAATTCACCCTTCCTTTTTACCCCGCTCATCCCGGGCTTCCTCCTCCCCACTGAGGGCCGGCACTGTTCATTCTCGCCTCTGGCTCTGCTCCCGAGAGGAGTCTGGGTAAAGTGCACACTGATTGACTATCTAAAGGAGTCAGCCAGGCAATCTAACAGGGAGGAGGCACTCCGTACTGACCTGTGTCACTGCTCTGAAATTCAACACAAGGAATAAAGAGAACGTGTGGATTCATTTCAAAGCAGAGAAACATCCATCGTATTCCAAACACATTTTTAAAAAGATTAGCCAGGCACCAGTGGCTCAAACCTACTCAGGAGTCTGAGGTCTAAGGATTGTAGTTTGTAGCCAGCCCAGGCAGGAAAGTCCATAACACTATCTCCAACTAGCCAGCAAAAAGCCAGAAGTAAAGGTGTGGCTCACGTGGTAGAGTGCCAAACTTGGGCAAGAAAAAAAAAGCTAAGGAACAATGCACAGGCTCTGAGTTTGGGCCCTAGGATGGAGAGAGACAGAGACAATGACAGGGAAGGAAACACAGAGGGAGGAAAATTGTATTAAAATAAATAATAATGAGACCTGATTGTGACAAGGCAAAGTTGGGTTTAGCTGCAATGAATACCTAGTACATACATATATTTAAACACTGAGATGAACTCATCCCCCATCCCATGTATGTAGAAAAAAAACACAGCATTTCTGTTCATCCTTGCAGAAAACCCATCACTCTGCAAGCGTCAGAGTGAAGGCTCCACCAGGTCCGTTTGAGCGTGCTGCACGCGTGCTCTGCTCTCTGCCGTTTTCTCCCATGAAATGTGGTTACCACCCCGTCTCCACGCAGCCGAGCTGCGGCGTTCCACCCAGTCACTTCTAGACAGATGGCCACAGCACACAATTCCAATCACGCCAAAACAAAGATTGAATCTGGCAGAGGCCTTAACTCATAACTTCCTTTCCCAAAGACATTAAACACACTGGCTTGGTGGCCTTCTGACAGCGCCCATTAAACACAGAGGCCTGTAGGGACAGACGCGTCCAGCGAGTCTGAGAGGGAAAGGAAGTCGTATATGAACCACAGGAACTATGGCGGGGACCAAGGGAGGACCACTCCTGGAATGAGCCAAGAATTCTGACGGCGGTCTCACGGGCTGCCCCAGCCCAGCTATTTTCTTCATTACCGCATCTTTGGACATCCCAAACAACGGGACCTTCGTGTCTCTGTGACCTTCGTATCTCTGCATTTGTTCTCTTTCTTGATCGCAGTGAGAACAAGTGAGCTGTGGAAGCGGGTGCAGGGCGGGGGGAGAGGTCACGGGAAGGCCAGGGTCATGAGCCATTCACCAGCTAGGACTTCAGCCTCTCTTCTGGGGAGAATATTCAAAACCTCTTCTGGGCCTGTTGAGATAGCCAACAGTGCTCACTACTGGGTCACAGCACCCCGAAACCACTCCCTACACCCCCTGTCACACCGCCCCACTGGCCAGCCTGTCCCAGCCTCCTCTCCCTGCTTCCCCTCCTCATTCCCTCCCTCTCCCATGCCGTCTGCCTCCTTCCCACGCTCTTGGCCATTTCTGGGTTCCCAACAGGGCACTGTGCTGGCTGACACTCACCCGTACACTGTGATTGAAACAGTGTACCGTGTCAGATGTCACCCCTCTTCAATGTGCCCGTGTACGCCTGCACAGCGAGCGTCTAAGACCGTGCAAAGGGAAGAGAGCATCTCTGTTCCTCCCAGCCGGAGGCCTCCTGGGGCGGAGTTCACAGCAGGTGGAGCTGATTGCTCTGCAGCAGGAAGCTCCCTGGAACTTGGGATCTCTGCTGCCAGCTGACCTGTCAAGCTGCTTTTAAAATCTTTTTTAAAAAAATTATTGTCTTTAAGTAGTTATATAAGCGAGTTGCCGTCTAACAGAGCCGTTTATGAACACAAAACGCAGCATCCTGATGGATGTCACCCCTCTCATACCCCCAAATACCTCCCCCTCTCTTCCGTTTGCAGACAGAATGTGGGACAGTGCACCATCACACCTAGATGCTCCGTTTGATTTGCTTTTATACTGATAAATAAAAATATGTGTATTGCCGGGCGCTGGTGGCTCACGCCTGTAATCCTAGCTACTCAGGAGGCTGAGATCTGAGGATCGCGGTTCAAAGCCAGCCCAGGCAGGAGAGACCATGAGACTCCTATCTCCAATAAACCACCAGAAAAGCAGAAGTGGCGCTGTAGCTCAAGTGGTAGAGCACTCGCCTTGAGCTGAAGAGCTGAGGGACAGCACCCAGGCCCAGAGTTCAAGCCCCACGACCGACAAAAAAAAAAAAAGTGTATTTACGTGGTATGACATTTTGATATGCGTACATGATACAGAATGGCTAGAGTGAGTGAGTTAATACCCATGACCTCACAGTTCTGATTTTTTTTAATGATGAGGGTATTTAAACTTTATTTTTCCAAAAAACATATTATACTGTTACTCATTAGAGTTACCACTCTGCGCAAAAGAGCTCTTTCATTTATCCAGCTTAGCTGACACTTTGTACCTCCTCATTCCATTCTCCCAGGACCTCCCCCCCGACTAGCTATCCTACCTTGTGCTTGGCACTTTTAGATTCTACATTCAAGTAAGAGCATGTGGTATTTCTTTACTGTTTAATTCCTTCCTTCCTTCCTTCCTTCCGTCCCTCCTTCCTTCCTTCCCTCTCTCCCTCTCTCCCTCTCTCCCCTTTTCCCCCTCTCCCCCTCTCCCTTTCTCTTTCTCTTTTTCTCTCTTTCTCTTTTTCTCTTCTTTCTCTCTTTCTTTTCTCTCTCTTTCTTTCTTTCTTTGTTCCTTCCTTATCTTTCTCTGATCATGGGAACTTGGGGCCTGGGCACTCTTTGTGCTCAAGGCTAGCTCTACCAGTTGAGCCACAGCACCACTTCCAGTAAACATCAATCTTAACTCTTGCTCTGCTGCCTGGAGAATAAATTCAAACCTCTGAATTTGGCCTCTGTCTGCTTTGTCACAGTCTCCTGCCAGTGGCTTCTAGCACATCGGGAAGAGCAATGAAAAGCAGCCTGGAGAATGTCTGACACAAAGGTGGTACTGTCTGTCTCCTCTCCTAGGACCCTGCTCCCTAACCATAGTGTGGCCCAGGAACAAAACCAGCCCAGCCTGGGTCCTGGCTCAGCTTCAATCACTTTTACCACCTCTCCGACCCCTGGGGACACCTGCAATGCGGTGACCAGAGCGTCACCCAGCAAAGACAGGTCCGAGAGCCCGGCCATTTATCAAACGACCAACCCACACTGCAGCCCTCTGTCACTGGTGTTCTCCAGAAGATTCTAACAGACAGCTAGAGGAATACACAGGTAGTCAGCAGCTCCCCCTCTCAGCAGGACAAACCCACCGTGAGATACAAATAAAAGAACTGTGTGAGGAACTGGCCAGTGTCACCGCCTGATGTGTATTGGCTGTGAAGCTGTTATTTGTCCGGATGCATTTCAAAATACATGGGACATGGCAGGTGCTCACATATCGCCAGCCTCCCCTCACGTCGCCCACGCAGAATCAACATGAAGTGACAGAAAGGAAGAAATACCATTGCCCTGCACTCTGCCTGCAAACCTCCCTGGCAGGTCAGCTGAGCGCGGAGATCCCAGGCTCAGGGAGCGTCCCGCTTCGTGGCATCCGTTGTGTGTTTGAGGGAAACGAACGTCAAAGTCATCACTGTGGACTTGGGTCTCCACCAGGGAGCTGGACTCCAGCCAGGAGACGCAGAGGCGCCCCTTCCGCTCATCCATCCAGGACTCTTTCCGTGCAGGCGCGCACACGGCAGACGTAAGTGGGGAGGACATCTGATGTGGAGGAGAGTTTTCATCACGGTGTGCAGGGAGTGTCAGCTGGCTCGGTGCGCTGTTCAGAACCCAGAAATGACAGAGAGGACTGGCAGCGGGCGGCGGAGCGAGGGAATGGGGGGACAGGGGAGGGGCGTTTGCCACCGCCCTCTCCCAGCACGACTCACATCTGCAACTGTCCCCCAGTGTCCCCTCGAGGAAAACTCATGGCCAGGGTGACTCTGGGAAGCCAAGTCCCTGGGGCTCCCTCAGAACCAGGGCCCCCGTTTGTCTGCCAGACTCGGGTTTGGCCCCATGTGAGTTTCTCCAGTGTTGTAGGATTTCCTCTTCCCGTCGATACATTTATTGCTCCCAAGAACTTGCAACCGCGCTCCTTCTTCTCCAAGTCCCGGTGCCCCGCTGTTTACTCCTGACGCCCTCCAGGTACAGCCACCAATGCAAGAACTTGCAGAGGCGCACTGCCTGCACCGGCCCAGGCATGCACACGGCGCAGAGGCCCTGGGACGGATGGACGGGCCAGAGAAGATATGAGGTTTTATTCAGCGGAAGAGTGGAGCGGATGGGCCTGCGCGGCATAACAGGTTCAGAAGCAGGAAGGCAGCCGTCTCCAGCCAGGAGCAGGCAGCCGGCATTGTGGCCACAGGGCTCAGCCTCACGTCCACGGCTCCAGGGCCCGGGGCCGAGTCTTCACGCTGCCTTTACAGCTCTCGGTGGTCCTAAGACTCCTGGTGCCCTCCTGTTCTCAGGGGCTGCCCGCCGGCGCTCACCTGTCCTTCTTCTGGGCGCTGCGGTGGCGTGGGCAGGTCTGGTCTGGATTTGGTTGTGCAGCTGTACAGACCTCAGGTGGGGCTGTAACTGCGAAGCCACTCGGTGGAAAATTAAACTTCCGTGCCAGGAGCCAGCACCTGCCGCGGCGGCCAGGCCTGGGCCGCGGCTGCCCAGCAGGGACGGGCCGTACTGGAAGGGAGAGACTGCGGGGTCCCTGTTCCTGTGTGGGAACTGGGGTTTCCTTCTAGAACTTTCCACAGAACTCAGTTTGAGAAATGTACTTCACCGTACACTTGGCAACTAATTTAAACCATCCCGGTTTAAGTGGTTCACAGTCCTGGTCTGTTTTTGATGCCACAGGTCAAATCCATAAGATTGCATGCTTCTCTGAGCCAAGGTAGTAGTGCAGACCTATAATCCCAGCAACCTGGGGGGCGGAAGCAAGAGGCTGGAGGGCTTGACGCCTGGCCCAGTTGAGGTCAGGAGACACTTTCTCAAGAACAAACTAAAAGCAAAAGGACTGGGGCTGTGGCTCAAGGGGCAGAGTATTTGCCTAGCATTCCCAAGACCCTGGGTTCAATTCCCAGTACTCAAAACAACAAAGAGAAGGGAAGAGAAGGGAAGGGAAGAAAGAGCGAAGGGAAGGGAAAGGTTTCCTTTGTACTTCGAAGATGATCAGTCACTAAAAAATAGTGATAAAAGCTGGTGGCTCACGCCTGTAATCCTAGCTACTCAGGAGGCTGAGATCTGAGGATCACGGTTCAAAGCCAGCCTAGGTAGGAATGTCCATGAGACTCTTATCTCCAATAAACAACTCAGAACACTGGAAGTGGCACTGTAGCTCGAGTGGTAGAGTGCTCGCCTTGAGCTGAAGAGCTGAGGGACAGCGCCCATGCCCAGGGTTCAAGACCCACGACTGACAAAAAAAAAAAGTGATAACAATAGCAGCATGATTGGAAAGTACCCAGGGCAAGGCGCCGCCCTGTGCCTGTGTAAGGACAGCACTGTGCCCACCGGCTCTGAACACAGGAGCCACAGCCCACCCCCTTGCACTCACCGGGAAGAGCAACAGCTCAGGACTGCTCTGAGTGCTCCCTCCATGCCCGCACACGGCACGTCCACGCAAAGTCCACGTCCACTGACTCGGCCAAATCATGGGGCCTGGCGCCCTTGGCTGGCGAAGGCCAGGAGAGGGGTACACATAAACATGCCCAGGAGGGCCCCGAGGCTCTGCCTGGGACCACGCCAAGTGTTAGGGAGAGATGAGTGTGCACACAGCTCCTCTCGGCGAGCTCCACACAGCCCGTGGTCACTAGGGACTCAGCAGTGCTTGTTCCCTGGGGAATGTGACTTTAGGCAGTCCCATGGGACTGGGGGTGGGTGGGAAGGAGGCACCGACCTGGGTAACAGCAACCGAGTCGGAGCTGACGGTGGCACGCCACTGCCTGCCTGGCATCTTGGCCTTGCTCAGCCCACGGGAGCAGGGGTCACGGCACCTGTGGTCCCTTGGCTGTCACCCCAGTGTCAGCCAAGTCACTCCAGGGTAAGACTTCACTTAGGATCGTAGCAATCCCCCTCCCCAAACCCCCAACAGGAGTGCATGACATCGAAGAGTACTCATCAAACTCTGCAAAATATCAACTATGAAACGAGCTAAGTATGCTCTAAGGAAAAGGAGGATCGCCTATAGTGAATATTTTTAAAGAAACTAAAGATCTGGTTTATTCAACCCAGAGGAAGCTCTGACTACGGCCGGTCGAGGCAGGCAACAAGGCAGGGACTCGAAGGAGACGGGCGAGGCTGCGGGGTGCACAGACCCAGAAGGAACCCCACTCCCAGCCCCGCTTCCCTCGCTCGTGTTTAATCTGCAGCGCTGCCATTGGAATTTGTCACTCTGGGAGTTACATCTGACATTACAGCCTGGAGCAGCGCTAAACCCAAATAAACAATCTGCTCTATTCTGCGTACACTAATAGGACAGTGATGAAAGGCCTGGAAGCCTGGCTGGGGGAGAGGGGAGAGCGGGAGGGCGGGAGTGGGCGCGCTCCTCCACTCAGGGCGGCCGCTGTGGGCACAGGGCGGTGCGTGTACCGAGGCGTGGTCGGACAGCTGGGTGGACAGATGCCTGTGCATGGACGGTTTGATGGGTGGATGGTTTGATGGAGGGAGGGATGAACAGAGAGGGGCGGAAGTGAGCTCAGAGTATGCAGCCTTAGCTTTCAATTTCACATTTCCTTCGCTGCGAACGCGTTCTTGCCATGTGAACCTTGAACTCTCCCCAGCTGCCCATGCGAGGCTTTTTATTTGGTCTGTCCTGGGGCCGGGTGACCTCTGAGTCTGGGGTTCTGTTAGAGCCACGGACCGCGCGCGGGGCTGGCTGCGTCTGCAGGCTGGAGCTGCCCATGCAGTAGACACTTCCAGTTGTCTTAAAAGCAGGTCTTGGTAGACCTGTTTGCTTGTCAGCAAGCGCTGTCTGGGCATCTGTACTGCCTCTGCCACAGGTGTGCCAGGCCGTGTGTCTTTCATGGGTGTGACTGGTGACTGAGTGTCCTCCAGCCAGTGTGGGGGCCTCTGGACACCCCCTTCACCCACGCTAGACCACACAGCCGTGCCCACCTCTCACCTTGGCAGCATGCATTCAGATCTAGTCTTTTTTGCCATTCTTCCCTCTTTCCTTTTCCCTCTGCTCTCCTTTCCTTCTTTCTTCCTTCTCCTTCTCTTTCTCATTTGTCCTCCTTCTGTCTCCCTTTCTCTCTCATCTTCCTCTCAACTTCTTCCAGCCTGTCCTCCCTCTCCCTCCCTCCCTCTCCCCTTCCTCACTCTCTTCCTCCCTTCCCTTCATGACTCTCACCCAGGGGCCCGGGAGTCCTGCCCCACCCCGGCCACCCCGTCCTGGGGCAGAAGCAGGCTCTTGGAGGCCTCGCTCAGCCCTGCCTTCCCTCAGGACCACTTGTTCCGGATAAGGGGGAAATTGCTGTACATAATTCAGTTAAAATTGCCAGCTTGAGTGGCCTGGATGAACGCTAGTCTCCTATGTGCAATCACTTTCTGATTTAGTCACCTCACGCTAAGCAAAGTGTGAAGGAGAGGGTGGCAAACTTGTCTACCAGAAACCAGAGCCCCCTTTAACAAGCAGAGACTTCCAAACCTTCTCAGTCTTCTCGATTGTGGTTTTTCTGGGTGCATACCATCCGGGGTTGTAATCATCACATACTTTCCCAGCACTTTTCCGTGGCTTGCCTTGTAAGAGTGCAGGTCCTCCACCTCGCATCTCCTACCATGCCTGTGACCGGGAGCTTTCCTGTCACTAAGATTGGTCCCTTGCACACAGGACATGAGCCCCAGATAGAAGGGCAACGGCCGACGTGCAATCATGTGGAAGAGCGTACTGCGGCCGCCTCTGCCCTGCTCCTGCCGTCCAACACCCTCCAGCCTGTCAGACATATGGTCTGCGAATCTGGGGTTTCCCCTCCTTCCACTCACTGGTGGGCCTGGGAGGACAGGCGGAGGAGCGAGGTAGCAGGGAGAAGACGCCATGCCCTTCTGCCCCTAGGTGGGGCCTCCGACTGCCGAGGCAGGGACAGAGGATTGACCAGTTAGACCCAGCTTCTGCTCCCGTCATTAAGCCTTTTGCTCTGGAGCCCTCATTCACAGCCTTGGCATTGGGCTGCCCCAGGGCTGTGAGCTGATAAACTCAGATCCCTGGTGCCTGATTTTAAAATTCATATATTTAAAACGAAAAACAAAACAAAAAACACAAACTTTTGAGACCCAATTGTGGAATAAACTGAAAGGGAAGAGGAGGAAACACATGTTCTTACGTCCTTGAGTGGCAGATGACAGATAAGGAGAAACTAAATGGCGAGAAGAGCCTGGGGGGAGCCTTGGTTTCACGGTGAAGTTTGGTCTGTGCTGTGGGCCACGCCTCCCGCTGGGAAAGGAGAGCGGCATCCGGCGGCTGCTGCAATCTGGGCATGGAAGTCTCCGTTTGGAAGCTTTGGTGTTTGTGGGTGACCCAGCCAGGGAAGCAAGCATCCCGGTATACTTTAATCCCAGAAGCATCGGGGTGGAGCAGGGCTGCCTGCCATCCTCACCCTCCCCTCACCAGGAGGGGAGGGGCTGCAGCGGCTCTGCCCCGGGTCCTCCGCTGCCCCCTGGCCGTGCCAGTGCTGTCGTGACGGCCCAGAGCCCTGCGTCAGGAGCAAGCCAGCCTCCGCTCCCACAGAGCCACCAGTGCCTGAGAAATTCTGAGACTCGAGGATGATCTGAGGACGTGTTGAGGGTCGGCAGTCCCCATGAGGGAGAGGACGAACTTGTCCCAGATCTCCAGTGAGCTTAGATGCTTCTAAAGCCAGGACCGTTTGGGAAGCATAGCTTTGCACACAGGGCCCCTGAGAGCCGGAGGCTGTGGCCTGGAACGCCTTGCCATGCGGTGGAGACAGACAGGGCTGTGCCGTGTGAGGGTCCTCCTGGCGCGGGCCTTTACAAAGTCGGTTCCAGGCCCTGGAGCCCAGGTGTCCAGATCCATAGAAAGAGCTGTCGCTACACCTGACTGGTGGGCATGAGACGTGGAGAGACACGAGGCAGGGGTGCCCAGGCCTCAGGCTGGGGTGGCCCGCTCGCCCGGATGCACAGCCCACTTCCCAGGCCAGTGGGCTGGCCACTCAGGACTGCTCCTGCCCGCTGCCGGGCTGCGCCACGGGCCTGCATGCGAGCGAGCACGTGCCGGCCGCTCACCGTGGCCGGCAGCCGACACCTGATGGGACAAGAAGAGGACAGGGGACGCTGACAGTGACCAGCACTTCCCAGAGACCTGGGGGGACCTGGTGAAGACGGACTCCTTGGAGCTGCTGGGAACGGGGCCAGGCCTGACCAAGGAGGAGGAGGAGCACGGGAGAAGAGGCCAAACAGCGGCACGGGCCGTGAGCGCAGCAGCTGTGGCAGAGGAGGGCCTAGTCAGTGCAGCTGGCAGTGGTCTGGGCACCCAGGTGGCATCTGGGACCCAGAGCAGGAAGGGGTCCTGGAGGAGCTGGGGGGAAGCTCTGGGGAAGCTGAGGCAGGGAGAGGCAGGTCGCAGACATGCATGGGGCAGCTGAGTGAGGGACGCATCACTGGAAACATGGATGGGGCCTCTGGCCCTGGGCTTCAGGGTGCACCTTCGAACCCCCTTTTTGCCACTGCAGGTTATCGGGGCGCACGGCACTGCATTCTCGGAGCCCAGGGAAGCACTGGGTCCTCTGAGGACAGGACCGAGCACCCCTGGGCTCCTGAGCACCCAGGACCTAGCTGGCTTCTCTGAGCCCCGGGCTTGGCCCGTCCCTCTGCCTGCGGCTCACAGTGCTCTCCCGCTGTGCTTCCTGACTTAGGAGCGCCCTCCAACCTCAGCGCTCATCTGTGCAGGCTGCAAAGCCCGAGGCCTTGCGGTGAGGCAGGGGAGGGGCACTCGGGGCAGGGGGCCCACCTCCGATGTGTTTGCCGGGTGGGTGGGTGTGTGAACGCACGCCATGCACGCATGCACACACACACATACACACAATGGAGCTCAATATAAAATCTTATTAGCGGTGACAGTTTTAAGGGCGCTTTGGCAATATTTCAATTTCTGGCATCCAAATCTGACAGATTCAATTTAGTTTTTATCAGATTATCTGATGACATTTCTACAAAAGAAACATTCGATCTTTGCAGGCCTCGGCGCCTGCACTGCTAGCCTAGAGCCGGCAGGTCCCAGGCGGACAGCATCTCGCTTATACTGCCCAGGACAAAGCAGACCGTCCAGCCATCCCGGACACCGCCGCCACCGCCTGCTGCCTCCTCCTCTGTGACAGGCTGACCCCAGCAGAAACCTAATGGAAGTCTCAGATGGGGTGATGACAGGGCGCCGGGGGCAGCCCCGTTGACACAGAGGCCGGCGGCTCGGGGTCCTGCGAGTGGACACACCGCGCAACAAAGGGGCGCGTTGCTGAAGTGCGTCGGCCACACACACCGGAGCAGCACCAGCCACTGGGCAGCCAAGAGCTGGGAAACCCGTCCGGAAGATTCCTCAGCAGCCCAGGTAGAAAGCCCCTTTCTCACAATAAGTCCCAAGAACAAAAGAGAAGGCCGTGGAGCTGTGAAACTTCACAGGCTCACGAGATGCGCAGGGGGCCGGAGGGGGGCGGGGGGGAGTGCTTCCAACATCAACATCGCGTGACTGCGTCTCTCTGACCCGTTCCTCCGAGCCCTCTTCCAATCCAGCACTGCTAACGTTCCCACCCACACTCGCTTGGCGTGACGGCAGCAGAAATCCAGCCGAGTTGGTTTATTGGAAATCTTCCACCATCTGCTTCTTCATACGAGATGTCAGACTGAGTTCCTGTCCTCCAGTCACCCCCTTGTGTGACCACACTGCTCTGCCTCCAGCAAGAACCCCTCCAGCAAAGAACCCCACCCTACCATGCACTGTCCAGCCACCAAACACCCCACTCCTGACTTCATCTTCAACTTTTCTCTGTTGTATGTTGTGTCTGTGCTTCTGTGTGTGTCATAGCCAAACTTATACTCTTCTGCATTGTGATATGTCACAGCCAAACACACACACACACACACACACACACACACACACACACACACATTTCCCACACCCTCCCTGTAAAACCCTGTGGTGGCCTCCTGGATAAATTCTGCATTATCATTACTTAACAAGGGCTGTGACTAGGTTTTTAAACTATCATCTTTCCTTCATTTCTTACTGTAATATGTAAATAGCATGCCACATCTGTCCTTTCATTGGTTCTGTGAACATATCAAAGCCAAAAGTCTTATCTCACAAAAAAAAAAAAGGCATGGAAAAAGTGTTTGCTGCACGATCCAAATTAGAAATGAAAGCCGTGGTCAGCGGCCACCCAGGCTTGTTTTCTCTGTCCTGCTCGGTCTCCCCTGGAGCTGGGCTGAGGACTTCCTCTCCTCTGCCTTCCTCTGGAGGAGGCATGCTATTATTCGACACTCACTGCAGAGTGAGGCTGCACGCTAAGTTCTCTGCCAAAGTAAGTTCTGTGTCTTGTCAGCTATTTCCTTTTGTGAAATTCACTTTCATCTTCAGTGTACCGAGGAGAAATGCTATTTATGACAGGAAATCCTCAGAGAAAGAGGCTGAGGGACGGGTTGTTACTATACTTCAACTGACTTTGCCCAGTTAAGGAAATATAAAGAGAAGGTTAATGAGGGTTAATAATTTATACTCAGGAAAGTTTAAGGAGACTGCATAATTTAAGCCTCCCATGGAGGCCTGAATCTCAAGTCTACATTCTACCCCTAATCCTGCTCTACCACAGAACTTTCCAACAAACCAGTGACCACAATTATCCCAGCTGGCCAACCCCAAATCATGGGAACATTAAGGATCCAGTCTGCCTCCTCCATCCTACCTGACACACCCATAGTTCCTAGCACTGGGCACTAGCACCTCTCATCTACCTGACACACCTCCGTTACTAGCACTGGGCACTAGTACCTCTCATCTACCTGACACACCACCGGTACTAGCACTGGGCACTAGTACCTTTCATGCCATCTCTTTACTGTGGTTCTCACTTAGATGGTTGAGAATAAAATTCTTCCTTTTGTCTCCTTCATCTGAATCCATCCACCAACTGGGAGTAATCCCACAGTAAGGCTCCTTCCTCCCCTGCTCTCCGCAGGAACACGCTCTCGAGGAGGAGGTGCCCTGCTTGGGCCCCACCCGGGTGTGCAGAGCTCACTGTGTGGGTGTGAACCCCTGGGAGTCCTGGCTTGAGGACCAAGGACACTTGGAATGGTGAATAGCTGAGATAATGAGTAGGGATTTCAGCGGCTTCCGGGCAGCATGAAAGTGGAGTGCTCATTCTGCACATTTTTGCTTCCTCACCTTTAGTTAGGGCAGATAAAATGAACTAAAGGGATATTGAAGTCTTGAAGACCACAGGATCTCTGAAAATGTACTCCTCCCCTGTAACTGTGGCCATGACTGGTTATTGCCACCTGGCTGAGATGGTGCTGGGTGCATGCAGCATGGGGGTGGGGGCTCCCGGCGGGGCGGGGCGGGGCGAGGCGGGGCAACCACTGACCCGCCAGGCCCGGGGTGGAGCCGGCGCCCCCGGGGCCCCCACATCTTCCTGTCTTCACGGACATGGTGTGCATCTGTCCTGTCCACAGGCAGCTGTGGCTACAATGTGGCTCTTGAACCTGAGGAGTAAGCCTTTATTTTTTAATATCTTTTTAGCTATATTTTCTATATTATTTTACATTATTTATATATAATTTTATATGATTATTTAATATAATTATTTTATAGACACGTTTATATACCTGTGCCCAAAAGCTTTGACTTTGGATAGGAGAAGCAGCAGGAACTGCTTAGCTGTGTTCCCATTCCTGCTTGTGAAGTCAGAAGATCAAAGCTGTGAGGGAGCAAACTAGGAGGAAGCCACCACAGACCAGAGCCGGCCTGTCAGAGGCAGGGCCCGGCCTGGGCCGGCTTGCTTTTGGAGGGAGCCTGCTGGACGAGGGCATGGAGTGGCGTTTCCTGGAATACCCAGTGGCCTGGCACACCGTAGTTCCCGCTGTGCGTGGCATTTCAAGGCGCGCTGGAGGCCACGCGAGGGGATGAGGGCCCGGCTTGCCACAGGCCCCTGACGGGAAACCAGCCACCCACTGAGCGACGAAGAAACTGAGGCTCGCAACAAACAGCTTGGCCAAGACCGTGAGCTAAGTAAGTGATAGAGTCAGAACTGGAAACCACTTCTCTGTGACTGAAAATCAATGTGCTCCAAAGCAGTAAACATTTAACATGGGATTATAGTGGAGCTGCTCAGCCCGGGGGCCGAGAAATCGATTACCTGGGGCCTAAGGGCTCTCTGTGCGTGGCTGGGCAGCCAGAGCCCCAGCTGGTACGGTCGCCACTAGAGCCGTATTATTTTCCCCTCACGGTGCCCTACAGGTATCACTTGCTTTGTGTGACATGAAGTGAAAATGTTTTTTTTTTTTTTTTCTGGGAAACAGTACAGGGACTATCCCCAAAGAGCGAATAATAGATCCACGGGACCATCTTCAAAGAGCCAATAATGAACAAGCCAGCTGGGATTTTAACATGCTCACAGCCTCGGCCCACAGGTACTACTGGAGACGGGAAACTTCTCTTCCAGGCCAGAAGACTTCAAAATCCAGTTTGCGATAGACGTATTGTCAACAGGACTGAGTGAGAAGTCACCCCATTTCCACGTTGTTAGAGATGGCTAAATTCATGAACAAAGAAGAGAAAATTAAGACCCTAGGAAGTAGGTCAGAATTTAGCTACCACAGTGGTATTAAAGAAATACACAACCCAGCAGATAGGATTTATGTCTTCTCATTCCCAGACGTGACTGTCCATCTCTACATTCTTTCAGGATGATGGGACATTGGTAAACAGACCCCAGCTTTGACCATGGTGTGTAGGAAGTTTGTGAGAACTTTTCCTCGTGGGCAGTGATGGATACTAAAAACAACCATAATGCATCGCTACATACCAGGCATTAGGTATTTTACACAGATGATCTCGGGATTTTCCCCAAATCCCTTGAAAGACAATTATTGCTCTCTTTATTCAATAGATTCATTCATTCACTCATGCATTCAGTAAACATTTAGCACACTCACTCGGATCAAGCATACTCTTGACCACTTCCCGGTTTGGGGAACAGGGGGCGCAAATGAACTTCAGTTACCAGCTGTGAAAATCCACTCTGAAGATTACAACATAGATCTTCTATAAACTTGTTCTGTTAAGATTGGCTTATTGGTGCATTTTTACAAAATGACATGTGAGTATGAAAAAAATCAGTTTGGGTGGGTTGGGTGGGAAAACTCAGGTGTGCGTCTACAGAGTTTGGTACCAGTTTGCCAATCTACCGTTCAGTGCAACTGCTCCTGCGTGGATGTGAAGCTGGCATCCTTCTAGAGGAGGAAAACCAAGTTTCTATTCTGTTTCCGTTTAGTCTTTCTCCCTTTCTCCTTTCTGATTTGTTTTCCATTTGGAGCTTTGCATTTGCTCTTTCAGGGACAAATTAGGATTCTAACTAGAGAACTGAGGTGTATCACTTAGAAAAGTACAATATTTTCTAAATAAATTTCTAGCTGACTCGGCAGTCTGGTACTTGGGTACCTGTCGCGACCCCTGGGCGTGGCGCCAGAAACACACGCTTTTGTTGTACTTCATATCCTGTGGGGGTGGGGGGGTGGGATAAGCAAGGAACTCAGGGTAGAAACCTCTGCCTGGGAAAAAGAGCTGCTTTGACCTGCAGATGCTTGGGGCTCTGCGGCGAGCAGGCAGGCAGGGGTCTAGGGTTCCCACTGCGGGGCTGTGGGGAAAACCTGGTTTCCCCCACCTACTTCGCAAGTGAGAAACTATCACTTGAGGGGCCTGGCTTGCCACCTGAGGCCATCCAGGCCAGCAGCGCTCTGCATCCCTGGGTCTCGGGCACCATCTTCTCATGACTGGTCACTCACGTTTATGGAGACCAAGATACACCAGTCCATTTTGCCTTATTCTTCCTTTTCCTCTTTGGAAGTTTTACATTTTTAGGGGGCAGGGTCATTGCTTTATATTAAATTCACATTCTCAGGTGATTTTTTTCCCTTTGTACAGGATTACTTCTTATTGAAAGATTCGTTTCATATTTCCAACAGCTTATATGATTTGATGTCATAAATATCTGGATAAATTAGAATAGCACCAAGCAGACTTTCTGTCCCTTTTTATCCCATCATATAATACCTGCTCTTATCAAACTCTGTCTTTCTAAATCTTTCTGTCTCTCAGATTTTATAAGTTTAACCTAAGAGATATAGGAACCAGTCAAATACTTTCTTCTTACCTGATCAGCTGATCTTATTTAGTTTGATAAAATCAACTCGACCTATTATTTATGTCTTTCAGAAATGGGGAACCCCAGATGCTATGTCTTACAGCTGATGTGAGAGGGAAGACTCCAGTCGTGCCTCTCTGGAGGAATCTGAACTCGCCCCTGATGATGCTAATAGAAGCCGAGCGCTCATGTATCATTCATCACCAGATCTCTCTTTTGATGGTTTTGGTGTTTCCGGATTTCCCAGGCCATGGCGGATGTGTGATTGGATATGTGTACGCTAGGCTGAGGATGTTACAGAGGGAAACTGGACTGGAATTTTGATGCTGTTCTTGTATGCGTCGTGCCCATCCCCGGGACCGGCTGGGCAGGGCCGGCAGCTGTTGTCCCAGCGGCTGCTGAGACCCTGACATAGGGCTGGATTTTAATGGAGCCGAGGCTGAAGCACCAGAAGACAAGGACCCTTCCCCCGCGATGTTTCCTGGACAGCGCGCAGGCCTGCTTGGCTTGCACCGTGTCTCTCCTTTACTTCCTGCCTTTCTGTTTCTAGCGTTCAGTGTTTAGAGTCCTCTGCATCTCCATAGTCCTTTAATCCACGGTTCCTTCTTGTCTGCAGGAACGAAGCTCTCGTTACGCAGGCTACGCCGGGCTCAGGAGGCCATGGTTCTACAGCACGTGCGTTCTGTTATGCCTTATCAGCACTTGGACAGCAGGAGAGTACTTTTTGTTGGTGTTGTGGATGTTGATAGGCTTAAAAAGGCTCCTCACTTATTTCTAACTAATGTCTGATCTCTATCATCAAAAAGAATTGCATCTCCTCTATTATTCTATTTAAGAGGGAAATGAAATTTTCAACTTAGGTCTTTTGTGTTTCCTGAAACCTAGTCCACCTTGGCACACTGATGAAGTGTACCCCATGCCCGGCTGTGGGTCACAGGTGAGCAGTGAGCCCGCCTCTATTAACCCCAAATGGCCTTTTCTTTTTTTTTGAGACGTTTTTCATTATGTCCATTTTTCTCTATTTTAATAACCAGAATAAAATCATCTTCTTGGTTGTCTGGTGCATTTTTATCTTTGACATTGACCAGACTTCAATTGTGTTACAATTTGGTTATATTAAGTCTTATAATTTAAGAAAGACTGGGAAGAAATTGAGAGCAATTTAACTTGAAAAAGATAAGTGTGAGGTGGTAGTGAGAGATTCTAAGTTTTGATTTTCTTAAAATAGTCAAGTTTTGTATCAATTAGTTCAGCATAATTAAAACTGGACCAAGCCTGCAGGTTCTGTGTCCACACATTCAATCCATCCCTGATGGGAATATTATTGAAAGTTACATCAGACCAGGTGCCAGCAGCTCAACCTGTAATCCTAGATACTCAGGAGGGTGATACCTGGGGTGATCCAAAACCGACCTAGACAGAAAAGTCGATGACTCAATTTCCAAGTAACCAGCAAAATGCCAGCCTGCTAGTAGGGCTCATGCATAGTAAGCAACAAGTCAAGACACAAGGCTCTGTGTTCAAGTGTTGATATTTGAGTCTGTATAGATTTGCTTTCTTTAACTGAAAACCCATAGTGTAGTAGTGAGATAGCATTTGATACCAGAAGTTAATGAGCAACAATTTATAGTACGTAAAAACACATGCCTAGGTTATGTGTGAACAGGATGCCATTTTACTTGTGGACTTGAGTACCTGTAGGTTTGTATATCCCTAGAGTGATACAAAAACAATACCCATATTCACAGCAGTCCTGTCTAGATGAAGAATTAGGCTCCAGGCCTCACATTCCAGCACCATCCTGAGCACAGAGTAAGCAGCCCATGAGCATTCACGAACCAGGACCCTCTCCACCACCAGTGCACAGATAAAGGAAGGGGCAGCAGAAGGGGAAATTGTTGGGCTGAGTATGGTAGGATACTCCTGTAATCCCAAGCAACGCAGGAGGCACAGGCAGAAGCACTGAAGTTCTAGGCTCAAGTATGAGACCCTTTCTGAAAAATGGAAGTACTGAAGAGCTGGCGTCATGGCTCCTGTTTTGTACATGTGAGGCCCTGAGTTCAAACCTCAGTACCATCAAAACACAACCTGCCTCCCCTCCCCCAACAATGCCTGAAGGGAAATGCTGCGGCACTGGTGAGCAGCCCTGCCACCTACGGCAGGGGTGTCCTGCCGGCGAAGTGTCCGCATGAGCCGGACCTCCATCAATCTGGGCTCAAACTCTAAAACTGCAGTATCCTTTAAGCTCTTGTGTACCGAACTCTGTGCCACCCGACAGCAACATGGTGCTGAGTGGCTCCTCGCAGAGGCCACGCAGAGGCCGCTAGGAGGAGGGGGTGCTCGGAGCTCGGAGCTCGCACTCAGGTCGCAGCAGCTCCGTTCTCCTGCATTCAGCATTGTCTTATCCACGTCACCCACGATGACAGGAGGCAGGGAGGAGAGGACGCGGCTGCCAGGACCACGGCGAAGGCTTTGCTCCCGGCCCTTCTCCGACACCCCGGGTGTTTGGAGGAAAGCACAACCTTTGAGCGTGTCAATGATTTGTAGCTTACCACCACCGAGCACACATTTTGAAAGAGGGGAGAAATATGAAATCAAAGCAAAATATAAATTATGCAGCAGAGAAGCCCAATTACAAGGAGGAAAAAAATCCGTGGCTGTACACAGCCAGCCTCCTGCCGTCCTCAGTCCCGGCTTCTACGCACGCACACTTGATGGCTGGCGAGCTGCGTTTTATGGTGTCATATAATTACAATTACATTTTCCTGAACTTTACTGTCCAGCATTCTTGTATCCTCTAAATGGCATAATAAATAGTCTATAAATAATAATGCGGACCTCACTGCGACAGAACCACTGTTTCACGTTTTCCTGTAGTAGAACACACTACAAAATTGTAAAAAGTAAGTGTTAGCCTGGCTGTGTGAGGAGCCCTGTGCTGTCTGAGCTGAGGAGCAGAAAGTCCAGGAAGAGCCTGACCTGATGCGTGCTGCGCTCTTTTGGCCTTTCTCTTATTTTCTGGTGTACCGCTCTGCGGACCGTTCCCGGCTGAACGTTCCACAGCCTTCCTCCTTTTCTGTCTGCCTGCTGACTCACAGGAGCCACCTTCTGAGGGCAGACCGGGGTCCAGCACGTGGAGGAGACACAAACGTTTCTGAGAACGAGGGAATCAAAGTAGTCTTAAGGCATGCTGTTCCAGAAGCAGCTGCCTAGAGAAGAGTTAAGTCAGCCTGTCAATTACCATTAGCCTCAGTGAAGAAGAACTTACTGAGAACTTAATCGTGTTTGAGCAAAACAAAACGAAATCCCAACCTACCCTGGATGGGGTGGGGACCTCCCTTGCAAGGATCTGAGGGGGCGCAGGGAGCCCAGAATTGGCCTGGGGAGGCGGGAGGCGCGGGGACACGAGCAATGAAGGCTGCTCCTTGCCGCTCATGCTTCGCTGCTAGAACACTGCCGGGGCCCCCACGTGCTGTGGGCCCAAAGGACAGGAGATGACAGTGTGCTGGCCACCTCCACCCTCCCACGCGAGTGGACCTGTGAACCGACTCAGCGCTTGCCACAGCCAACGGTGCTGGCTGAGTCTTGTCTTCTGCATTCCCAGAGCCGACGCGCATCACATCAGTAGCTCATGGTCTGAGTCCTGGAGTTATCTACGCCACTGTTTTCTTTTATTGGCATGAGTCAGAACCGCCAGCAAAAGTTTAGCATGATTTATTTACTTCTCACAACAAGAAAAGAACATTTTAAATGTTTCATGATCAGAGGGCTATCAATATTTTATATTAATTACAGAGAAAAGATAGCAGTAGAGCTATTTGAAAACCCTGCTGGCCTGTGAGAGAAAGGTAATAAGAAATCAGTGCTTAATTATTAATTAATAATGGTTAATTATTGATAGCATATTCTGTGCCAGGAACAGTGCTAAATGCTTTCAGGGACTTCCAAGTCTTGAATTCTCCACAAGAAACGCTGGTGACAAGCCTCTGGAGGAGGAGGCTTTTGGATGCAACTGGAGAGCTCTGGAGAGTTAGGCTAGACAAGGTAGACCATTCCTAAATAAGAGTTAGAGAGAAAAAGTATGGATCAGAGCCTTAGGTAATCACCCACTCGGAAAAGACGGAAGACAGTGCCAGGAAATAGCGAAGAGAGGATGAGGGGGAGAACAAGGCCATATGGAAACTACATTGTTAGAGGCAAGCACAGTTCGCTTACAATAAAAGCTCCAAAGTCCACTGAATGGCCGTGCGAATGCCCTTGACTTCACTACTCTGCGAGCCCCTCCGGCTCTCTGTGATTACCCTGGTGGTCACAGCTTCCCTGCGCCACGGGCTTCAGAGCAGACAGAGTCACACGGCACACAACTGAGCTTTGGTGTGCGTGACTTTCATGGTGACAACTGGCCCTGGATCTTGGCTGAGCACACATCAGGCCAGCCTTGCAGTGTTCCTAGGCAGGGGCTGATGGGAAGCCAAGTGGGGCCCGAGTTCAAGTCCAGCTCAGCCCAGTGCCCTTGGTGAGAAGAGGTCCACAATGTAGCTCTTCACTACGGCACAGGAGCAGGCAGGGAGGAGGCAGGAGAGAGGAGGGGCGAGCGTCTCCTCCCACACCTGCACGAATGCCAGCACAGTGAAAGGAAGCACGGCCTCCCTCACATGCTGGTGAAGGGGAGGATTCTGGGTAAAGACTGAGTGGAGATGGAGGCGGTCTGCCGAGGAAGGGAAGGGGACAGTTAGGAAGACCCCATAGAATCAGTGAATGAAACATAGTAAAGCCAGGTGCTGTAGTGTGCGTCTGTAATCCCAGAATTTAGGAGGCAGAGGCAGGAGGATCTCAACTTTGAGACCAATCTGTGTTTTGTGTTTTTGTTTTTTAAAGTAGGTGTAATTTGACAAAGAAGCGGCTGTGTGTTAGCATATGGAGAGCCACACGCTGCCGTGAGATCTGATCCGGATGATCACACTTCCTGAGAGACAGCCTCCAAGTTCGTGAAAGAGTAAAAGCCCGCAGGCAGGCAGAATCGCGCTATGCATTAGTTTGGGGTCTATCCAGAAAGTTCCTCCTGAAGGAACCCCTGTCACCACTGCTTCAGCTATTGTCAAGCCAAGACACACACACTGAGCCTAGATCCCCTTGGGGACAGTCTAAGGAACTAGGCCTCGTTCATTTCAAACTGTGTTCTGCACCGCGCTTCGTGATGCCGCACAGCCACACACGCAGCATGTGACGAGCTGCTGCCCTACGGAGGAAGGCTGGGCGTGTCTGGGCTCAGTGCCCGGCCACGAGCGTCCAGGCCTTGCCCTGGGCGACAGAGGAAGGCTCACGCGCACACTGACGGGGTGACAAAAGTGTGTGCTTGTGAAGGCGCTCGGAGGCTCATGGAGAAAGTCAAGACGCGTGACTCTGCTTTCCTCCTGGGACACGAGTGGGAAGTCCTGCTCCAGCCTCCCGCGCGTGGTCCGTGCCGTGGGGTCTCAGCGCAGGCTGGCGGCGTGCGCCCGGGGAGAGGTGCGTGCGGCACACGTGTGGCTTCGAGGGACGAGGCCTGGCGTTCGCCGACTGTGTCCTGGGGGTGAAGGACCTGGCGCCATCCTCTCAGTTTCCCAAGAGGCGTCTCGGACAGTCTGACACACTCAAGTACCCCGGGAGCACGATTCGGGGGGGCAGGGGCTGTGGTGGCTTTCGGGACCCTGTCATGTACATTCCAGTGGGGAGAGAGGCAATGAATAAGAAGATGGACGGGTGTGTGACACGCGCAGGGGACGGGGAGGCAGAGGGAGGGGCAGCAAAGCCAGGGCCTGCCCCGCTGGTGGTGAGCAGGCGCGTCTGTGCACAGGATGAGCCGTGGGAGGTGAGCAGGAAGGCTCCCGACATGGTGCGCAGTGCTCGGCGTGTGTCTGGGGGCCATGTTGACATGCAGCTCTCCCCCCTCTCTTCAGCCCATCCAACAGTAAATCACATGATGCATCTGTCCGGGTCTCCCAGGCTCTGGCCGACTTCCCACCGGTGACTCTGACTCCAGTGTTTCGCCTCCTGAGCTGGTCTTCCTGGGATACTGGCACATCCTGGTTCCCTGCATCAAGCAATCAGTTCCGCTTGAGGCGGCCAGTTTCCTGAGGTGTCCTGGGATGGCCTGCTTCGCCCTCCGTGTCTCCCTCCTGCAGCCCGGGCCTGGGCACACAGTCCAGCAGCTCCCAGACTCACAGCCGGCTCCTGCGGGGAGACCCCAAGCCCTCACAGCCTTTGGGGGACGCTGCCCGGCTTCCTTTTCCATCTCCCCTTGTGTCTCCCATAGTTATTCTCCTGAGGGTTAACATGGAGCCGTCACAAATTTTGGTCCAATTGGGAACTGATGGCTATAAAGAAACACAGTCCTTGCGGGTGTGCTGCGGGTCAGCAGGTGGGACGGGCAGGCCACACTGCCATGAGAGCAGGAGGTCTGGCACGGCGCGGAGGATCAATACAGCGAGTCGGCTGCCAATCCAGAGCGAAACGCACGGATCTTCATCCATTCTGCACGGATTCCCCAAACTCCCTCCTGACTCCAGCCCCATCCGGTGTTCTCCCATTCCCCCTAGGAGCTAGGTCCTGTCCTATACCCCAAATTGTCTTCCTCCCTTCATATTTGGGACACGTCCTGTCTGCATGAGGCACCGTGTGCTATAAATCACACTGTGGACTGCTGGGAGACGCAGCAGACAACACGCAGTCATGAGAAGGAAGCAAAGGTGGAGAGAGCCTCTGGTGTTCCTTGACGACATGGTAGGCAGGATGGCGACGACCCAATGCGGCCAAGGGCTGGGTCTCCTCAGGACCGGTGCGTCTCTCAGCCAGAGGAAAGCAGAAATCCTCACAGGAGGAGAGGAGCTGTTTAACCCCCAACCGCAACATTAAAGCAAAACAGCTGGCCTGCTAGTGGAGGCGTGTGATTACAGCACAGATGTCACTGTGATATGCACACCTTGTCAGCCACGGCGCCCCTTTTCCAACATGTCTCCTGCCTTTTCCTTGTGTACTGTTAGCCTTGCCATAGATATTCACCTCCTCCCAACGCTGCACAGTTTTCTAGAGGTTGTCTCTGCAGTTACATTACACATCTAAATAGTGTCTGTTAAGACATTTTTTTCCCCTAAATTTGGCGATACTGGGGTTTGCAACTGAGGGCCTTGATCTGGCTAAGCGGGTGCTCCACCACTGAGCCATGCCCCTACCATACAGGGGTATTTTGCTGGTCCCCGTAGGACAGGTGTTAACCTCTCTGAATTCTGCCGCTCTGTGGCCCGCTTGACAGACTATTTTAAGCAGGACTAAAGCCGGAGGCTGTCCCACAGATTTCAGCTTTAATTGAAAATGACCAAGGAAATGATTTGAGCACTGTGGCAGCGTGCTCGGAGGGATGTGTGGGGTAGATAGTCAGCCCTGGGAGATTCGGTCTCTCGTGTGGAATAAACGTGTGGAATATGTATTAGGTTTGTACTACATTGCTATAGGGTGGGACCAGCTACCAATGTGCAGGCCAATGCTGATTCTTTTGTTCACAAAATTAGTAATTACAAGACACTGACAGGCAAGCATTAAATCAATCACTGCCCGTGTCACTCATAGTACACCCAGGAAGCCAGTCCTGGTACACAGCAACTAAGAAACAGAAACTATATTGAATTTATTCAGACTACTATTTGTGAATGTATTGGACATTTCCCTCTCCTTTGACTACTGCAAGTGATGCCCTTGGGGGCATGCCTGTGAACCTCTTGGTGAAGCGTGGTTGCATTCCCACTGGGAGTATAGTTATGAATGAAACTCGAGGCCAGCTTTGGCAGAGGCTAGCGCAGCCTTGGGCCAGTTTATCCTGCCGTCAGCAGTGTTTTGGAGTTCCACCATCTCCACGTTCTCACCAACGCTTGCTATTTTTACTTCTTTGTACCTAGTACAGGTCCCTCCACCTCTTCCACACCATACAGACCCTGTCTCTTGGCTCTTCTTTTCAGAGTCTGTTTTTCAAAGCTCCCAAGTGACGCCTCCCAGCCACGTGAGAAGCTGATGCTGATTGCCTGGGCTGAGTAGCAACAAACTAGATGTCCTTACTGCACAGGAGTCTAGCGTGGATTGAGGGACTGAGGATGCCCAGGCTCTCTGGTCGGCTCCCCAGGAGGACAAGCAAGTGACCACAGTATGTCCTGAACGTTGCTGGCCACTGCAAACTTGCATGACCACTGTGCCATTCCCATGGAAATGCAGATAGAGGGTGACAGCGTCACCAACTTAATTCTCTGAAAACACACTTTGATCATTATCATTACAGGCTCTTTTGTGTTTTCAACCTCTTAATTTTTATTTTAGATTATCAAAGTAAAATCAGGCCATTTTATATAATTGCATTGCATTTTAAACCTTTTCCTTTTTGTTTCAAATCTGTAGGACATCCACTTAGCAACAGCAGGTCGTTTTCTTCTATTTTCTCCACTTTAGACACATACTCATGAAAAGTAGATGAAAATGCACATAATAAAGGAAATTCTGTCAAAATATATGTTTCCTTAGGAGAGAGGCTTGGAGTCTGATACTATGTAGAACATAAACAGTAGCTTGGGATTCAGATGCATCATATTTGCGTTCTGTTCCTATTTAATTTTAGAATGCATTCATGGAAATGTTATATAGATACTGCTATTTCTAAAGTATCTAATTAAAATGCTAATAGACAATTTCAATGTTTCATATTTATAGTGCAAAAATCATTCATGAAAGAAAAGTTCCTTATGCAACATGACATATGATATAGTGTGTGTGCTTTTCTTCATTAGATAACGTGCAAAGATAGATGATAAAAAAACTTTTATTTCTGGACATCCTTCCACAATTATATTTTTAGACATGTGAATTTAGATCACAAATGGGAAGCTCCCTACCCGTGGAGAGATGCGATCATATTCTGTCATGCTTCCAAGCTGTTAGTCACATAAACTTGACTTCATTTGAGAAGATGTAAGTCGTGAGCTAGCTCATCTATGTAGCCAGAAATACACACACTTCTGAATCTCAACGTTTTCCCCACATAATGCTACACTGGCGTGCATCACAGCTCTCTGCAGATGAGATGCCATGGCATTGTTTAAATGTATGTCTCAAAAAATCAAGCCATTATGGGTCAAAACATCCTAAGTAAAGATCTAGAATCACAACAAATCAAAGAAAGACTTGATAAATGGTATTATGTCAGACTGAAGAGTTTCTGCGTGCCACAGGACATAGCTTAGCAGGATAAATAGAAGCCAAAGGAATGGGAGGAGATGTTTACTAGTTATGCATCAGACAATGGTTTCATATCTAAAGTACACCTACAGCTCAAAAATTAAACTCCTCCAAAACAAATCCTCAAAGAAACAACCCAATTTATAAATGGGCTAAAGATTTAAGGGAGATATCTCAGAAGAAGTAAGAATGGCCAATAGACACATGATGAGATATTCAACATTTCTGGCCATAAAAGACATGCAAATCAAAACAACATTAAGATTCCACCTCACCCCAGTTATAAAGGCCATTATCAAGAAAACTAACAATAACAGATGCTGGTGGAGATGTGGTCAAAAGAGAATGCTACTACACTGTTTGTAGGAATATAAACTTGTTCAATCACTCTGAAAAGCAGTATGGAGAGTCCTCAAAAGACTTCCCTATGACCCAGCAATCCCATCCCTGGGCATTTATCCAATAGACCACAAACCAGGCCACACTAAAGCTACCAGCACAACCATGTTCATTGCAGCATTGTTTACCACAGCTAAGTTACAGATTCAACCCAGATGCCCTCAATGGATGAATGGATCAATAAAATATGATATATATACAAAATGGAATTCTATACTTTCATCAGAAGGAATGGCATTACCCCTTTCATAAGAACACGGAAAGACGAAAAAAATTGTATGAAGTAAGCCAGACCCAAAGAAACACAGGTTGCATAGTGTTTCTCATTTGTAATACTTAGAATATGCCTATAAATGTACAATTAAACCCAATGGACAGTAAAAGACAAAAAATTACACTTGGACGTGATAACTTAAACAAGACTCTAAATATTCACACAGTAAGACCAAAGGAGGGTATTCTTAGCAAAAGACCACAAAGACCCAGTAGCTATATGTATATGATCAAATAAAATGATGCTTATTGAAATGAACTCCAAGAAACAAAAACAAGAAGTTTTTATTTTACTTTTTGTGGGAGTTCTTAAAAATCTATTTTTCCCCTTTTGTTACTTTTTACAAAATTTCTGTACCTTTTGCAAGTTTATCTGATTTGGGGAGGGGAAGGGAAAGTACAGAAACAGTGGGACCAAGGGTAAACTAACTCAGTAGTGATACTCCCTAGATACTATGTTGAAAATGAACTATAGAACTTGGGGGCAATGGGAGGAGAGAAAAAAACTGGGAGAAAATGAGGGAAGAGGTGGCACTGTTCAAAAAGAAATGTACTTAATACATGACATATGTAACTATCACTTATAGTATTTTTGATGAGTAAATGAGCACCCACAGAGTGTACATATTTATTACAATGACTGGATAGAGCCTTGTTGATTGTCTTAATTTTAGAACAGAAATAGTTAATGTAGCCAGGCACCAGTAGCTCATGCCTATATCCCTAGCTACTCAGGAGGCTGAGATATGAGGATCACAGTTCAAAGCCAACCCAGGCAGGGAAGTCTGTGAGATTCTTATCTCCAATTAAGCACCAAAAAAAGCTGGAGGTAGAGCTATGGTTCTAGTGGTAGAGTGCTAGCTTTGAGCATAAAAAGCCTAAGGACAACACCCAGGCGCTGGGTTAGTTGAAACCCAGGACTACCACATAAATAGAAACAACAACAACAACAACAACAACAAAAAGCAAATGTAAAATAAAATACACACAAAAATCCAAAACAGCCAATGCCTTTCCCGGGCTCAAGACGCACATGATGTTTTGTGGCTTGGGTCGAAGCGCTTTCCTTCTGCATGCTCTGATTAACCTCTTCTGACAGGGTGAAGGTGTGCAATGCTTCACGTCAGAGCCAGGAGCATGTGGAGCACAGCAGGAGGGAGCAGGTGCTGCAAGTGCCAGCAGGCAGGTGGCCGTTTGGGGGAGAGGAAGTCAAGGCACCAGAGGACCCAAGGGTAGAGAGGCCTCCCTTCCTGAGTCTCTTCAGAGCAAGAACTCCACTTTGTGTGGGGGTAGGAACACGTGAGATCAGAGATTATATCAAATAAAGGTTAATCTCAGGTTGTCATGAATTACTTCAGGAGAGGAGAATAGAGGGGACAATGTGTCTTAAGTATTTTAGCTTATTTCTGCACCAAAGCAAAACTATACAAAAACAACTGAGGCTGGACAAAGAAATATGCATTGTGTTTTCTTTAACTTGCCTGCACATCAATAATGAGGCAGATGATGGAGAGATAGATAAGGTAGGGCTGTGATTATGAGATAGACAGAGACAGAGAAAGAGAGAGACAGAGACAGTAAGAGAAGAGAGGAAAGGAAAGAGGAGAGGGGAGTGGAAGAGAAAGTAGAGCAAGGAGGAGAGGAGGGGAAGGGAGGGGGAGGGGAGGGGAGAGGGAAGGAGTGACAGAGAGAGAGAGAGAGAGAGAGAGAGAGACAGACAGACAGACAGACAGACAGACAGACAGACAGACAGAGTGCGAGCAAGCGAGTACACAAGTGAGCATAGACACACACTTCTGTGGTAGAAAAACATAATTGATTAAGATGTATTTCCTGGGGCTGAGAAGGTGGCTCAGTGGTAGAGCGCTTGCCTTGCATGCGTGAGGCCCTGGGTTCGATTCCTCAGCACCACATAAGCAGAAAAAAAAGCTGGAAGTGGTGCTATGGCTCATGCGGTAGCGTGCTAGCCTTGAGCTGAAGAGCTGAGGGACAGCACCCAGGCCCAGAGTTCAGACCCCAGGACCGGACCCCCCCCCCCAAAAAAAAGATGTATTTCCTAAACTTGTTGTAGAAACAAAATGGCTGAACCATATAGCACAGCCTGGTTATTCATCTTACCCATCTCTGCCCATAAGCAGCAACTTCAGAATCCTAACAACATATGGAGAATGACACAATGTTGTTAATGTTACTCTTGAAAGCCTGACCGACTGCATGAGCAGCAAAATGACATTAGGTCCAGTATCTATAAAACTAATTGACTCAATTCTTTCTGCATACCGTCTTCTGAGAGCTTCTAGCATGTGCCAGTTTTATGAAGAACCCACTGAAATACAAGCATTTCTTTGAAGATATCACTGTCAACTAATTCCATACTTCTGCAGGTCTATCAGAGTATTATTCAGCATGAAAATAAAATTTTAAGACCTATGACAATACACAGCAGACAACTGCTATGAGCTAAATTTCATTTCATACCTTAGTTTCACTTTAAAATTCTACGGTGACATAGTTAGTCAGAGAGAGATATTAAATCCAACTCTGGTGTATTTTATATAATGTGGCTCAAGTGATTCATACCTTACCCGCCCTTTACCTGGCATTACAATGCTGGAGAGCAACTTTGGATGTAGGACTCCATTTTAACTGCAAGATGCCAACAAGAATAGAAATTCTGAGGTAATTTATTTTTACTATTCTTTTTTTTGTCCGGTTGTGAGGCCTGAACTCTGGGCCTGCGCACTGTCCTTCAGCTCTTCAGCTCAAGGCTAGCGCTCTACCACTTGAGCCACAGTGCCACTTCTGGATTTTTCTGCTTATGTGGTCCTGAGGAATCAAACTGAGGGCCTCATGCATGCAAGGCAAGCGCTCTTCCACTGAGCCACCTTCCCAGCCCTTATTTTTACTATTCTTTATTCTATAGTTTCTGATTTCATTGAAAGAGCAACTGTTTTCACAGGAGAGCAGCCTTGTGATACTGTCTAGAGTCTGGCTGTATGAATCAGCTTCGGAATTGGTGCTTTGAAGTCTGTAATATTTAGATCAGTCTCTACTTCAGATTGGTTCTCTACTGATGGCTCTATATGTAAAAAAAAAATCAACACAAAAAAACATTTATTATCTGGGCAAGAGAATCAGCAAGGCTTCTTTGGTAAGGGTTAGATAATAAATTTAAGATTTGCAAGTCACAACAACTCAACATTGCTGCAGCAGAGAATAACACTGGCCAATCCAGGAGTGAATGGACTATGTGCCAAGAAGATTTTGTCAAAGCACTCACCATAGATAACAGCTGCGGTACAAACTGTGCTGTAAACTCATGACTGTGGTTCCAAACCAGTAGAATCTACATTCATTACAGGCACATTAGGAATGTGCCCACGTGCTCAGGCCCACGGCCCCATCCTGGAGCTGTGCCAGTCACGTGTGTATGGGAATGTGAGACGGCTTCCAGGCGATCCCCACCCCTCCCCACCCCCTCCACCGATAAGGGAGGTTTCACCATCAGTCTGTTTAGGCTAAGAACGCTGGCGTCTCCTGGGGACTGACATTCTCTGAGCTAAGTCACCGGACATGACAATGCGCTAACACCTTTCCCACGGGTTGAGTGACGTTGGGAACCGCCATGAACCCAGAAGCACCACGTAGCATTCTACTAGACTAAAATACGGCCTGGTGAAACGTGAGTCTTCTTTCAAGGTCATGACAGAGACTATGCAGGTGATACACTGAACCCTTTGTGGGAGCACAACTTACATTATATGGCGCACTATTGACTCAGATACTTTCATGCCAAAGAATCATTTACCAGCCGATAGCAAGGCCTCGAGGAAGGAGCTTTAAGTCTTCTGCACTCAAGTGCAGGTGAGCAAGGGTTGGGCCTTGATCTGTGCTATCAAATGACGGCCCTCAGACAGTTACCCAGCCGGCAATGTAGAAGAACTGAAGTCATTCTGTCTCACTACTCTAAATGCACTTTCTACTCAGTACAGAAGGCCTTCCTTAAGACTTGGAAAAAATTAAGTGAAGTAAGCCAGACTCACAGAAGCATAGGTCCCATGGTTTCCCTTACCTGCAATAACTAGTATATGTCTAGGACAAGCAGAAGAGGTCAAAAACTATGTACATATGACCATATAACCTGATGCTAAGCAAAATGAACCCCAAGACATGGACACAGGAGATTTTATCTTTGTTGCTGTTCTTTTTATTGTACTTATAATGTACCATGTGATTTTTTTTGTTTTATTTCTTTGTATGCTCTTCCCGCATGGTACAACCCCTGTTGTATCTGTATTTGATTCTGGTGTCCTGCATCTTGTATATACATTTTTCTAATTTGGGAAGGGGAAGGGAAATAACAAAATGCTGAAATAAGGATACAGGATGACCCACTGTAACAATGAGATGTACAAGACACTATGTTGAAAACGAACTTTACAGCTTTGCGGGAGGCGAGGGGGGGGGAGGAGTTGAGCAGGTGGGGGTGGGGTAAGGATAGCAGGGGAAAAATAAAGGAGGATGTAACAACGCTGGATAGGAAATGGACTCGTTACCTTGCTCATGTAACTGTAACCCCTCTGTACAGTATCTTTATAATAAAATATATATTAAGAAAAAATAAAATGAAGAAGGCCTTCCTTGGGCTTTGAAGCAAATGCTTTGAAAACAGGTTTAGACTATTTTCATTGCTTTATGATATTTTTGATAACGTAATTGTGTCAGCTATGAATGAGTCTGTTCATATCTGTACCCTTTAAGAAGCCTAGAAATCGGTGTGCACTACTTCACAAAAGTCTCCTGAATTCAGCAGCAGGGGCTCACACATGTAAATCCTAAACAGGAGGCCAAGCAGGGGAGGCTCATGGTTTGAAGCCAGCCCACGCAGAAATGCTTGTGAGACTCCTGGGGGCCGCGTGCTCTGCTGTGTTCCTGTCCTCTGAAGCTGGGAGGCTGAGGAGGAGAGGATCACAGTTCAAGGCTGACAGCACTGATGGAAAAGCTGTGAGACCGCATCTCCACAAAGGGAAGCTGCGGTGGCGGCGGCGGCATGTGCTTGTGAGAGACAGTGATGAGAAAAAGCCGAGAAGGGGGCAGATTAGTGCTCTCCTAAAAACAGCCAGTGAAAAACAGGGCTAGAGGTACGTACGGCAGCCTCACAAGCATGAGGTCCCAAGTTCAAGACCCAGAACTGCCAAAAAGAAAAGAAAGAAAAAGGAAAAAAAACTTTCAAATAAAAAAATGTCAGTGAGTTTGGAACCTAGTAGTTAAAATATAACGGCCCACTTACTAAAATTGCCCAACATTAACCAAAATTATTACTCTGATTTTAAGACCAAACTTCGCCTAACTGGTGGCTGTGATGCACTGTCACCCTGCTCAGTGGCGCTGGTGACGTGTTCCCCGGGGGAGCTGTTTGGTGCGTCGGCCTCCTCTGGCTTGGGCCGCATGTGCTGGTATCAGAGCTTATCTTGTGCCTGTTCAGGTGCCAGCCTTCTCGGCACCACCTGAGCCTGCGTGCTCCTGTCCAATGCTACGTCTTGCTATTCTGTACACCATTCACCCAAGCACACCTCAGGCCCTCGCTCACACGGAACCCTCTGGCCTTCCTCTCGACTTTGCTCCCACCCTTGCATGGTTCAATTATGCATCGTTCTTTCTTTTTTTCTCACACTGGGGACTGAAGCCAGGCCCTACCACTTGAGCCACGCCATCATCATTTTTGTGTTCTGTTTTTGAGGTAGGATCCCTTAGCCACCTGGGCTGGCGGCGCTGCTGCCTCTGCCTTCTCGGTGTCCGGGGCTGCAGGCATGGACCGCCGCTGCCGCCGCGCCTACATCAGCCGGCTTGCACTCCGAGGAGTTTCTCTGGCCCCAAGCCAAGCCAACTGAACTAGCTTTTCTAGGGGTGGGGCTTGAGCAGTGTATTTACATGATTTTTTCGGTTGCATTTGATGCATTTTGATAGCTGAGACCCACGGGGGGCAAATGGAGCATGCTCACCTCATCTTCTAGCAGCGTAGTCACCTGCCCTTGGTTGACCCCCCTGGGAAGCCAGGCTTGAACAACGCTGCCGCCTGCACAGCCTTCCACCCACTGGACCTGCTGACTGCAGTGCTCACCAGCCGTGCACAGTCAGCACCGCCCTCTCCAGCGCAGCTCCCTGCCCCCCCAGCTCAGGAACAGCACACCTTCCTCCGAGTCTGCCTAGAAGGTGTTTGTTTGCCTAGATGTAAGTTTGTTTGGGGGAAGCAAAACTTTGTGTTCTTGCCAGGCCTGAATTTAAATATAAAATCCAGACCTAAAATTCTGTTTATCTACTTAGAAAACCTGTTGTTAAATATACCGTGAAGAAAAGAAACAGAAGCAGCCTCGGACATCTCCACTATTAGTGGGCAGGAGAAGATTGCCACTGTGCAGCTGTCAAGTCAGAGCACTGCAGGGGGTGGGGGAAGGGGAGCCTCCGGGGGAGGGGAGGGCATAGGTCACAGAAGTCTTGTTAAAATTTTTGAATTTTGGAAGTATTGAGGATTGAACCTGGGGCCTCACGCTTGTTAGACGAGTGACAGAAGATGCTTGAAGATGGAAGAATGAAAAATACAAACTTCTGAAAAATATAACTTCTGAAAACTAGAAACTAGACTGCGGGCCTCACGCAAACCTGCCCTCGGATGCGTGCAGTAGTTCTCCGTATAGAACTGAACGCAGTTCATGAGTGAGTGCTTCTCTTTGTAGCTACCAAAGGTGGGCGAGGAACGTTGTAAACGTGTTCAGCAAGTAATGGTCAGCTCCGCCCTGGGCCTGGCATGTGGTGGGCACACTCCACAACCAAAGGGCACAGACGCGTGCTGAAGGGAGCGGCGACCTCCCAGGCCCCGCCTGGGGTATAAACAAGGCTTACGTTAGTCCACGGTGCATGTCCACTCACTAACATGCTCAAAACAGAGGGTTGCAGCGATGGATGGAGAGTGGGGTGCTGGAGTTGGGGAGTGAAGAGCAGCATCAGGGAAGTGCAGTAAAGGGAGAGGACTGAGGCTCATCCGCTGATTCACACCTGCGCGTGAATTCAACCATACATCACCAGAAAAAAAAGTCCTAATCAACTACCAGGCAATGAAAACAGTGTTGAGAAAATAGATTCATTAAATGTAAACGCCCCCCCCCCCCCCCCCCCCCCGTACAGAACTTTGGGAAAGAATCGTGCAAATGACTTGGAAGAACAAAGAGCTAATAAAAATAGCTAATTAGAGCTAATGAGAAAAATAGGGCCCCTAATTACCAGTAATTTCTTTTAAAATATCATTAAAGGACATATTATTATTTATTGCTAAGCAGCTTAAGATAAAATGCAGAAAAATTTTAATCCCCCAATCAAGCCTTAATAAATCTCTCTGTTTGAAAGTGCATGGGCCTGAACGGCGGTGGGGCCCTGGGGTCTCTTTCAGGCCGGCGGGGGTCAGCATGGCTCTTCTCTCCACTCTTGAGCTCACAAGTTCTATCATTCTGCCGTCTCCCAGGTGTGACTGTAGGGCAGTGAAATGATTTATTCATTCGAGTCCTATGAAAATCAGGTTCTTATTTTTACAATACTCTGCGAATGTTATCTTATGGCCTATCTTTTGAAGGTTTTTTTTTCCCCCTAAGATGCTATTTTTCAGCATCAAATCTATTCCTCAAAGACCTCCTCTCTCAGGGCTGGGAAGGTGGCTCAGTGGCAGCGTGCTTGCCTTGCATGCCTGAGGCCCTGGGTTCGATTCCTTAGTACCACATAAGCAAAAAAGAAAAAGCCGGAAGTGGCGCTGTGGCTCAAGTGGTAGAGCACTAGCCTTGAGCTGAAGAGCTGAGGGACAGCGCCCAGGCCCAGAGTTCAGGCCCCATGACCGGACCCCCCCCCTCAAAAAAAAAAGACCTCCTCTCTCAGCATTGCCAGTCACATCTCAGTGGGCAAACTTTCTTCTTTACCTTTGGAGAGAAGGCAGACTGCAGATGGCACAAGACAGCCCTGGGTCTGGCCCACCCACCCCACGCAGCTCATGAGACAGAGCTCCGAAGAGGGCAGGCTCTGGGCTTCCACAGTGAGACGGGGTCAAAAAGCACACATGTATCATGGGATTGGGACTCAAAACACTTAGGGTTGTATTGTTTTTAGTTGTTGTTATTAAGTAGTTATAGAAAGGGGTTACAATTCCATAAGAATAAATCATTTTCACAGGCTTATAATGTGTATAGCTCAAAGAAGGGCTCAGTGTCAATTTAGTAAGTAAGGATATGTATGTACAGAGCCAATAAACATTCTGTTTTGAGGCAGGAATCTTTACTACTTAAGGGTTTTTGTATTCCATACTGAAAATTGCTACTAGTTTAGGGTTGAATCCCATAGTGTGTATTTCTGTTTGTGTATATGTGTGTGTGTGTGTGTTCTGTTCATTGCCTTTCTTTTCTGCAAAAGGCTACTTTAAAGGCAAGTTCATAAAAAATGGGTTTACATCTATATATTGTCTTTTCTAATTCTTTGCATGGAGAGCAAGTTTCATGTGAGGATATTTCAGAATGAAATTAGTTCTACTCACAGTAATGATTCTGGCAAGTAACCATAAAATAATTCTTTATGACAATATATATTCAATAGGGTTATTAATGTAAGTGTTGTTCTGGTCTTCAGGTAGCTCTCCCGTCACCTGATTCCGGAATCCCAGCTCCCTGGATCCTGTGATTCCACTAATCCCAGGCTTCCTATCTGTTTAGTCACATAACAGACAGAAAAGGTAAAGTGCAGAACACAGCTGCTTCCTAGTGCATTGGCTAGGAAGGGAAACAGAGGCTTCGATTTCATTCCCCAGCCTGAACTGTTCACTTGATCTCACACTGAGGTAGAGGCCCAGGAAGTGGAGCCCTGGCTCCCAGTTAAATAGCCATCTCATTACACTATGAAGGCTTTCCTTTTAGAAGTGAGTCTCATGGTACAGTGTGTGCCACTCGGACCTACATGCTAATGGTCTTTTGTTTTATGCAATCTTTGGAAGTCAAGGTTTCTTTCTAAAATTTTTAGATACTTGGCATATCACTCAAGGGAATCAATGAACTACTTTCTGAGGAGTTAAAGCTCAGTGGACGAAGAGAAATCCCTCATCTCTAGGACTAGGGAAGAACTCAATCACGGAATCTGAGGAGGAGAGAGATCTGGACGTGCTCTGAAGTGGAGTAGATGTAGCACATCTGAAGACAGGCTGCAATTTAGGGAGGAAGTCTGGGACCAGGTGGAGCCTGACTGTTATGACTATCATCTCGTAGCAGTAAATGTTCTTCCCATGGGAATTATTTTTATTACATCTAAACATCAAGCCAATTGTTGCAAAAGTTATAGCTTCTCTTCACTGTGTTTTAAAATCTTTGGGAAGGAGTGCCCACTCCCAGGGCTGAGTTGGAGCCATTGTGTCTAGTCAAAAGTAAAGGAGAATTCTAGTTAGGCAGTAGTTGTACCTACCAGAGGCAGAGACCACAGCAGAATGACAGAGAGAAGCTGCTGGAGTAGAGAACCTTCACATATGTGTGCAGGTGGCAGCATCCTAAGAGTTGAACTATGTCCATAAAAGTCTGGGCCATAGTAACCTGAACTTTACAACTGGAAGGGTGGGAAAGTGGGGAGAAAGGGAGGGGTTAACCATGTTCAACATGAGATGCTCTCATTGCCTTACACATGTAACTGTAACACCTCTATAACATCACTCTCACAGTAAAATTAATCATTAAAAAAACAAAAAACAAAAAAGCCCAAACACTAAGAAAACAAAGGGAATATGCAAAACCTATCAAAGGATCAAACCTAGAAATGATGGGCATAGAAAAAGTAGAAAACAGGCAAACTAAAGGATATAACTGGTTGCTGGGAAGATGGCGGAGGAGAAGCTGGAGGCTAAACAAGCTCTTGCATAGAAAGCAGTTTTAGAGTTCCAGTGAACAGTCCTAAGCCAGAGAATCACACCAAGTGTGCCATCAAAGGACAGAGAGTTAGGCCAGAGAGGGAAAATCCAGGCAAGGAAACAGATCTGAGCACTTGCCAGCAGCCACGGCCGAAGGCGCCATACCTGCAAAACAGAATATGTGACGAAGGAGCCAGACGCGGCGGGCGAGCGGATTCTACTCAACACCAGCAAGAACCAACAAGGAGCAGACATCTTCATCCTGCAGTTCGCAGACCAGAGATGACCCAGGAACCAAGACTCGGTGTGAGTACAAGCCTGATGTCCTCACTTCTTCTCAGGGAGCAGAGGATGGAAGGCCACCCCCCCCCCCAAGTACCGGAGATCTCCATCTTGGATACTGACAAGCTGCGCGGAGCTGCTAGCTCCAACTCAGGCCTTGGAAGAAAACTGGAGTCATTTAGCAGGTCACAAGAACCTAAACTGACCTGCCAGACTCAGCTCCACCCAGGGAAAAGTCACCCAGCTTGGGCGCCAGCCCCAGGAGTGGCTTTCTTCACTGGGTAATAAGAGCCAGAGGCTGCCCCTCCCTTTAGCAGCCTTGACAATCAATTAAAATTCAGTAAACATAAACCCTGAGAGTGGCTCCAGGCTGGGCTCTGTGAGTTTCTCACAAACTAGTCCCCGGGAAAAGCTACTGTTTGCTGAAAGGCCTCAACTCTACCCAGAACCTAGCCTCATCACAGCATCTCCAAACATGAGGAAACAGCCATCTCCCTCCCAATGAACTAGCCTGGGAAGAGGATCACAAAATCCTGAGTTAAGCAGAGCATTTTTCTGTCTGTTCAAACACACTGACTTAAGAAACCAACCAAGTCACAGGAAAATCAAACACCACAAGCAGACCAGACTCGAACAAGAGGCTGGTTATGGACACAAGGGAGATACAGGATTTTTCCCACCCCTCCCAAAAAAATAAAAAAACTTTTTTTTCCTTTTTTATTTTGTACCTTTTATAAAAAATTTTTTTTCTAAAACTTCTTTAAATTTTTAATTTTTACCTTTTTTGAAAAAAATTGTTTTCTAGTAACTTTTTTTCCTCTTATTATTTTAGGGGTTTATGTGTGTGTGCATTTTTCTTTCTTTTTTTTTTCCTTTTTCAAAATAAAATTTTTTTTTTGTTTTTTGTTTAGCTCTACTGAACTTCTGATCTTTTTTCTTTCTTATCCTTTTCACGTGTTCTTCTCTTTCGTTCTTCTTTATGTGACTTAATTGTTGTTCTACACATCCACAGATAAAACTGTTGTCCATTATTAGGCCTTATTCCACATTGTGTACACACTAAATCCACAAATTTATTACTCAATTCAAACACTCTTAGACTTAAATTCCTTAATAGCAGTACTACCTCTTTATACCTATATAATATTTTAAGTATTTTTACTTTTAAGTTTTTCACATCTCCTCTATATCCCTGCCCTTCTCTCATTATATCCACTTTCTTCTCTGAATATTTTGCTTTTGTTTCTGCATAATATTTTTAATTATTACTTTTCTATTTTTTCTGGTCTCTTTTTTCCCTTTCTCTTTTTTCTTTTTTGCTCTCTCTCTACTTTCATCCTATCCAACCTATTTCCTGCTTTGAGATTAGGACTTAGTTAACTCTCCCTGTGCCTTCCCACATCACTCTATTCCTATTTTTTACCCACATCTCTCCCTAAACCTAATATTTTCTGGTTTACCAAAATTCTTCTTTGCGGTTTGTAGCCCATTAATATATAGTTGTTTGATGTTGAATAGATGTATCTGTTGAACTAGATTGTATCTGCAGACTATTGTATCTGCAAATACAGACTTTGGTTGATGCTTGCCTTAAGATAGTGTTCTAGCACAAAACTGGTGCTATTTTCATCCCAAATGGGCAGAGTAAGCCAGAAAAACACAAGAAAAATGGCAAGTCCGGGTATCTCAGCTCCCACTCATGATAATCAGGGGACAGAACAGATAATGAATAATCCAGAGGAGAGTTACCAAATAGCTCTACAAACACTGCTGGCAAACATGATAAATGAAAAGATTGAAAACATATAAAGGACTCTGTATGAGCGTGATAGGGAGAGAGAGGAGGCAATCCAAAGATTTATACAGGAATATCATGAGCGTGAGGAAGCTACTCAAAAACTGATACAGGATTTGCGTGAGCAGCTTGAGAATACTCAAAGAGAAAGGCAGGAATGGCGTGAGCAGGCTGAGAACACTCAAAGAGAACTACAGGAATGGCATGAATGTGAGGAAGCTAAGCAAAGAGTAACACAGGAATTGAGAGAGCAAGATGAGAATACACAAAGATCACTAAAGGCATTCATGGGATCCATTAACAAAGAGCTGAAGGAAGTCAGGGAGGCCACAAAGGGAATGCTGAATGGAACCCAACAGAAGGAATGGGACTCCAAGAAAACCATAAGGAATCAACTAAGTGATTTGAGAATAAACACTGAACACCAAATTAAGGAAGTAAAGAAGTTCATACAAGATCTAAAACAAAGCTCCAACAAAAAATTTGAAGCCATCAAAGCTGACCAATTAGAAGGAAAAGAAATAAAAAACAAAGTAGAAAGTCTTGACAGCAGGTTAGACCATGCAGAAAATCGAAAATCGGGGATTGAAGATAGCCTAGATATTATAGAGAAAGAACATACAACCATCCAAGACAAGTCCAAGAAATATGATAGATCTATCAAACACTTGGAAGACACCATCAGAAGGCCTAATCTAAGGATAATGGGTGTAGAGGAGCACCTAGAAACAGAAGTTAATGGTCTAGGAAATTTGTTTAACAGGATCCTAGCAGAGAACTTCCCAAACATGCAAAAAGATAGGCCTATTCAGATACAAGAAGCTTTTAGAACTCCAAATAGACCAGACCAGAATAGGACATCCCACCCTCACATTATAATCCACACAGGATCAACTCAGACCAAGGAAAAGATCCTTAAAGCTGTCAAGGAGAAAAGATTAATCACCTATAAAGGGAAACCAATTAGAATCACCTCAGATTTCTCAGCAGAGACAATCAAAGCAAGAAGAGCCTGGAATGATGTATGCCATGCCCTAAAAACAAACAACTATCAACTAAGAATACTGTACCCAGCTAAACTCTCCTTCATAACTGAAGGCCAAATAAAAACCTTCCATAGCAAAGAATAATGGAAACAATACATCTCCACCAAACCAGCCCTACAAAAGATTCTTAAAGATGTCCTACACATAGATAACCAACAAGACCACAATAAAGGCCAAGAAACTGCACCCAAACTGAGAATCTAAGAACCATAGGAAGAAAACAGTTATCGCAGCCCCCAAGAAGGTGGATAACATGGCAGGAACTCCCAAATACCTCTCAGTCCTATCTATCAACATTAACGGACTTAACCCTCCAATTAAGTGACATAGACTGTCTAGTTGGATTAAAAAACAAGATCCTTCTATCTGCTGCCTTCAGGAGTTACATCTTGCCCGTAAAAACAAACACATTTTCAATGTTAAAGGCTGGAACAAAATCTACCAAGCAAATGGCCCCCATAAACAGGTGGGAGTTGCAATCCTAATATCAGATAAAATAGACTTCAAATTAAAATTCGTGAGAAGAGATAAAGAAGGGCGCTACATACTAATTAAGGGATCTCTCCTTCAGGAGGATATTACAATTCTAAATATCTATTTGCCAAACAACGGAGCACCCAAATTTATCCAAGAAACACTGCTTTCCCTCAAATCCCATATAGATCCAAAGACATTAATTGTTGGGGATTTTAACACACCACTCTCCCCACTAGATAGATCAACTCGGCAAAAACTCAACAGAGAAACCACAGATCTAAACAGCTGCATAGATCAACTAGATTTAACAGACATCTACCAAATATTTCACCCAGCAGCATCAGAATACACGTTTTTCTCAGCAGCACATGGAACACTTTCCAAAATAGACCACATTTTAGGCCACAAAGTGAACTTGTCCAAATTCAGAAACATTGAAGTTATACCTTGCATTCTCTCTTACCACAAGGGAACAAAATTAGAACTCAACACCAAAAGCCACCAAAGAAAGTCCAGTAACACATGGAGGCTTAACAACACACTGCTGAGTCATGAGTGGGTCATGGAAGAGATTAGAAAGGAAATTCAAATGTTCATGCTATTCAACAAAAATGAGCACACAAGTTACCAGCTCCTCTGGGACACAGCAAAGGCAGTACTCAGAGGCAAGTTTATAGCTCTGAGTTCCTACATCACCAAATTGGAGAGATCTGAAACCAACAATTTAATGAGACATCTGAACCTCCTTGAAAAAGAGCAGCAAAATAAACCCCAATCCAGGAAAGAAATAATTAAAATTAAATCAGAATTAAATGATTTAGAATCCAAAAAAACTATAGAAAGAATCAACAAAACAAAGAGCTGGTTCTTCGAAAAAATTAACAAAATTGACAGACCCTTAGCAAATCTTATCAGAAAAAGAAGAGAACACACACAAATAAATAAACTCAGAGATGAGAATGGAAACATCACCACAGAAACAACCAAGATTCAGAACATTATAAGGGAATACTTCTCAAAACTTTATGCTAATAAGTTTGAGAACTTGACAGAAATGGACCTTTTCCTAGCAAATATTGGCATGCCAAAACTAAACCAAGATGAGTTAAACCAGCTTAACAGGCCCATATCAAGCATTGAAATAGAAACAGCAATAAGAGACCTCCCAGCTAAGAAAAGTCCAGGACCAGATGGTTTTACAACGGAATTCTACAAGGCCTTCAAAGCAGAGTTTACACCAATACTCCTCCAACTCTTCAATGAAATTGAAAGAGAAAGTTCACTACTGAACACATTCTATGAAGCCATCATAACCCTCATCCCAAAACCAGGCAGGGACTCATCAAAGAAAGAGAACTATAGACCCATTTCTTTGATGAACATTGATGCAAAACTTCTCAACAAAATTTTGGCCAATCGACTTCAACAATTCATCCAAAAAATCATACACCACGATCAAACAGGATTCATTTCAGGGACACAAAGCTGGTTCAATGTATGCAAATCAATTAATATTATGCATCACATCAACAGGAGCAAGGACAAGAACCACATGGTTATCTCAATAGATGCAGAAAAAGGATTCGACAAGATCCAACACCCCTTTATGATGAAGGTTTTGGAAAAATTAGGAATCCATGGAACATTCTTCAATACAATAAAGGCTGTAAAGGACAAACCTACAGCTAGCATTATACTTAATGGTGAAAAACTAAAGCCATTTCCTCTTAACTCTGGAACAGACAAGGATGTCCACTCTCTCCACTTCTCTTCAATCTAGTATTAGAATGCCTAGCTACAGCAAGATGCAAACATAAAGGGGATCCAAATAGGGAAAGAAGAAGTAAAACTCTCCCTCTTTGCAGATGACATGATCTTGTATTTAAAGAACCCCATAGACTCCACTCCCAACTTACTCAAGCTGATTCAAAACTTTGGCAAAGTAGCAGGGTATAAAATTACCCCCCCCCAAAATCAATGGCTTTTCTGTATGCCAACAATGAGAAAAGTGTGGCTGAAATTAGGAAAGCAACTCAATTTGTAATAGCCCCACAAAAAAAATACCTAGGAATTAACTTAACCAAAGAAGTGAAGGACCTCTATGATGAAAACTATAAAAACTTGAAAAAGGAAATCAAAACAGAACTTAGAAAATGGCAAAAACTCCCATGCTCCTGGATTGGAAAGATTAACATCGTGAAAATGGCAATATTTCCCAAGGCTATCTACAAATTCAATGCCATACCTATTAAAATTCCAACCTCATTCTTCAAGGAAATAGAAGAGGCAACCCAAAAATTCACATGGAACAACAAAAGACCCTGAATAGCAAAAACGCTCCTCAACGGAAAGAACACTGCTGGAGGAATATCAATACCAAACTTCAAACTCTACTATAAAGCCATAGTAATCAAAACAGCTTGGTACTGGCACAAGAACAGACCCCAGAACCAATGGAATAGAATTGAAAACCCAGAAATGGACCTACAGACCTATAGCTATCTAATCTTCGATAAGGGAGCTAAAAAAATAGAATGGAAGAAAGACTGCCTCTTCAGTAAATGGTGCTGGCAAAATTGGTTAACTACTTGTAGAAAACTAAAGATAGATCCTTATATATCACCTTGCACCAGAATCAATTCCAAATGGATCAAAGACCTCGGAGTCAAAGCAGACACTCTGAAAACATTACAGGATGGAATAAGAGAAACCCTAGGTCTCCTTGGCGCAGGCCGAAATTTTCTTAAAAGATACCCGGAAACACAACAAATCAAAGAAAGGTTGGACAAATGGGATTGCATGAAATTGCAGAGCTTCTGCATGGCAAAGGACATAGCTAGCAAGATCAATAGAAAGCCCACGGATCGGGAGAAGATCTTCACTAGCCCTACAACGGACAAGGGTCTCATATCTAAAATATACTTGGAACTCAAAAAATTAAATCCCCCAACAACAAATTCTCAAAGAAACAACTGCCCAATAAATAAGTGGGCTAAAGACTTAAAGAGAAACTTCTCTGAAGAAGAAAGAAGGATGGCCAATAGACACATGAAGAAATGCTCAACCTCCCTAGCCATAAAAGAAATGCACATCAAAACAACATTGAGATACCACCTCACCCCAGTTAGAATGGCAAAAATCAAGAACTCTATTAACAACAGATGCTGGAGGCGATGTGGACAGAAGGGAACCTTACTGCATTGTTGGTGGGAGTGTAAACTTGTTCAACCATTTTGGAAAGAAGTATGGAGGTTCCTCAAAAACTTCACATAGAGCTCCCCTATGTCCCAGCAATCCCACTTTTGGGCATTTACCCAAATGTTTACAAACAAGACCACACTAAAGCTACCAGCATAACTATGTTTATTGCAGCATTATTTACCATAGCTAAGATATGGAACCAACCCAGATGCCCCTCAGTAGATGAATGGATCAAGAAAATGTGGTATATATATACAATGGAATTCTATGCCTCCATCAGAAAGAATGACATTGCCCCATTTGTTAGGAAATGGAAAGACTTGGAAAAAATTGTATTAAGTGAAGTAAGCCAAGCCCAAAGAAACATAGGTCCCATGGTTTCCCTTATTTGCAATATCTAGTATATGTATGAGTCAAGCAGAAAAGGTCAGATAAGGTGATGCTAGGAAAATGAACCCTTAGATATGTATTTAAACGTTATTTTTCTTTCATGCATTTGTTTCTAATGCATTTATAAGATTATTTCTTTGTTGCTTTGTATGTTCCTCCCCCATAGTACAACCCCTGCTTTCACTGTATTTGATGTCAGTATAACTTGTGGAGGGGAAGGGGAAAAACAAGTCGTTTAAAATAAAGATACAGGTGGACCTGTTGCAACAATGAGAAGTACAAGTTGTCATGTCGAAAACGAACTTTACAACTTTGGAGGGGGGGGAGGATAGGGTGGGAGGGGCGGGGGGGGCTGAGAAGGGATGTGAAGGGTAAACAAAGGAGGAGGCTACAATGCTTGGTAAGAAATGTACTCATTATCTTGCCCATGTAATTGTAACCCCTCTGTACAGTATGTTCACAATAAAAAATAAAAAAAATTTAAAAAAAGGATATAACTGCAGCCATCTTCCTTCCCTCACCCTAAAGGAACCCCAAATGACCACTTCTTCAACAAATGGTCCTGGGTAGGAAAATCAATTATCTACATGCTAGAGATTGACTAGACCACTACCTCTCACCTGCACAAAAATTAACTCCAAGCATGATGTAAGATCTGAAACTCTGAAATTACTACAGGAAACCATAGGGAATAACTCTAGGCAATTCTTTCCTGAATAAGACTTCAATTGCCCAGAAAATAAAATCAAGAATTGACAAGTAGGACTGTATCAAATTAAAAAATTTCTGCATAGCCAAAAATGATAATTACTAGAACCAAGAGATATAGCCCATACAGAATAGGAGAAAATCTTTGCTACATATTCAATGGATAAAGGATTCGCATCCAGAATATAGAGCTTAACAAATTAAGCAGTGAAAGAACAAATACGCTATTTAATACTTGGGTAAATAAATGGAATAGACAATTTTCAGAAGAAATACATGAAGAAATGCTCAACAGTTTTATTCATAAAGAAAATGCAAATGAAAACTGCACTTAGCATTCAATCTCATCCTTCTCATTATGCAATCAACAAGAAAATAAACAGGAGCCAATGCTGGAGAGGAGACATGGTGGGTGGGGGGAAAATTACCCTGATGCCCGTTGGTAGGAGTGTGAACTAGTATAGGCTCTGTGGAGAGGAAGATGGAGGGTCCAGAAAATTCTAAAGTGTATCTACCTAATGACCTTGCCATACCACTGTAAGCTTTGGAGAAAGTCCTGAAAAATCAATGTTTAAGAGAGATTCTTACATACCCATGTTTATTGCAGCTCTGTTTCTGGTTGGCAAGCTGCAGAACTGGCTGAGATAAACACCACCCTCCCCCCCAAAAAAAACCTGAAAACAAAGAAGTGTGTGTATATGTATGCATAATATTCAGAATATTACTGAATTCTTAAGAAACATCATTTGCAGAAATTATATCATTTGCAGGAAAATCAGTGGAATGAATGCTCATCATGTCAAGCCAGATAAATCAAGCTCAAAAAAGACAATTATTGCAGCTTTTCACTGATTTGTGGACTCTAGACCTAAAAGATGTGTGTGTGTGTGTGTGTGTGTGTGTGTGTGTGTGTGTGTGTGTGTATGTGTGTGTGTGTGTATACGTACATATATACTTATGGACAACTATATTACACACACATTTGTGTGGAGGTAAATATAGAGTTAGCCAGCATTAGAGCAAGTGAGAGAACACTAGAGAGAGTGAGAGAGAGCATGCTCTGGCTGTGGACGGTTGGGGGATGGACAGGAACAGGAGAGGGGAATGAAACAGTGGAGAGTACACTGTATGTAGATGCCATAAGGAGGAGAGGTAAATAGGGTGTGGGGAATGAGACAGCCATAGTGAAAACATAAAGGAGGGCTGGGAAGGTGGCTCAGTGGTAGAGTGCTGGCCTAGCTTGCGTGAAGCCCTGGCTTCCATTCCTCAGTACCACATACACAGAAAAAGCTGGGAGTGGCGCTGTGGCTTAAGTGGTAGAGTGCTAGCCTTGAGCCAAAGAAGCTCAGGGGCAGTGCCAGGATCTGAGTTCAAACCACAGGAGTGGCAAGAAGAAAACCCATGAAGGAGCGGCGCTGCAGGCAGCGTGGATGAGCTCTGCATGCCCTCACCCTCCACCCCACGAAGGCCGGTCCGCCAGGGACTTACTCGGGAAAGTTGGCCCTACTCGGCTCCAAGCTCGGGGGAATCATTAGCGGCATGGATTCTAAATTCCAGTCCATGAGAAAGAAGAAAATTGACACTTTCAGTTTTTAAATAGAGTCGCTGTCCATAACGGTATTTCCTTGACAGCTCAGATCTGCTCCCAGATCCGGACTCTATGTCCAGAGTCTGACGCAGTGCTTTTCTCTGGAGCAGGACCAGTGCTCGCCAGTGTCAGACGGCAAACCCAGACGGCCATGATGGCAGACCAGGAGGCAGGCTCACTGGATGTGTGGTGGGTATTTCTCAGTCTATTCTCAGTAAATCCCAAGGGAGATGCACTCTGGCAACAGAGAGACAAATAGCAAAAACAATGGCCAGTGTAAAAGAACGTATCATGGGGGAGCTCCTTCCAAAGCCTTTGAAAGGAAGCCAGGAGAATTTCATGGCTGCGCCCAGTCAGACCTCCGCCCTGCGTCAAAGCCAGGGGAAAGGATGCTCCTGCCCCGAGGGCCAGCTCAGTTTCCACTTGCTATGTCTCTTTGCAGTAGGCTCACACCGAGTTCATTGGCGCCCTGAGGAAACACGAGGCACAGCTTGAGGGATTCAAAACAATCCTACTGTAAAAGTGGCTTTTCTTTTTACACTAAAAAGCCCTTTCTGTAATGAGAGGTTAGAGCTGAAACGCAGGAGACTGAGCTGGCGTTTCCTCCCTCCCGTTCTCTATTGCTCAGCCTGTGGCTGAAACTGAGTATCAAAGCAAAGAACCCCGCGAGCTGGATTGCTTTCTATTCTCCTCAACACAAGGCTGGGAGGGATAATAAGCTTGAGTCATTTCTTCAGGGACCCAAGCAAGTTTGTTTCCTGGAACTGGCTCAAGGATCAGCCCCTACCTCCAACAAATCTGAATGCTGCATTTTCCTCCTGGATGGATTTTTAACAACTCTAGTTCCCCATCTAACTATACAATTGCTTTGTGATTTGTGCAGGAAAGAACATGCATATGGGCATATGTGCACGCACACACACGCACACACGCGCGCGCACACACACACACACGCACATGCACACGCACACACATCTACCTACAAGAGGAAGATAGACTGACACCATCTAGTTTTTTCACGGGCAAAGGCCTTAGGTGAGAAGGCCAATCACGGAGAAAGCAGGTAGAGCCAATTACAGCTGTGACACAATCCGTCCTTCACGGCACCCGGTGTGGCGAGGAACTACCCACTGTAGCTCAGGAGCTTGAAGCCTTTGCCCTGGGCTTCTCAGGGATATTGCCACAAATTCTCACACCACAAATTCTCACAGAAGTGGATGGTTGACAAATTCCTAATGTATTTCCAGCCATCCGGATGGGCTAGGCCAGTCCCACAAAGAAGCCAATTCTTTGAAGTTTGAAATCAGGAAAATAATTCCCAGCGATGGTATTCTACATCACCTTTCCTAAGTGCTGACACTTTCATATTTCTAAAATAATGGTAATAGGGAAATTGATCATGGCCTTATAGAAAGACTAATGATTTCAGATGGCAGAAAGAGACATTTTGTTTTAAAGGTGCCTAATAAAGACATATTTCTCTATCCCCCTTTCTAGTTTAAATCAGAAGTTGCTTTCACTTAGCCCCATCAAACAATGTTTCAAATGATTCCAGTGACCCTGGCACCAGTGGCTCACCCCTGTCACCCTAGCTACTCAGGGGCCTGAGATCCAAGGATTGCAGTTCAGAGCCAGCCTGGGCAGGAAAGTCTGTGGGACTCTTATCCCCACTTCATCTCTCAAAAGCTAGAAGTGGAGCTGTGGCTCAAGCAGTAGTATACTGCCCCTGAGTAAAAAAGCTCAGAGACAGCACCCAGGCCATAGATTCGAGCCCCAAGACCAGCAAAAGTGAACAAAAAACCCCACAGATGATCCTAGTTGTCAGGATTGGGAGGTTAAATTGAAAGAAAGCACAATTATGAAATACTTTATATCAGTGAGGAGCTCAGCCAGGCCGGCATGAGATTTCTGCAGGCTGGTCATCTCTAGATCCCAGGTGTTGTCCAGTTTGCTTGGTTCTCATTAGGAAGTGAAACTTCCCAGGATGCATGCTGTTGACACCAGAGGATACAGCTCACACGCTGCCTGCGGCCTGACTGACCACGGCGATCCACCTCCGGGGAAGAGCACGCATTCTGAGGAACTCTGGGTAAGTGTCTCATCTGATCTGAGCCTCAGTTCCTCAGTGAAAGACTACTCAACAGTCTACCTCTCAGCCCTGTGAGAACAAAATGATAAAAACAATATTTTTAACATGCACTGCTTAAGTCTTCGCAAATAGCCCTGAAGAAATGCAAGAGAGAGAGGATCACACCAAACGCTGGTCGCAAGAGCAGTAATTAGAGTTGAAGGGGAGTTGGAGCTTTCCTATTCTGTTAAGTGTTGATTGTTCATACTGTTTCATTTCTCCTTAAACTTCTCTGTGTTTCCTGTGAAAGTAATCCTGCAACTCCAAAATTGTGATCCCATTACTTGGCATAAAGTAGAACCCAGCAAATTACTTCTGAATGAACGGATTAAATCAAGCCTATATTCATCCCGGATCCTACTCCTGTTTTCAGCTAAGTTTTGTGTGCTATACGTGGTGAGCTATGTTTGCTCTAAACACTTCCTGTGTTCCCGAAGGGCAAGTTCTGGGCCTTGGGCACATGCAGCTCTGCTCTCTTAGATCTGCTGTTTGTCTGGTGAACCCTCCATTTCCTCAATCCTACCCTGAGCTGCGGGACATCTTTCTGTGGCCACTATGTTCAATAGTTTCCCTTGTGTTTTCCTCCTCTCTCCATGTAGTCACTGCTACCTTTCAAGTCTTGTTTCTGCCTTCCCAGAACAACACAATAGTTTTCTCAGAACTATCTTTCTTGATTCAAGTCTAGACTACAAATGACTGGAGAAACTGATCCCCTCTGAGCTGTGAAAACAGTCAGCCAGCTGCTCACACATGCCTGTAATCTCAGCTACTCAAGAGGCTGCGATCTGAGGATTGCAGTCAAAGATAGCCTGGACAGGAAAAATCTATGAGCCTCTTTTTCTCCAACTAGCCACCAAAAAGACAGAAATGGCTCAAGTAATGGTAGAGCACTGGTCTCGATAAAATCAGCTCAAGGATAGACCCTAGGCCCTGAGTTCAAGCCCCAGGACTGGCACAAAAATGCAATGACAGCAACATCTATACTCTTTCTATAGGTGCCATTCTTCTCTAGTTTTCTGGCTTGGGCCTTGCTGGGGCTAGCATTTTACTTTGCTGGCAAATCTTGCTTTGTCTGCTTTTTTCTCAACCTGTATTACATGGTCCTCATGGGATCATTATGCTGGAGAATCATTCCTTTTCCATCTTCAACCTTTCCAAGCAGCCGTACTTCCTACCCATCTCTCTTAAAGGGGCTATGAACACACTCTTGTTACTGTCCAGCTTGCTCTATGTTTAAATCATTTGGAAATTATTATTCATAAGCATTCAAGTAGTATGTATATGAGATAAATGTGCCTTGTTCTTTATAACTGTATTCAGTTAATGCAGACATTGTTGTCTTTTGTTTCAAAATATTTGTGTCCTTTCCACCAATATTTAAAATAGAGTGTAAAGCAACTCCAAATAGAAATGATAGTGCATGCTATCTCTGAAGATAAAACCATACTTTATGTTATTACAAAAATATTTTATAGACCATTTATCCAGTGGTATATTTAAATATTTCATTGGTATTTTTATCCTTGGGAGCGCTCATGACTGGTGGGAACATGCTAGTGGAAATACAGATGAGAAGAGAAGAATGCAGGAGTGAAGGTAATAGAAAGCCTCACAATTACTGACACGGCAGATTCAAAATTGAATGCTAACCCTCGCTGTGGAACATGCTGAGATCTCTCTAACTCCAGTGACCCGGGCGGTTCTCCTCTTTCCCCCACGGCCACTCGAGTTGGCTCACTGTGGCTCAACCTGCTGGTATTCTGAGGGTGCAGGTGCACGTGGAAACTGGCAGAATCCTGTGCGGAATCCTGCCATATTCACATACTACCTGGAGACAGGAGTCCCAAGTCCACTCCTGAGGCCAGGGAGAGGGGCCTGTGGATCGGCCAGGGCGCCCAGCAAGTAGTGCCTTAATACCTCGCTGTTGAGTAAGAATTGAATGGAAACATATAAAAGAGGGCCAGTGGGCAGGGTCTGAGGGAAGACTTCTCAAGAAAACTGAGAAATGGTCAGGCATCAGTGGCTCACACCTGTAATCCTAGCTACTCAGGAGGCTGAGATCTCAGGATCTCCGTTCAAAGCCAGCCGGGGCAAGAAAGTCCGTGAAACTCTTATCTCGGTTCAAAGCCAGCCCTGGCAGGAAAGGCCATGAAACTCTTATTGCCAATAAACCACCAGAAAAGTGGAAGTGGCACTGTGGCTCAAGTGGTAGAGCGCTAGCCTTGAGCTAAGAGCTGGGGGACAGCGCCCAGGCCCAGAGTTCAAGCCCCATGACCAACAAAACAAAAAAACGAAAACTGAGAAATGAGGGATAATGAATTATCCATGAGAAAGGAGCCGGACTGTATTGAGGACACTGTACCCAGTCCAGTGGGTGGAACTGAGCCAGTCAGGGGCTGCAAATCACCTAAATTTAGCTAAGGTCATCAGCAGGAACTGAAAACCCATCACAAAGTCTGGAAAGAAAGTGCTGGGTGTACATGGCAGCACTAGATGACAGGGGAGAGTCATTACAGATGAAGAGAAAACACAGCTCTTGGGTTTACTTCTGAGACACCAACCTCTCTGGAAAGATTAAGATGTTCATGAATTCTTTCACCCATCTCCCATCAAGAGGTGTGGTCTCTCCCGTATCTTAAAGGGTCTCTCGGGACACTCCCCCAGTGGCCTGAGCTCTGACCTTCACCATCAGGAGAGGTCACAGCGTGGGCCCCATCAGTGACCATTGGGAATCCATCCTTCCATGGCTCCTACCAGAACACCAGAGCACCAGGCAACCTGGGCCCATGCGGAACGCCCTGCCCGAATCCATCACCCACCATGGTGGGGTAATAACATGGCTGCTGCCTGAAGGAGCAGCACTCGGCACGCTCGGCCACATGACAAGAGATAACAAACACGGCACAGAAGAACTATCTAGGGGCTTCATGGGGCACAGGTACAAACCCTTTCTTTGTCAGCATAGTGCTTTGATCGGTGCTGTCATTGTTGAGACCAGTAGCACGTGTTCATTCTTGACCGGGAGTCAGGTTTGCTTCTTTTTTTTCCTCCGTATTTCTGTTACTGCTAAATTTAAATTTGGAGTATTTTACTGGGTCTACTTCCAGGTCAGGTTCTACTCCTAGATAATATAACATTTAGAACAAGGTTACATCTCTGTATGGCTAGCTCAGAAGGCAAACCAGCCCACACGGGCAGGGTAAGAAGAAGAGTACTCAGTGGTGCACTTGCTTGTGCACAGCCTTGCTGAAGCGAGGGAGTGATTCCCAGTGCCCTGCTGTGGACGGCAGACTCTACGTCCCCGTACTTCTCATCTTTCCCATTTTTCTTCTCGGGATGCATCACCCTATCACAATTCCTAATCCTTGACAAGAAAGCAGCTCTTACTTCCCTTTCTCTGTTGTTCAGATTGAACGTCACAATACATGCATTTATTCCTACCTGCAGCCTCCTCGAACATGGACTTTGGTTTTTACTAGAATTGAAGAATGCAGCCACATGACATGTTACAAGAGCGTTGGTGTTTATTGTATTTCTTGTGGGAAGGACCAGCAGGTCTGACCCAAGATCTCCAGCTCACTCCTAGCTCTATTTCCCTCTGATAGACACAGAAGTATGTTTTGTTGATATTAGAGACATGGGAGTTTAATTGATGAGATTATCAAAGCAGTACAATTGTAAACAAGAGATAATAGATATGGATATTCTCTGTGACAGTTGTTTAAAAAATGATTTTGCTTTCAAACCCCCTTTTGTTTTATAGTCATGTATTTCTCCTGACAATTCCTGTGATTTATGGTATGTAAGTTGTCTTATAGTTTTATAGGCAAAGTTTTTATCATCTGTGGTATCTTCAATTAAATCAAGAATGAATCTCTGATTATTGAGTTTTGAGAAGGATGACAACAACAAAGCAACTTGTAGCAAAACAAATTTTCCACAGTACAGCACAAGCCTACAAGTCATGTTTGTAATTGATACTTTAAGCCGTCTTACGTTTTCCAATTTTCTAGTTAAAAATAAGTCTGGGAAGCTAAAATATTATAAGCGAATCTTAATGAGTAATCAGATTCGTTTGGCATAGTTAACCCTCTGAATCACAAAAGCATTTTACTTGAAACAGGTCGATGCATGCCATCAGCAAGAGTCATGACGTACGTGAGGTAGACAGGGAATGGGCTAAGGCCTCATTACTGGGGGGAGTGGATGCAACACAACCTTCTATCTGAAAAGTTCTTTGCATTGCTCAGTGTCTCCAAATGCATAATCTTTAGATCACTTTTCAACAGTTCTCCAAAATGGGTATGGTATGTCCAGCTTGCCAATGAGGGGACAATGAGGGGACACTGGCACAGACATCTTGTACGCCTCACGGCCACTGTCTACCTGAGAATGCTGTAGCTAAAGTATACCACATCCAAGCTTGCGCAATGGGTGTTTTCAAGATGAAAGTTGCTGGGAGCCTTGAATGTACTGGGAGAGACACAACACGTAACACGGTTTGTGTTGACTTTCCTCCGATTTTCATGTTTGCGGAATAACAGTTAAGATGCAGTTTTATTAGGTGACAATCTGGGGGTTGTAACAGTTTTAATTTTATGAAAATGGAGGTAGTGCCCAGTAAGTCAACCATAAGTTGTTCAAACTGGGCTAAACATGTGAAACTTCAGGAAAACACTTGCAAGAATATATATTCCATCATCCAAAAAGCAATCCAGATTTTTTGTAAAAACATTTCCAATGCATTACAGTGGAAAATTATACACTCTAAATTTATAAATCTAGTTTTACAAACATTGTCGTATGATTTATCTCGATAGAGGACAAACATTTCTCCCCCTAAGGCTGAGGGAAGTCTTCAGGGAAAGCAAAACTATTTTGTTTTGTGCTAAGGAAATCCAAGTAAAGGTGATAGTCTTTATTGCTGGAAATTGGGATTAGATGCACTATTTTCCTTTTATTTATATTTTTGTTTTCTGTGTGTGCTGGGGCTGGGGTTTGCACTCAGGGGCTGGGCTCTGTTTCTGAGCTCTTTTGCTCAAGGTTGGTATTCTACTACTCAAGCCACACATTTCCATATCCAGATTTTGGTGATTGAGGATAAGGTTTTGTGGACTTTCCTGCCTGGGCTGGCTTTGAGTGGCGATCCTCAGATCTCACTCAGCCTCCTGTGTTGTAAGGATTACAGGCGTGAGCCACTGATGCCCAGCCTTACATTTTTTCCCCCATTTGTGCATAGTATAGCAAACACCATCTTTACCAACAGTGGCTTTCCCAGGCCTCCAGCTGTTCATGCCCTCCCCGGTTATCCTTGATCCTGTCAGGGTCATCTCCTGGCCCCGAATGAACCTTGGTTATGGCTGTCCACAGAATTGTCTCGAAGCTGGCCATTTCCCAGACACTGTGCTATGTGTGTATTGTGGAACTGAGTCAGATTGGGAAGTGATATACTGAAACATACAGAACAAAATTTAACATCAAAGCTAACAGGAAAGTTCAGATTAGTGACCTAAGGATTAAACACATGCTACCGACAATGAATTCAGAGTGAAAATGTGCGCACTGGGAATAAACTGAAGGGTCACGGGAACGGTGCCAGGGCCCGGACAGAGCAAAGGCTGTGCACTGCGGAGGGCGTGTGCTGGCCAAAACCTACATCAGGAGGTATCACAGAGCTTCTGGCACAACGCACCTCAGACTTTCTGCCATGGTCTACATTCAAGCATTCTACGCTACTCCTCCCATAAATGCTGCAGTCAGATCATTGGCTACAGAAGCCACAGCAATCAGATGATCATGTGATGAGGATCTAATTTAAACAGAGGAGGATTTTAAAAGGATGATTTTTTTGGGGGGGGGAGGGAGGTCAATCATGGACCTTGAACTCTGGGCCTGAGCGCTGTCCCTCAGCTCTTCAGCTCAAGGCTAATGCTCTAACCCTTGAGCCATAGTGCCACTTCTGGTTTTCTGGTGGTTTATTGGAGATCAGAGTTTCATGGTCTTTCTTGGCACGGGCTGGGTTTGAACCGTGATCCTCATATCTCAGCCTCCTGAGTAGTTAGTACTACAGGCGTGAGCCACCAGTGCCAGGCTAGGATGATGTTTTAAAGAAACAAATATTAACAAGAGGAGCATTTGTTTAAAGGGTTCTAAAAATCCTTCCCTGCCAGGAAATGTCCAGTGTTTCCAGGCTACTTATTTACTTTAATTGCAGAGTGGGGAGAGAACTCAGGGCCTCGTGCAAGGTCTCCACCACTGAGCTGTGTGAGGGGGAAAGGGGTTTTGGTCTCTTTGCCAGAAAGTCAATCTGTGAAGGGGCTTCTAGGCAAGGTTCTGGGTCCATTCGTGGCTTCGAGTGGGAGCTGTGGGTCAGCCTCCTCCCCGAGGGCAGGGGGCGGCAAGGAATCAGAGCCTGCGGTGCAGTCACGTGAGACCCACCGCTCTCCCGGACAGCGCGTTCCTCCCACCCCAGGCACATCCCGCTGCTTCCATTCCAGCGCGGGAGTAATGTGAAGAGCACATCCATGCTCGGGGAATGCCCCTCCCCCCCCAACGGCAGACATCCATGCTCGGGGAATGCCCCTCCCCCAAGTGCAGACATCCATGCTCGGGGAATGCCCCTCCCCCAATGGCAGACATCCATGCTCGGGGAATGCCCCTCCCCCAAGTGCAGACATCCATGCTCGGGGAATGCCCCTCCCCCAATGGCAGACATCCATGCTCGGGGAATGCCCCTCCCCCAAGTGCAGGTGCACGTGGGAAGCGCTGTTCCCTTGCACTGGGCGCTGCCCGCTCTCTCCAGTCTCCCGTTTCCAGACATTACAGGGTCTCCAGAGGCCCAAGAGGGACCAGTTTTCAAATGTGACATCAGGCTGAACCTTGAGAGTTGGCTGCTTTTAGAATTCACGATTAAGTAGCATTTCTAGCCTGAAATCGTGAGGATGGCCTGAGTGCTGTATATGTATAGGACATAAGGCAATGATGCCTGTATGCAGAAGCGGCCTGGAGCCGTGGACATGCATGTACTTCTGACATGGGGGAAACTGAGACGCCGGGGCTCAGGACAGCCCTGACCATCCCGCCCATCTCTACCCTGGAAGCCAAACGTTTAATGGACAGAACTGTTAATGGACAAATAACACCCTCTACCCCCCCCCCCCCGAGCGTGGAGGCGGATGTAGGCAGCAGTCCAGCACAGGGAAAGGAAGCTGGCTCCAGTGGGGACCAGTGGAGGTGTGGGGAGCAGGTGGGACCCGAGTTCATCTGCACGGGCTCTGGAGCCAATGGTGTGCTTTCCTTCCCGGGAGCCCGGTGGGAGAGGTGTTTATATCGTAGGAAGAAGAGGCAGTGGGTGCCGGGCAAGGCTCTTTTGCTTTCCTCAAAGCGCTAGCGGGTTAAACTGACCATTGGATGAAAGTCGCTACTGAGTCATGAAATGAAATGTCCTGACCCAAGAAGCAGAGTAAGTTTTGTTAAGTCACAGAAAGGAAGGATGATGGCCGAGGGGAAGCCGTCTGCCGCTAGCAGCCTCTGATGGGAGGGGAGGAGGCCTCCCAGGGTCAGTTCACACGTCTGCTGCGGCTTAGAGACCAAGGGTGAGGCAGGGAACAGCGGTGCACGTTTTGTTCCTGGCAAAGCTTATTGAAGAGCATAGTTCCAGGCTCACTGTGAAAGGAGCTGAGCACCCAGAACTGAACAGACACGTCCTTAACGGTGAAGGCCAGGAGGAGCGAGGGAGCGGAGCGGAGAAGGGACCGCAGAGCTTGCTCCTTCCCTCTTTGCCTTTTCCTCCTTCCTTTGAATGTAGCTGCAACAGGGTCTTGCCATGCGGTCCAGGGAGGCATCAGCCTCGCACCTGGATCCTCACCCCTGGCCTCCAGCCTCGGTGCGCCTCTGCTGGGCATCAGGGTGCCTCTTTCTCCTTGTTGGCAGGACGAGCGCACGAGTCTTCTGCAGCCAAGCCCCTGCTCCCTCGGCCGCACCGCCCCACCACTTGACGGTTCCAAGGTGGATTCCCTTTGCAAGTCTGCAGCCATGTTGTCTTCTGGAATCTTCCTGCAGAAGCCTCTGGTTTCTTTGATGTTGGGATTGAACCTGGGTTCTCAAAGAGTGCAATGTCAGGTCTCACCCACCCCCTTGCAATCACTCCATTCTGTTGACTTCCCGTGTCTTTTGTTGGAACCCATATCACGAAATAAATATTGTCTGAAATGGTGCATCGGAGGGAAAGATCTCTGGTCTTTCAGGCCTGGAAGTGGCCTGCCTTCCTTGTTTGCGTACTTATTAACCACTTGAGGAGGGGTGAACTCGGTGGACCTTAGGGTGTTAGCCCACATCACATCAGGAGCAGAGCCCCAGCAGCGAGGCCTGGCTGGGGCACAGAGAGGCCGGGGAGGGCTGGCGGGACCAGGCTGGGCTCCTGGTACCCAGGGACAGGTGGAAGGCACGGTGCTCCAACCCCATCCCAGTTCCCCTGGCTAGAGGATAGTATTTCCAGTGGCTTCTTTCGATCTTAATTTTCTGATTTTTTTTTACAACTTTTTGGGGAACAGTTTTCCTCTGAGGTACATCATTTCAAGTACTACTGCTATCATTTTGTGCTTTTCCTTGTCTTGATAGACTGAACTCTTCTATTTCACTTTTGAGAGGATTATTTTGTGCTGGTTCTGGAAGAAATTCACCGGCTTAAAAGACACTTCACTGTGCTTTGACTAAAAATGAGGCAAAAGCATTAAGGGCTTTGCCACAATTTGAAAGAAGTAATGATACTGAAGACTAGAACACAGACTACTCATTATAGAAGGAAATAGTATCTTAATGGCTATATACAGTTAAAAAATATTTCTGCAAAATAACCACACTTGCAAACCCCTAATCTTTACACACATATAACATGCTCTATATTTGTATAGGAATTTTGCTCACTATTTGCATTTGCTAAGTTATTCTAAACTACTGTTCATAATTCTGGTGGTATATATGTTCATATTTTCATCTTGATTTGATTGCTTAAAATAAACTTTGTGCTATTGATTTATTTGTGAATAATTTATCTGTAAATAGTAACACTCAAGTGACACAGAATATGAACTAGCCCAGTCTATATAGTTCCAAGTCCCTTTGCTGAGATTAAAAGAGTCACACCAGTCCTTCAGTGGGAGAACATCTTTAAGAGCTTTGGGATTATTAGAACATGAAGGATTTCTACAACAGCCAAGCTTGGAATTTATCATTTGTGAATTATGGGAGAGCACCTTCATTTAATCAATTTGCTTCTAAAACATTAAATACCTGTTAAGCACCTGAGAGCTTCTGGTGCTGATTAATGGCTAAGAGACCACAGATACAGAAGTCCTAGTCTAGGAGAATCACTGCATCTATAGCTGGGGTTCTGTTTGTACAAGCCCACCACATCTTCAGTTCGTCCCTCCCCTTCCAGACTGCTGGTCATTGGGGAAGGGGCTTCTTCTATAGCACCTTCTGCTATTGAACAAATCAACTATCTCCATGGAGGTACTGAATTTTACTTGATGACAAAAAGAATGGCCCTAAATTATTTAAGGGAGTTTAAAAGCATTTTGTTCTATATTTTTATTTCATTCTTCTGTTTGGAGTGATTAAAAAAGCCTAAGAGTTTAATTTAAAATTTAGATTTTATATAGCTGTCACAAAAAAAAATCTCTTCAAAGAGAAAATAAGTAGGAAAAAAACAAAAAAGATGAGCTCAGTCATATATGTTGGACAAAATGTATTAAAAACAAACTTGAAAGTGTATCTCTTAAGCCATCAATTATTAGATATGCAAATCAAAGGACCATTTGCTTTGGTTAACAAGAATATAGAAAGAGAAAAACATTATAAACTAAGACTTATTGTAATGGATTCTCCCAAGTAGTACTGGAAAGCTCAAAATGATGTTAGTATCCAACCTTAGTTTCAGAAACTACAAGGCAGTATATTCCATCATCTGGAAGAAAATGGCAAGCCTCGGGCTAGTGGCAGAGAAGTACAACGCTGGGTGCAGGGCTCTGTCCCTCTCACCCAGAGGTACAAGGAAAGTAGGGGGATCATAAAGCAAGACTACCTCAAAAATAACAAAAATGCTGGCACTGACAACCAAAATCGAGGCATGACTCAAGTAGTAGAGCTTTCTGACTAGTAAGAATAAAGCTCCCAGTTCAATCCTCTGTATTGCCTAAAACAGTAGTATAAAAAAGAACAATGATTTAATGTGAGTGGTTGATAATCAACTGAAATATATTCAGTGGGGTGAGAGTATTTATTTGATTGCAAAAGATTTAAATGATCAGAGTGAAGAAATAAAAGGAAAAGCTTAGTGATGAGCAGAATGGAGCTGAAGGTAGGATGCTAGGGATGCTCAGGAGCTACCTGTTGGCAGCCTTTTATCCAAGCTCATAAAGGGAACACAATGTGCACATTATTGATCAGCAACATAACCTCTAACAACATCTCATATAGAGATTTACTCGAGAATGTAAAGATGCACACATTGTTACAATCTGACTGTTAGTGTACCCCATCAATTTGTGTCATGGGAGGAGAAAGAGAGGCCAGAGTTCACTTGAGGTCTTTCCTGTCCTTTGTTCCTCCCTCTTTGTCTCTGTCTCTTCTCTCCCACCACAGGAGGTTAACAACTAGGAAGCAGCTGCCCACAAACCAGGAGGAACCCTCAGTAAGCTTTCAATCTGTGGGCATGCTGAGCTCAGACTTCGAAAGATGCATTTCTATTCTTCAGCCCACACAGTCCATGCTATTCTATGGCAGTCCAGGAGGACTAAGACCTGGGCAAGGAGGCTCAATAACAGAACTATGTGGATAACGGAACTAAGTTGGAAATGTGAGCATATCTATCCATAAGAATCTTATCGCCTAAGTTAAGGTTCATGTACATAATAATACTGGGCAGCTATTTACATTAAGCTAGCATTATATATTGTGAGCTAAGATGATGTCTGGATATTGGTAAAGTGAAAAACCTACAAGTCACAGAACAAAATGTACTGTAAGATTCTACTCGTAACCCTTTATGAAGGAGGAGGAGCACGCATGTATTAGCTGGTTGGCATGTGTACCTGTAAGTCCATGCAGACGATGTGGATGGTGATTACCTCTGAGGGCTGGGGATGCCAAGGCAGGGGAGAGGAGGCCCAGTCTTACCTCTGCAGCGCTGCACTGCAGTCCTGTCAACACAATACGTGTGATGTTTCCTAAGAAAAGGAGTTAAGTGCATGCAGGTCCTTTGCTTTGCCACTCCCTGCAGGGGCAACGTCCTGTGTGAGCATGCAGTGGCGTGTCACACACCACACACACACTCTCCCTCACTCAGGGTCGGAGCGATCACGAGAAGACTTGGGAGATGGCGGGGCTTCTCTAGACAAAGGTGAAGAGAACGTTTCCTCAACTAGCCAGGGATGCTGTCACTCGTGACGACCAGCACCTGTGGCCGCCGTTCTCGGCAGGAGAGAGAAGACTTCTCTCAGCCCTGTCTCCCCAGTAATAAACCCGAGGAGCAACGGGTTCTCCCAGGGGGGCTCAGGGGGGCCGTGGCCCTCTGGACTGCCAGGCTCCAGGTTCAGGGGTACAACCTCGGCCCAGAGAACACGCCAAGAGTCCACGGACTGTTAGGTCAGCTCCAAATGGGCTTCTGACCTTTATAAATCAACTTTCCTGAAACTGAGAGGTATTTTGTAGCATGACATCTTATTCTTATTATTTGGTGTTCCCACAGAATCACACTGGGTGTCAGGTTTCACTCCAACGTATTTGCTCTGTCACATTTTAAAGGCTTGAAAGCAAACATAGATTTTTCAATTTCTATCAAAACCTGGAAGCGTTCATATCAAAGTGTTAGGTCTCTTAGTATCTGCTGTGCTGTCCTTCTTCGCAAGTACAAGAACGAGGATTGACTGCTGTTGTGCATGTGTGACAGACCAGACCCAAAGCATGGGTGAGGCAAGCAGGCCTCGAACGTCTTACAGAACTGAACCATTCCATTACCCACACCACGCCATGTCGGAAGATACGCCCATCAGCTGTGGCGCTCTGCGGCAGGATGTATACTCAAGCTTAAAGGACCGGCGGGTCATCTCCTTTAGCATTTTCATCTGGAAAACTTCCCAGGATGACTGGAAAACATCCAGACAAACATCTTCTCCCCACTCAAAATATGAATACAGAGACAAAAGGGAAGAATGGGCAAGCAAAAGAATGTCCCCATTAAGTTGGACAATGAGTATTCAGGACAAGTTGGAAGTAAAATCACTGCTGAACGTTGTAACAAAGTTATGACTAAGCAACCATAGACAAATTTGTTTCCAGCTCTATCACCTGCTAAAGAAAATAGTAACATGTTTACTAGGGATAAGAAAAACATTATCCCTAATTGGTCAGAGGCAGGACAGAAAAGGGAAAAAAGGAAAGAAAAAGAGGAGGAATGGAGGAGAGGGGGAGGGGACAGGAGCAAAGGCAAGGGGAGGGAGGACCGAGGACAGGCAGGGGAGAGGAGCTGGAGACGCCTGGCTGGACCAGAAGCAAATGGATGACTGCTTTCGGCCTCAAGGAGACAAACGAACACTGGAGAGTTTACAGGGGGAAAGTCACTTGAGAAAAATCTGATGAGAAAATGAAGATGGGGCTATTTGAAATAGCAACTCCCGCCTATAAATAATGGAAAATACTTTCAATTGCACTATCATCCCATAAGTACAGATTTATATTGCCAAAAGGTAAACATCACAGCTCAGTTAAAGAGAAACAAATAAGAAAAACATGTAGCATCTGATCTGAGAAAACATTCTCATCTAGGGCTGACAGGATTCCCTGTGTGTCTCGGTGGCTGGTGGGGTGAGAGCAGTCAGCAGCCTGCAGGGTCCGGTCAGGGCGAGCAGCCCGGCCCCTCCAGACTTCCCTCCTTCTCTCTAATTATTTATTTACTGCTTCTTCTCTCTTCTTTGCTATTTCCTCTGCTTTTTTTTTTGTTTTCTTCATTTCCATTTTCAAATTTTTAAGCTATTTTTTTCCTTTGGCATGTTTCATTTCCTTTCTTGCTGAATGATATCACCCTATAATTCATGTCAGTATTTTAGGTTTTTTCAGTTTTCACTTCAGGCTTCTGCCACATACTTTCGATTTTACCTTTTTAATTAAAAATTCATAGTATGGTAAAAGCCACTCTGGTATTTATATTTGTGGTGGAAATGCCACTTGAGTAAATACATTCTCAGCCCTGTTTCCTAATGAAAATAATAGGATATAATGGAATTCTTACCATACACAAGACAAGGAAAATTATAAGACCACGTGAATAAATCATCAGAACTTCTGGCTTCAGATGCCAGTAGGAAAACCTAAGATACACACAGGCAGCACATTTTGGCCACATTTAGCTGTAGAAGAGCATGTTACCATAGCCACAAATTTACTAAGCAATAGTCAGAGACTACATGCAGTAGAACTCTTTCTGATTGTAAAAATTTAGCTTTTCAATTTGTGTCCTGCTGCCCAGAAACCATGCAGCATGTGACTCATTTCCACATCTGAATTGCTGTTCAGCAGGACGGGTGCAGAGCGCTAGATGCAGGTTTTGACGCTTCCCTACCACTCAGAAGAAAGGGGGATAAAATCACAGTGCAGAATGACCTATCAATTTCTGTCACAGGTGCTAATTCACTTTGATCCACCCTTCACCGTAATTTCATTGGTGGGGAGGACATACACATTTATAAACGTGGAAGCAGGCTGCTGTGGTTCTGTTTGTAATTTAGAGCAACAAAGGATTCATTTAGATTTCCACATTAGAAGTCCCAAGGTGACCCTGTAGTGGATAGCAGCCCCCTGCTGTGAGGGACTCCTAACATAATAAAGAATAAAGCCAAACAACAGTACATCCCGCCTGGCCAGGACTCCTGGGTAATCAATTCACATATTTACTGCGGAAACAATAGCATTGTGCAAAACAGAATCATTACCACACTTCCCTGATGAAGACCCTCGGGAGCCCAGGAAGTGCCTGCCTGGAAAGCAGTTGATTAATCTGAGTTACTGATGCTTTCTTAAAGAGTTATTGTTTTAATCATAATTAATACTAAGTACTTACTTGCAGGAGAGCTAGCCTGATCTCTTTTGAGAGTCGTGGCTTTTATGCTTGGTAACTCATGGAGCATCAACAAATACATACCATAAAATAGCGAGCCAAATGGGAGAACAATAATGGTTTTGATTCCAAAAGCTGTATTTAGACTTTTATTTTCTATGCACAACATGGCATTTTATATAAATCTCTCTCAGCTTTTGTGACCATGATGCCTTATATTTGTACCCCACAGAGAGGCGTTCAGAGCTCAGTGGAGTAGATTCCTCTGCTTCTAAGGAAAGACAACCTAATTTGTATGTGTACTACAGATATACCAGAGAATGGCACAGTAAATACCATGCTATAATTAGGCAATGAACTTGAATATCCAAACATACAGAACTAGCTGGGCAGCAGAGCTCACACCTGCAATCCCAGTGACTTGGGAACTGAGAACGGGAGGATCAGAGTTCCAGGCCAGCTTCAGTAGAAAAGTTTTCAAGACCCTTCCTCCACCCGTAGCTGGGCACAGCAATGCCCGGCCCCCTCTAGCAATGTGGGAGATCCTGGTTCCAAACCAGCACGGGCAGGACAGGCCATGCGGCTCCACCTCAGAGGAAAGATGCAGGGTGCGGGTGTGTAATGTAAGCCTGTCATTCCCACTGCAGTGGGAAACCTAAAATATACAACCAAGATCCAGGCAGAAAGCAAGACCTCCCCAACTCCTCCCTCCCCCCACCCCCACCCCACCCCAAGTTGTAAAGTTTGTTTTCAACATAGTGTCATGTACACCTCATTGTTACAATGGGTCAACCTGTATCCTTCTTTCAGGATTTTGTTATTTCCCTTCCCCTTCCCAAATTAGAGAAGTGTATATACAAGATGCAGGGCACTGACATCAAATGCAGTGAAAACAGGGTTATACCATAGGGGAAGAACATACAAAAGAAAAAAAATCATATAGTACATTAAAAACAACAGTGATAAAGAAAAAAAAGTCTGTGTCCCTATCTTGGGGTTCACTTCACTTAGCATTGTCTTATATGGTCAAAAGTAAATAGCTTTTGACCTTTTCTGCTTGTCTAGTAAGAATATACTAGTTATTCCATATAAGGGAAACCATGGGACCTATGTTTCTTTGGGCCTGGCTTACTTCACTCAATATAATTTTTTCCAAGTCTTTCCATTTCCTAACAAAAGGGGCAGTGTCATTCTTTCTGATGAAGGCATAGAATTCATATATATATATATATATATATATATATATATATATATATATATATATATATATAAAACAATTTCTTGATCCATTCATCTACTGAGGGACGTCCGGGTTGGTTCCATATCTTAGCTATGGTGAATAATGCAAGCAGGAGGTCTTGAGTTCAAAAATTCCAGTATAGCCCCAAAGAAAAAGATATATGCCAACTGATTAATAAGCATGTGAAGAGGCTTCATGACTGGCAGACAGAAAAATGCAAAGTAAAACTCTAATAGCAAACTATTTTACATCCATGTAGAGATACAGATGGATTGCTTTACCCAATCTTGCTGAGAATGTAGAAAAACTAGAACCCATCTCTCAGTATCACCTCGTATAAAATTATAAAGTCACTTGGAAACCTAGAGGGAATTTCCTAACACTTAGAACATACACTAACATAGGAGCCTATGTCAGGCGCAGCAATTCCTGCCCTAGCTATCAGCGGAGAAAAATGAAAAGCGTAGTTCCTCACACAGATTTGTACAGAATGTTCACAGCACAGCTCATAACAATACAAATGCCCGTCCCTGGTGTGTGCATAAACGTAGGACACATCCACACGGGGATGTTTGCTTGCCAAGAAGACTTCTACATGCAATAATTATTTTTCAAAATTCTCAAGATTACACTAAAGAAGCCAAATAGAAGAGGACATATTGCCTGATTCTGTTTATGTGACATTGTTATTAGAAAGCCCAGCTGTTGGTAAGCAGAGGGAGGATCTGTGGTTGCCCGGGGCTGAAGGTAGGAAGGGGTCTCAGATACCAGCAGGACATGTCTTGGTGATGGAGGTATTCTAGAAGAGTCACCCTCACCTGACTCGGGGCACAATGGACATGTAATGCATATAAGTGCATGTTGTTATTAGAAATGATCAACTGTGTGATCTGCATGAGTAACTTATATCTCACTGAAACTATTGGAATTCCTTAAGCCATAAACTTCTAATTGGGAGCTCTGGTATAAGTTCACAAATCTCAGTACGTTTACTTTAAGAAAATAAATAAACCAGCGCACCACGATTATGAACTAAGCACAGTACCTTTCTCCTAGAAACAGGGGAGGGGATTCTGAGCTTTCCTTTCAGGAATCCTAGAACACAGCTGGCTTCAGGTCTCCGGCGTACTTGCGATGGTCTGGATTCAAGTCTACTTTCTGCCACTCCATGCCACGGTTCCATAGAGGACTTAACCTCTCTATAGCTCAGCGGAGCGCAGAGGGCAGTATCAAGAGATAGAGAGCACCCAGCAGCGGGGGCGCCCTCCTACCACCGCCCCGCCCCTGCCCACGCAGCCCTGCCTACAGACTTCCCCTACAAGGCTTCTGTGGTCCTCAGGCAGGAAGGCCTGTACTCAGTTACCTTGTCCCTGTCCCCCTAAAATCACCGTCATAGCTTACTGCAACTCTTTTTGAAAAGCGTGTTTCCTCCTGATTTGGGATTCAATCTGACTTACTCACTCCATAGGCCTAGCAGTTCAAGTATCTGACACATAGAAAGATTTCCGTAAACACTCTGAATCCAGGGGTGGAATTTAGGAATTCAAAAGTCAGAATGAATTTCATAGTCAGATGGCCAAAATGATCTTCCCAAACGAGGCTGGCAATTGATTCTTCAGGGCAAGTCCAGACAGGTTTAGTGCGGAATACAAGCCTCATTCTTCAGAGAAAGCCAAGAAGGAAAAGCCATTTGCGTTTAGGGTGAAATCTCAAGTATGCTAATTTTTAAGATCTAAAAGAAAATGAGGGATTCAAAATTCATTCTACTGAGAAGTTTTTCACAAACATTAAGTGTGCTTATTTTTTTTTCCCTTGGAGTACCAGTACTAGGACTGAACTCAGGGCCAGGAGTGCTCTCCTTTTGCTTTTTCCCCAAATGGTGGTGTTCTGCTACTTGAATCTTAGCTCTATTTCTAGCCTTTTGGTGATGAATTGAAGACAAGAGTCTCACAAACATTCCTGTGCATAGTGGCTTTGGACCATGATCCTCTTATCTCAGCCTTTTGAGCAGCTTGAGTTATAGGTACCTGGTACCCAACTAGATTTGCATTTGAAAACAGTTAACAAGTGAGAAGATGGGCCCATCTATTTCTGTGAAAGGTAAACTGTGCAAGCCCAGTGTTCTGGTCCCATCTGTAATATCTAGTGTCACATCCCACAGAGGAAAAGACAGTGAACCCAAAGGAGAAGGACCAAAATGAAAATTTTGTATCTACAAGAAATTTTCCATACTAAATGATTAATGCAGCAAAACCACATAAATTTATATCCAGCAGCGTTTAAACATGTGGTGGTTTCCGTGGTGACCTAAGATGAAGCTACGCTGTCTCTATTTGAATAGAATAGCATGTGTTTGACTTTAGGGAAATGCTGTTCAAAAATATCTTTAGAAACCCCTATTTATTTACAGATTGATATCCGAAGAAAGAACCAGTTTCCTTTTCCTTAGTCTAAGATGTAGTGACTTACCATCAAAGCACTAACATATGATTAAAAACACTCACACACTTTAAGAGTCCTTCCCAGACTTTTAAATCCTCTTAGAAGGTATTTGAGGCAACTCAGTTGGAGAGAAGAATAAGCATTATGTCATTATGTTCTTTCTTTGCTTGCTGATGATATGGGTGATGATGGAATGATGCAGTTACATTACCTTCTCAATCATTTACTTTGTGCCAGGAACTGTGTGTGTGGTATTCTGTAGATCTCATTTTCTCCTCACAACTTTAAGAGAAAGAAAAACCAATCTGAGATTTGCGTTTTTCCTATTTGAAATGAAGAGAAGGGGGCTGAGAGTAACCAATAGCTTCTCTAACCCACTCAGCTAATCAGTCGTGCAATGGGAGCTAAATAATGCTGTCTATTTTAGAAATTGCTCAAAAGTAACTGTTCTATAGGAATGTGATGGAGAATCTTCTTCTCCAAGCAGACCATAGCAGTTAACACCAGGAGCAGGAAGAGCTGACATCTTAGCTCCAACCTTCTGTTCCTCTTCAAAAGACAATTTCCATATTCTCATATACAAGCCTCTGATATACATCAACTTATTCTAAAGTCCACCTGTCATTGAATAACTGGCAGGCAGAAAAGTTAAAATTTTATTTTGTGTTGGTAAATAGCATACGTTAAATCCAAGATATATACATATATAGGAATTGTTTTATAATGTGCTAATGACTATTAACCACTATTTGAAAAATTTCCGTCTCCATCTGGCAGTCACATTTTATAAGAAGTGAATGAATTCTCCAAACCTACTTGTAACCACATACATTAGAAGAGGAATACAAAGTGTCTCAATAAAAACTGGGAAGACATCACAGTGAAATCTGACATATAGGAAAATAAAGCACACAAATTGAAATTGAAAAATGCTAGAGAATCAGGAAGAATAAAGAAAATACATTAATGTAAGTGGTAAGATGAATAAAATTTACAACTATTATAGAAGGAAAGACAGGTAACACTAATAAAAGAGAAGGTGCTAATAGACTCTACTTTTGTTAATCAAATGGAGTGCAGAGAATGCCTAAGGGAAACATGGCAAGTTTTAACGTAGAATAGACGTATTTTAAATCTTACATTACAAAGTATATGTTTTTGAGAATATTAACAAACTTTTCTCTGTAATGGAAATCAGTAAATAGAATTTGAAATCACATTATAAAAATAAATAATAGTAAGCATCTCAATAACGGTTACTGATGAAGTTATTTTAAAGTAGGTGATGAAGTTCTTGAACAATTATTAAGAAAAGGAAAAGAAGAGCTATCTGTAAATCATCATTAAGGAAAGAATGAATGGAGCTGCATTTAGGAGAGTTTGCTGTTAGGGACAAAGGTATTTGGGTAGTGCATGCCCACGAGGGCAGTGTCAGAAGGTGGGGTCTTTGGACATGGTTGGACTGTGAAGAAGGAGCCCCCAAGAGTGAGATTCGTGCGCTGCTTCTGCTGGGTGCAGATACAAGACAGCAGAGCAGGCAGACAGCTCTCATGGGGAACCACCACGCGGGCTCTGCGACCTTGGCTTCCAGCCTATGGAACTGTCAGAAATAAGTTTCATTGTTTATAAACCACCTACTATTTTGTTATGGTAACACACGGTGACAGAGACAGTTAGCATTAATATTTGGAAGACAGGGAAAATGTCAGTAACTTACAATGTTTAAGAGTGCCAGGTGCCAGGAGAGAAAGAGCAGAGCTTTGAAAAACAAATCATGCTAATTCCCTGTGTGACGCATCCTGTGGATGAGAAGAGGCGGGAGATTTCATGTTTCTTAGCTTAACAAAGTCCCTGCTTTTACAGGGACTATTACACATTTCATGGTAAGTGAATTTATCAATGACTATGATGCTACCTCATTCCTCATGGATGTGGGGTGAGGTCAGTCAAGAGGGACGGGGGAATAGCCATGTGTGGAGATGAGAGTTTCACAGGGACTTTTCTGCCTGGAATGGCTTCAAACCATGATCCTCAGATCTCAGCCTTCTGAGTAGCTAGGATTACAGGCGGGAGCCACTGGCTCCTGGCAGGAGTTCCTTAAAATTTGGTCTTGTATCTAACATGAGGAATGGGCTAAAGTTCCTCAAAAGGTCCCTAAATGTAGAATTATTATGTGCCCCAGCAATCCCACTCCTACATATACTCCCAAAAGGAATAAAAATAAGGAACCAAACACATTAGTTCAATATCAAAATTTATAACTGCAGTATTTATAATATCTAAAAAAGGGTGCAAATTTCCATTCACAGATGAACGGATAATCCAAGTGTGGTACCTATGTGCACTTGAAATATTATCTGGGCTTACAATAACAACATACTGATGTGTGTGTGGCAACAGGGACTGATCTGATAAAGTATCCAGAACATTCAAATCTGCAGAGGCAGAAAGTCAGGTCCCAGATGGCCAGAGCCTGGGAAGACAGAGAGGGAATGCCCGCTTCACAGGTCTGGGCTGTCTTTGTAAGCACTGACAGTATGTTGAAAGTAAGGTGACATGGGCACACAACACTGGGAGTGTGCTCAGTGCTACTGGATTCTTAGTTCTAAAATGGTTCATTCTGTGGTATGTAAATTTTGCCTCTAAAATGACTCCAAGCCTCTATTTATGAGAGAGAAGAGCACCTGACAGCTTCCGTTTTTGTGACTGACTACACAAGGATGTTGTTTCCTTTGCCTTAGGCAAACTGCACTTTCAGTCACCTGGGAGATCTATAGGGACGCAGCTAGGTCTTTCTGCACAAAGCAGAAGTGAAATGGTGAGCCAGTCTGGGGCTCAGAAAGTATGGGTTCTAATCCTAACCTGAAGACACGTTGTGTGAACTGGGCAGCTCCCAACTTGCTGGTATTTAGTTACCATCCATCGATGTGGATGGAATTAGGCCAGAGAAAGGATAGCCACATTACCTCCTATCCTAACCAACTTTACAAGTTAATATTTTATTAATGAAATGAAATAAAGTGTGACTTCATATTGTATATAATAATAGTGTCCAGAAAGTGCCTAGAGTAATACATTAGGAATGATGTATTATATGCCAAGAAAAATGAAAAAAATATTGTTTTTCAAATGTGGACTGAACAAGAAGCTGTGGTCATAATGAATTAAATACTTATTTAGCTATCTATATAAGAATAACAGTTTAGGAGAAAGTAGAATGTGTTCTCCCATTTTTCTCATAGTTAGGCTAAAGTTCCTGCACAGAGGGGAACTCATACATACTGCACAATAATCTTTAAAAACCATATCACCATTGCGAAATACTATTCCCAGGTATGTGCATGTCCCAGACACCTGCAAATATATTCCTTTAGAGACAGAAGGGATTAAAGATGTAGCTAGAATTAAGACTGCTGACCACCAACCTTGGGTACCCTGGATTATCCAAGTGGCACCACATAATCCTGTGGGAAGCAGCAGGGGGAGCTCCGGAGGGAGGCACGGGGAGGCGGGCTGCATCAGCCACCGTTGCCTTTGAAGATGAACAGTGGCCAAACCACGGGATGCTGGCAACCTGTAGAGATGCCACCAGGCTGGGACTGTTCTCCAGAAGAGCCACCAGGAAGGAACAGAGCTCTGCCGACACCTGGGTTTGCACACTTCTGATCCACAGAACTACAGAGTAATTCACTCAGGTTCTCTAAGTCACTCATGTGGTGCTAACTTGTTAAGACAGCTAAAGATTATCAACACGATGACGACGCGGTGAACGAAGAAACGTGTTCTGCCTTTCCCTGTGGCCTGAGGCCAGGCCCGCTCTGCTTCGCCTTCCCTGACACACAGCGGCCACACGGAGGCTCCATCCCACTGTCCCGAGTGGACTCCAGCCCGCCACTATCAACAGGGGATAAGCATCTCCTTGCTCTCGAGCACGTGTAAGTCTAGCCCAAGCTGTTCTAACAAAGTTATGGCCATCTTTTCCTTTTCATCAAGGCCAGGTTGACAAGTACCATTTTGGAAGAAACTCGGAATTTCAAAAAGAAACACTAGGTTTGATAGTATTTTGTGATTAGTAAAGTACTGACCATGACTAGTTACTGTTTATTCCTCAAACCCAGAGCCTCAGCTCGCCGGCCAGTACGCCAGCTTTGAACTCTGCCCCGGCCCCTCTTGCAGATGACTTACACTCCCTCACTCGGGAAGGAAGGCAAAAAGATTTCAGCAGACACAGTTGGATAGAATATTAGAGAAGGATTTAGAGGATTAACTGATTTCATTTGCTACTAATAAGAAATTGCGGAGCATGGAACAGAAAGGAAAATAATCCATCCTTTATGGTAAGCTATCTAGGAGTTCAGACAAACAGTGGAAAGCATCTTTAAGTTTCTCTTAGTAAAATGATTCCCTTTAAAAGCCTACAGATGCTTTTAAAGTGCCAACGAATAGCCTATCACAGTGGGAGATTGAAAAGAGATCTGCTCTGGCCAGAAGAAAAATAGGAAGAACATGGAATCTCTCAGGAATATCTGCAGAGTAGAGAGAGTAGACAGAGAAATGTCTCATGAAGTCTACCAGATGGAAAATACTTTCATGAGCTGAAGGCTCATACTCCAAAAGAATTCCCATGGTTCAGAGAGGACTGGCTGGTTAGGCAAGGACTCGATTCTGAATTTTGTCTGGTGGAGATACAATCCATTTGGTCTGTCCTTAGCCCAAAGGTGCCAATGTTGCATCTGTCTACCAGTTCGTTTCAGTGTATGCTGATTGGTATGCATGGCTTGTTATTTTGATTTGCTTTTTTAAAAAATAGTTTACTGGTTCTTTCATTCATTAATGAGCGAATCTCTGTCGTCTGTTCAATTGTTATATTTGTTTGGGAATCACAATGTCATCACATTTAAGATGAAATTATCTGAATAGTTATGGAGACGAAGTCCAGTGACAGGCGTGGTGGACCCCACCAGGGAGCGAGAGCCTGGCCTAACGTCCTGCCTTCCAAAGTGAAATCTCAAGGACAACAGGAGGTTAGCTTTGCCCATGTATTTTCTCTGGTTCTTTTTCCTCTTTCAGAGTCTGTGTTTTCGTTTCCAGCCATGTTGTGAATGGCTACTGGCACAGTCCTACACATCCACAGCTACGGACGGGAGCCGGGCCCTGCCACCTCGCTCCCGTAGAGGGATGGCACCATCTCTGTGGGTGACAGAGGGCAAAGATGATGTTCTGTGTTTGGCATTTTGTCTATTTTCATCCTAAATCCATCAAGCTTTGTGTGCCCACTGCAGGTGGGGTGGGGTGGGGTGACCCCCTCTTTATATTTGGCCCAGCAAATCTGAAATGGAAGTCGATGCTCATGGTGTCTGGGTGTTAGCAATGAAGAAAGGCCTCCGTTTCTAGTTGTACACACCTGAGACGGTTGGCTATTTCTCGAGTGTACCTATAAATTAGCTGAAGCCATCTCCAGGAGCTCTGTTTTGATGTTTAAAAAGAAAAAAAATTAAGTGCTTCTATAAGTTGAAATTGCTAATATATGCAGAAAATAAATTAACCTCAACAATATAAATGTGTTAGATTCAACTTTGTGCTTATAAAATCTCATAAATATTTTAGAAACCAAAGTTCACACAAGGTAAATCATTTTGCTGTAAAAAGTACAGCTATGTATTTTCTCAATGTATCATTGTTAATTATAAACTAAGCATACATGATGTTTTATGTGGGTTTGTGTTTCCTAAACTTACACAAATAGGCTAATAGCACACTTACATAATGTTCATGAGTGAAAAACAAAAGTTTGTGTTCACTGAATCATTTTTCTGGCATACTTTTCATATCAACTGTAATTGTGTTTTATAGAATACACAAAGATGATTTATAAGAGCTTTACGTAACTTAGGACTTGGAGCAACTATGAAGTCGATGAGAGGTGACGAGGTACCCAGAAGACTTCAGAGTGAGACAGTGCACTTACTAGGCCTAAGTTGAAGCAGGTATCCTTTCTATTTGTACACACCAGGAAGAGGCCACACCTTGGCGGTCTGTCAGTGACCATGTTCATTTTTGCCACTTTACAAAAGCATAAAAAGGATGTGTGTGGTTATTTAAAAAATCACCCTTTGTCCGTGAGCTTTGTCTGCTAAAATGCTTCTGTATGACAAGTCCTCAGATTATTTCCTCCCCAAAGAATTGTGTGAACTAGTTTTTTCATATTTTCAGAAATACTAACAGGGAAATACACTGTGTATGTTCCCCAAACCCAAGAACAAAGCCCAATTTTATGTAAAACAATGATTCTCAAGCCTTTGGTTTCTCCGTTCTGTGAACTCTTTAAAATGCATGGGCTGGAGGGTTAGCTCAAGTTGTAGAGCATACATCTGGCAAGCGCCAAGACCCTGAGTTCACACGTCAGCACTAACAAAAAGAATGGAAAAATTACTGAATCTGAAGATCCTGTTTATACAGGATAACTATCAATGTCCTCTTTTAAAAACTGAAAGAGAAAAAAGTAAAAACATATTCATTAAAGTATTAGAAAATAGTGACGAAGGTGAATCTATTGCAATGAACTCTCAAAAATTTCAGGGACCACCCTCCCCCTCCCCCAAGTATCTTTGCACCATGCTTCCCCCGACCCTGTTCATCTGTTCCACATCATATCAGGGCACAATGAAGGTCCACATTTGGAGGGTGAATTTTATTTATTTTCTTTTACTTGGGTTATATGTATAGCTAAGAAAAAGCTGGAAGACATATTAATTATCAGCAAAGATCACTCTATCTTGATGGACGTGCCTCATTGGTTTACTAGATAGGGCTTGCTACAGCATAATGCTCTCATTTACAAAGGAAATCCCTCGCTACAGCGCCCTCACTCACGTGAGGAAATGTATGCCACAGATGCCTATCCTTTACCTTCTGTCTGATCTGACCACAGAGCAGTGATTTTGTGTCTCATGAAGACAATTGTCTATGTCTTAGGATGCCTCTTACTACGTCCTTGATTATAGAGAGAAAAATAAGCATTTATCATTTAAGAAAGAGGGGAACCAATACAACAGCAATATACACAAGACAATATGTTGGCAATTATTTGTACAACTTGGGGGTGGAAGGAGGGAAAGTTGGAGAAAAATGAGGGAAGGGGTAATAAGTTTGACCAGAGATGTTCTTATTACCTTAGTTATGTAATTGTAACCCCTCTGTACATCACCTTGACAATAATAAAAAATTAAAAAAAGAATCAACTCCAAATGGACCAAAGACCTTGGAGTCAAAGCAGACACCCTGAAAACATTACAGGATGGAATAGGAGAAACCCTAGGTCTCCTTGGCACAGGCCAAAATTTTCTTAATAGAGACCCAGAAACACAACAGATCAAAGGAAGGTTGGACAAACGGGATTGCATGAAATTGCAGAGCTTCTACATGGCAAAGCACATAGCTAGCAAGATCAATAGAAAGCCCACGGATTGGGAGAAGATCTTCATTACCCATACAACAGACAAGGGTCTCATGCCTAAAATATACTTGGAACTCAAAAAATTAAATTCCCCAACAACAAATCCTCAAGAAACAACTGCCCAATAAATAAGCAGGCTAAAGACTTAAAGAGAAACATCTCTGAAGAGGAAATAAGAATGGCCAATAGATAAATGAAGAAATGCTCAACCTCACTAGCTATAAAAGAAATGCAAATCAATATTGAGATTCCACCTCACCCCAGTTAGAATGGCTATAATCAAGAACTCTAATAACAACATGCTAGAGGGGATGTGGCCAGAAGGGACCCTTACTGCATTGTTGGTGGGAGTGTAAACTTGTTCAACCACTTTAGAAAGCAGTATGGAGGTTCCTCAAAAGACTCCACACAGAGCTCCTCTATGATCCAGCAATCCCACTTTGGGGCATTTACCCAAATGATCACAAGCAAGACTATGTTTATTGCAGCATTATTTACTATAGCTAAGATATGGAACCAACCCAGATGCCCCTCAGTAGATGAATGGATCAAGAAAATGTGGTATATATATACAATGGAATTCTATGCCTCCATCAGAAAGAATGACATTGCCCCATTTGTTAGGAAAGACTTGGAAAAAATTATATTAAGTGAAGTAAGCCAGCTCCAAAGAAACATAGGTCCCATGGTTTCCCTTATTTGCAATAACTAGTATATGCCTAGGACAAGTAGAAAAGGTCAAAAGCTATATACATATGACCAGATAAGATAAAGTTAAGCAAAATGAACCCCAAGATAGGGACACAAGTGTTTTTTTTATTTCTTGCAATTTTTTCTAACATATTTATAAGGTATCATGTGATTTTTTTGTTGTTTTGTATGTCTCTCCCCCATAGAATAACCCCTGTTCTCACTGTATTTGATGTTGGTATAATTTGGGGAGGGGAAGGGAAAAAAACAAATTGTTTAAATAGGGTTACAAGACACTATGTTGAAAAACAAACTTTACTATTTAGGAGTGTGTGTGTGTGTGTGTGTGCGTGTGCGTGTGCATGTGTGTGTGTGTGTGTAGAGTGTAGAGTGTAGTGGTGGAGGTGGGAGGGAAGGGATGGTAGGGGAGAAACAAAGGAAGGGGCAACAATGCTTCATAAGGAATGTACTCATTACCTTGCTCACGTAACTGTAACCTCTCTGTACAGTATTTTCACAATAAAAAACATATATATATATATATATATATATATATATATATATAAAAGAAAGAACTAAAGTTGCCTTTACATTCTGCTTATATTTTGAATATATGTTACTTATCTGTGAAGGAAGCTTTTTTTCTCACTCATCCATGCTAACCAAATCTGCTCTGACAACTCTTGATTTAACCTCCCCAAAATTAGACCTTGAATTCAGAAAGAAAAGCAAAATTTAACACCTATCTTTTGAGATTTCCTAAAGGGCCTTGGAAAATCTCCAAGCTGTTCTTTTATCTTAGAAATACGAAGGCGCTGGAAATACTTGTGTCCGCTTGCTCTGTTATTACTGAAGAGTCGTGTGGGAAGACGCCGCTCTGCGGGTCGTGTGTGTGAACCGTTAGTGTATTTTGGAAGCTATGCAGTCGTGGACGGTCCCTGCAGAAGTCACACTACCTCTCTGAAGCCAGCACTCTCACGAGCGTGCGAGCATGCCGGCCAGCTCATGAGCAGGGGATTTTCTGTGGCGCCAGTTTAGATTACAGTAATAAGGATGGCTTTGTAATCCACAGAGAATTCTGGTATTTTCCTAAGGCTCTGCCCTAACTTGATGACCACTGCTTGTATCTTCAAGAAAGAAGAGTCTCTGAGATTTCTGATGGAATACCATAGCAGGGGCTCTTAACCATCGGTATTTCAAAAAATTACTGTGTGCAGGATTCCAAGCTAAAAATGCTCAGCTAAATGCTGTTTAAGATTCAAAATGGATGGAATCAGGGTTCCAGGACTCTTGTAATGAAATGAGGCTGATAATCCAGGATTCTGCAGAATAATTAGTTACTTAGCTTGGAATAGATTCATATTTTATTTTTTTACTTGCTTACAAAATCGATCATAACATTCCATTTTCTGTATTATGGTAAAGCTCCTTCCCTTTCTTTTAACCTTTTGGGTTATGTACAAAAATCTAGTAGACTTTACTTTTCTATACTAAAAGGAAATACCTTAAAACTGATTCTTACTGACATCCTAGCAAGATACAACAGAAGAACACTGGACAAATTAATCAAGCCATCAAGGTCAGTCTGAAAGTAGTTTAGAATGTTTCCTATTTAGTCAGTTCTGACCATCTTCCTTAAAGAACAAAGGTTGAGGCTGCACGGTGGTGGAGGTAGCTCACATTTGTAGTACTAGTTACTCAGGAGGATGGAGTTCAAAGCCCAGGCAGAAAGATCAGAGACACTCAATCTCCAAAATAACCAGGAAAAAGCAAGGCTGGAGGTACGGCTCAGTGGTAATGTGCCAGCCCAGCAAATAAGTAAAGCAAACATGAGGCCTTGAGTTCCAACCCAGGTTCCTGCCCCTAAAAGAATAAAACAACAACAATAAAGTGATAATAATTAAGAAAATTATGATTCATTTTGCTTATGTTCACTGGCAACCGCAGGGAACAGGAATGTGACGGGATAAACTGAAAGGGACCCCCACAAATTTTTAGGATTTCTGCAGAGGAACTTACCAGATTTGTAGCTTGTAGAACAAGACTTGAGGTCAGTTTGGAAGTCACAGAAGAGCAATGAGAGGCTCTTAATACCCTCTGAGAGAATATCTTATGACAACTTCCACCAGGAAGAACTTCGTGACCTCAGTAACTTTACAAGTGAAGTCAATGAGGCTATAGAGCAAATGAACTACGCCACCCCCTCAGGACCAGCCTAATGGACCAGCTTTCTTTTATGATCATCAACAATTGTTGAGACCATTCTATGTACAGAGTGGAAAAAGAAAAATTTGTGAAGATAGTAACTTGTAAGGAGAAAAAAAGAATTATTAGGTACGCTATTGTAATATAGGCTAGTTGAGCACATTTTGTGTTGTCTGAGTCTACAGATGTGCACCACCCATTCTGTATTAATAGAGTTAAAAAAAACATTTTGTCACTTAGAAATGTGAGTGACTCACTTCCCTATAAATCAGCCAGCTTTGCATGTGTGACCAAATTCATCTCAGCATTTCTGAGAATTGACCTCCTTTTTAGAATTTCCTGTGAACTGATTTCTATAATCTTATTGGTTTCTGAAAAATTGAACAAGTTAGGTAGTCTTGGACATGCATTCATTTTATGTTTATATGTGATTGGTGACTTTATTCTTTAAAAAAGCTTATACTTTTAAATAATTTAAAGAAGCCAGAATAAAGAGATCATTCTTTTTTTTAGGGGGGGGGGTCCAGTCGTGGGGCCTGAACTCTGGGCCTGGGCACTGTCCCTCAGCTCTTCAGCTCAAGGCTAGCGCTCTACCACTTGAGCCACAGCGCCACTTCCGGCTTTTTTTATTTTTTGCTTATGTGGTGCTGAGGAATCGAACCCAGGGCCTCAGGCATGCTAGGCAAGCGCTCTACCACTGAGCCACGTTCCCAGCCCAAAGAGATCATTCTTGACTTTGAAAAAGTACCAATATCCTTTGATTACTTTTTATTTTACTGCTATTTTCCTTGTCTGTGTTTGTACTGTGTTTACATGCCTCTGTGTGTACACTCAGTATGCTTTGTGCTTTAGACTTATATAAATGCTGTCCTGTTGAATTTAGTTCTCCATAATCTGCTTTTCTTTCTCAGTATTATCCTTCTGATAGAGATCTATGGTAATGTGTGTGTAGATTATCTGTATTTACTCTTTATGTTGAAATTTTTCAATATAAAAACGAGCCCACACACTAGGAAAGAAAATTTGCATTTTTTAAGCGAATAGCAGGGGCTGATGGAAAGATTTCAGAGAACATATAAAGACACAGATAACGCACAGCATGCAAGACCTATCTCATGCCTCACCTGTTCTCCCAGTTTTAGCTTCTGCGGCTCTTTGTGCTAGATACTTCAATAAAGATGAATGAAATCGACTTCATGGTGATTAGTTCATTGTCACCTTAGATAATTGGTCGCATAAAGGACTAAGGGTGGCTGTGCAGAATTTAGATGGTGAACATTGCATGTGGAAGGAGAAGGTGCGGTCCTGGTCCCTGCACAATGCAGGCGCACGCATGTCCCATCTCTGAGGCTGATTATATTTAACAAATGCACTGGCCTCGCCCTGCACAGGCCACACAACACATTCACAGTTCCAGGTGTGGCCATGGAATATGGTGATGGACAGGGCCAAACTGACAGGTCAGTGGAGATTCTGATAGAGAGACTGGAGGTGGAGGACAGGAAAGAATAGTGGAAGGAAGAAGGACAATTCTTGCTCTAACAGGCAGGAAGCACTGTCATTTTGGTCCAGGTTTTCAGTTAAAATTTCTTGCTACCAACATAATGTCTTCACTAAAGCAAGAGGGCATCGGAAAGAAGGGAAGCAGAGATATATTCTCCTAAATCACAGACCACCTGAAATACAGCCCTCTAGCTACCAAATTTCCCGGAGCACATTTTCTGTCATTACAATTACAGATTACTTTTTTTTTTCTTCCCTGGTACAACAACAGGGACCTCTGGGATAAGGAAGTATGTTTTACTGCTTTCACCAAAAAAAGCCTCTTTGGAACTAAAGGCATTTAAAATCACTCCACTCAGCAAGGTTTTTGTTCTTAGAGCTTCCTTTTGTTTCCATTTAAATACAGTACAAGGCATTGGAATTGCAAATCGTTCTCACTGTGGGTCCTGGAAATGGAAAAACGCAAGAGATTGGATCAAGAAATATGAACACCTTTATGGCAACAAAGTAAATAAGAGGATTTTGTTCTCATCATTTATTTTGGGAAATTAAGGTTGAGATTACAATCTTAAATGAGGCAAAAAATGTGTATTAGATACCTATAATCAATAATACAACCTATACTTAAGAGTAGACAAAAGAGTGCTGGCATATCCCCCAGGAGGTATTTTGAGGCAAAAATTTCAGATAAGCATTTGCAAAGATGATTAGTGAAGATAATCTTTATTCTAAGACACAAGCAAGACAGACAAGAAATTTTCATTCTCATCCCAGGTACAAATGAATTTTTTTTTTGGGGGGGGGGTCAAAAGAACAGCTACTTCCAGAGTCAGCTAAAATGCCATCAAACATTTTTTTAAAATGTCTTCTTATGGCAGAAAGGGCTTTAATTTAGCTTTCAATATTTTAGGCTTATTAACCTCGAGTGAACTTGAAGATTTTCCATTAAATCTACTGTCCATCAGCTTATTACAGACACGTTACAAAGCCTCTTTATGAAGGTGGCAGGCATGAGAAAATGGTGATGTCAGATACAAAGGTGCTGTCATTCGTCAATCATTATTGACACACCTCGTGCCAAACATTATAGCAGAGGAGGGAAATGACGCTTCACACAGTAATGAAAACATAGAGGTATAAAGTAACAAGAATAATGTATTTGGAGGAATATAACAATGTAATGCTGTTTCACAAATGAACACATGAAGCTTCAAGACGCTTCCAGAAGGTCAAAGTGGAGAGGGTGTCTGATTCCTCAGACTGTGGGGAAGTAGAACTAGTCTAACTGGACTTTTTCTCACCTTTTCTTACCATGTTCTGTGCTACTCAGAATCCGTATTTTGGTGTAATTTAACAGATGGTCCCTGAAACCGTACAGCTGAAGACTTAAGGAATCTGGAGACCTGACAAAAGGAGGGGGGAGGAGTTGTCAGGATGTTAAACGCCCAGGGTCATCTCTCTCTGCTCTGCTTCCTTTCTGGGACATAACAGAGTTCGAATTAGGGCCTTGTCTCCTTTTTCTGTTTTCCCTGTGTGGGCTCCCTGCACAGAGCATGGCACTCTATGCTGTCCTGTTCTCCTGGCCACAGTCCTTCACAGATTGGGGCTGAGCACTGTGCAGGTTAGGGTCTTTCTACATGGAAATTAAGTACAGGGCAAAACAGTAGCTTCATCAACATAGTCCTCAGAAGCAGTACCAAGTGTCCCAGGATGGATTTCCTCTAGCTAGCAAAACCCGCTAATAAAAACAGGACAAACAACACAAAACCATATTTCTCAGCCAAACAGACACTTTGAAGGGTTAATTTTTGCTGGCCTACTTAATGCTAAAAAGAGAACACAGAAAGCATGCTTTATTTACAACCTTCAAAGGAAATTAGCTATTTACATTTTTATCTGCAGGAGAGGAGAGAAACATGTTTCCTTTTTGACCTTTTATCCTCAAGTTATAGATGAAGAAGATTAAATTTGTCTGTACTGTCAGTGTAATCCATTTAGAGTTTAGAACCATTGCAGTGGAAAACATCAAGATTGACTTCAAGGCCTAGTGAATATAAATATTAAAAAACACTCTGTGAAGAGCTAAAAATGGAGAGAAAAATCTTAGTTATTGGAAATGTAATAAAAGATTTTCCAAAATAACAGAGGTAAAATGGGCATCCTATTACTTTCATCCAGAAACTTAGCTTTCATTGGTTTTAATAGGGTGAGAAGAAAATCGGCATCGGCCGGCAAGCGCAGCACCCGCTCGCCAGCCCCTGCGCAGAGCACCTGGCTTCAGCCACAAGAACACTGAGGGCTTGAGAAATGGGGAAAATGAAATAAACACTCTCGTCTACCTGAACTTCCTCCTGATCTTACATCGGAGAGGAGATGCTTCCTTAGCTATTGGGATCCATGCTGGAAATGGGGTTCACATCAAGGTTCAAAGTGACGGGAACTCTTGCATCTCTGCACTTGAGAGATGAATGAACTGACTGGAAGAGCATGTGGCTAGCAAGTGTCAGCCACTGGAAGGCCCAATTTCTCACGGGTGAAAATGGGTACAGCAGGGTCCTATCCATAAATGCCCTGCGGAACACTGGCGTGTGACAGCCCTGAGCATCTGAGGAAGGATGAACGCAGCAGAGTCTGTGCAGGAGAGGCGTGGCTTCTCATTCTGACAAATCAGAGAAGCCCTGGGTCACCCGATGAATGTTGAACAGCTGGCTGGCTGTGGGTACCATGGTCTGATTCACAGATCTGTGGGTTTCTTTGGTGTAAATACTCCTTCAAGGTCAGTTTCAATCTGCCAACCTCAAGTTCCTGACTCCAAGCTGAGAAGGGAGACTGGCAAGAAGGCCCGTCTATGGTCTGGTAGGGAGCCGCCACCATTGCCATGTTATAAAGGAAAATTACCTCAAAGACACAGACACTTTCAAAATGGACTAATTTCTAAATGGTAAGTCTGGAATGTGTGTTACTTTTACAGTATAACTTAACTAAATTGTAAATACAAGCAATACTCTGTGTATGTGTGTGTGTATGCGTGCGTGTCTGCACGTACGTGTGACAGTATTGGGGCTTGAACTCAGGGGTTGGGTGCTGTCCCTTAGCGTTGTCACTCAAAGCTGGCATTCTACCACTTGAGCCACAGCTCCACTTCTAGCTTTTTGATTGTTAATTAGAAATGAAGTCTCACAGACTTTTTTTTTTTTTTACCCTGGCTGGCTTTGAACCACGGTCTTCAGATCTCAGCCTCCTGAGTAGCTAGGATTACAAGCCTGAGCTACCAGCATCCAGCTAAGCAAAATAGGTTTAAATGGATGATCTAACAATTGGTTCAAGGAATTTCTGAAAATTTAACCACTGGCTCTCAACAGCCAATAAGAACGGATGTCATACACATCTGACCACCTCGCTCCCCGCTTCCCCAGTACTGTCATGCCCCTGCCAAGGCTGCAGTAGCATGAAGGCATGGACATTCAGTTCAGCAGATATGCCGCATCCACAGCACCACCATTGTCTTTACTGTCAGTGCCAACAGACTTCAGCATGACTATGGCTGAGAGTTCTTGCTCACAGAAGCAGTTGCTGCTTGACAAAGCTGAGCAGTGATAAGTCAACGGCCAGCCTTGCCACTGTGAATCCTACTTAAAACCTTAGCTCCTCATTTTCTTTCCTAATTTCTTGCTTTCGATTTCCTCACTTCCCCAAGGCACATTAAAGACACTTTCCGAGGGGCTCCCTTCAGGCTTTTCAGTGATTGGATTTCTGCCTCATCTACAAGGTTCACGCTGAGCTGACTTCATGTCCTCAGCTCTAGTTCAGGGAAGTCACAACCATGAGTAATAGCACAGTTCCTGTTTTGCAGTATCCTTAAATTTATATTTCAATTATTCAGACCTTCACATTCTGATTCATTAGGAAATTGTGATTTCACTTGATGGCAATAAAAGAATCATTGCTTGAGTGTAGCCAAGTAAAATCTGTTGGGGTTTTTTTTCTTAAAGCTTCCTAGTTCCTAATTAAAGGTGTACCAAATATATGCTTTGAATGAGGACAATAATCTTCTACCTTCTTGCTTCCCACTGGCTCTTGCCTTTCTGAAATGTCCTTATGCAGACCAACCTTCCAAGACCTGGGTGAGAAACATTTACTTTCCCTGTTCTAGAACCTTCCATGGAATGAGGACCTGAAGTTAACATTCAAAACCTTACACGGCTTGGCACTTACACATCTTTTCATCCCAATTACTTCCCTATACACATGGTTCCAGTCATCCCAGACCATGCGCCCATCTATCAGTGTCCGTGGGCCCTTACACCTTTGCTCCCTGTCTGCTTCCCTGATGACTGACCTCCTCCTCTCCTCCTCTACCATCACAGTGCCACGTGGACTTCAGTATTAGTGCAAGATGGTCATCTACAGCTCTCTTCTGGATAGTGCCACTGTGTTTATGACACTCATTCTCATGTGATGGATGAACTTTCTATAAGTATCCTCTCTCCCACTGTCCTGCCAAGTGCCTACACGTACACGTACACACGTACACATACACGTACACGTACACACACACACACACACACACACTTGGGGTGTCAGGGTGGTACTGGGGCTTGAACTCAGGGCTTGGGAGCTTTTCCACTCAAAGCTAGTGTTCCGCTTACTTGAGCCATAGCTCCACTTTCAGCTTCTGGAGGTTAATTGAAGGTGAGAGGCTCCTGGACTTTCCCATCCTGGCTGTCCTCCGTCACCAACCTTAGTCCAAAAGGAGGGGGAAGAGGAATGACTCCGCATGTGGAGATACTGTGACCAATAATGAGACTCCTTCTCAGCCAATCAGAGCAGGGGCACACCCTAGGGGCGGAGCCAGGGCCCTGGAACGGCTGTGCACCCGGGATCTGGACAGGAGTCTGTTCTGCTGTTTCACTCGTCATTTCACCATGTCTTTCTCTTTCACAGAAACCCATTCTGTCTGCTTTGGACATTTTCCTGCCTTTAATTTTTTAATTAGTGGAGAAAACAAACTGAACCCCAGATGGTATAAAAACAATAAAAACTACTGGCTGGTGGCTCATGCCTGTCATCCTAGCTACTCAGGGGGCTGAGATCTGAGGATTGCAGTTTGAAGCCAGCCTGGGCAGGAAAGTCTGAGAGGCTCTTATTAATCTCCAATTAACCACCAGAAAACCAGAAGTGGTAGAGCCCTAGCCTTGAGCAAAAAGAGCTCAGGGGCAGCATACAGGCCCTGAGTGCAAAGAAGGCTTTCATGACAAGGCTGGCCTTTAACTCAGATCTTTCCCACATTTGGCTTATCACTCAAGAATCTGTCGCTGCTTATGTGCATTCTTACACAGTATCGCAAAGCCACCTGCGGCTGCGCACTGCCGCCCTCGCTGCATGGGAGGCAGGACTTGGAGAACCACTGTGTTTTGGCAGATGCACCAAAAGTTGGTGAGATGCCATCTCAACACAAAAGGCTGGGTATCCATGTGCACCCGTCATTCTAGCTACAGCTAGAATCATGCACAGGAGTCACCGGCCAGCTCTGCTCAGGCAGAACATACCTCAGTAAAAGTTAACCAAAACTAAAAGGGCTGGACTGAGGAGGGGAGTGCTACGGGGCTAGCGGGCTGTCTGCATCATGTGAAATTATGCCTGCAATGCAGAGAGGAGGAGTGGACGCCCGCGTGAACTAAAGCGCGTCTTATCTTCTCAGTAGTGAAGAGAAAGAAAAAAAGGAAAGAAAGAAAGAAAAGAAATGGCTTCAAAATCAACTACAGTGGGAGCCACTGGAGAAATTCACTTGAACAAAGTTCTAGAAAAACAGTAAGAATGGAGGAGATACAAGACTGGACTGCTGACAGTCGGTTCACATTCAAACATGTACACGACATGGAGCTGGCTTTCAACACAAGATCACAAAGGTTTAGAAGCGTCGTAGAACACCTAAGAATGGCACCCTCCTCCTCAGAGGTGGAAAACGCCAGGGTTACTGGCTAGGGGACATGTGTGTTCTAGAGGAGGAAGAGAAGCCAGGAATCCGCATCAGTGAGGGCACCGGTGTGGTGACCCCACCGAGATAACAGTGAAATCGGAGCCAAAGTGGTACGCAGGAAGGAAAATTAAAAAAAAATAGACTATTAAGGAAAAATGTCAAAGAGGTACAGGGTTTGAAATGGAGCCTACAAAGGTTGCGGGGTGATTCATAAATGTCTTTCTAAGAATTGTGTGTGTGTGTGTGTGTGTGTGTGTGTGTGTGTGTGTGTGTGTGTGTGTGTGTGTGTGTGTGTGTGTGTGTGTGTGTGTGTGTGTGTGTGTGTGTGACTACTGGCTTGAACTCAGGCATTTTTTTGTTCAAGGATGGTGCTCTAACACTTGAGCCACATCTCTGCTTCAGCTGTTTGCCAGTTAACTTCTGTGCTGGGCTGGCTTCAAACCATGGTGCTCAGATTTCACCCCTCTGAGCAGCAAGGGTTACAGGCATGAGCTACTGGTACCTGGCTAGGAATAGGGTTTTTTAAATTACTATAACTTTAAATTACCAAAGGCAGAATTTAACTGGGAGGAAATAAAGAATTCTTGATAATTAAAATATGAAACAATCTGGCCAGAGAGGATAGGCATCTCCAAGTCTGCCTTAATTAGATGCTAAAAATAGTCCTTTGTAAAGTCCTGTTTGCTTTCTAGGCCATCCAGCATTCTAGAGACAAGCTTTTAATCTCTGCAATGTGCTAATTGTTTCTAATGGCCTGTAAACAAACTCCCAAAACTATTAACCTCTCTCTTTTAGCCAGAGATTCAGGAAATGAGTCTTAGAAAGAAATGTCCCCTGAGGTTGCTCAAGAGAGTATCTCAGAGCAGAGGCATGGTGTCTTGGTTAGAGGGGACTCAAGGTCAAACCCAGGCTGGGGCTTGTAGTAGCTAAATTTCAAACCTCAAGAAAAAAGCCCACCAAGATTTTAAAAAAGAAAACCGCTACCCCATTCTCTGGTTTAGTCTGGGACTATAAATGATGATGCCTTGTGGGTAGCTTCTAGGACCACAAATCTACAGAAAATGGAGAAGACAGAGGACTAGAGTGTTGACAGTCAGGAAACATTCAAATATGCACACAAAATGGAGTTGGATTTTAATAGAAAATTATAAAGGTTTAGCAGTTTCATAGAACACATGAGAATGGCACCCTCCTCAAGAGGGGAAAACATCAGGTCTATCTATCTATCTATCTATCTATCTATCTATCTATCTATCTATCTATCTATCTATCTACCTACCTACCTACCTACCTATCTACCTATCTATCTATCTATCTATCTATCTATCTATCTATCTATCTATCTATCTGGCATTGCGGTTTGAACTCAGGGACTCATGTTTGTTAGGCTGGCATTCAACCACTTGAAGCATACTTCCTGCCCTGCTTTTTGCTGGTTATTTTGCAGATGGAGTCTACCCAACTTTTCTGTTGGGTTGGCCTTGAGCTGCGATTCTCCATATCTTCACCTTCTGAGTAGTTTAGATTATTTCTGTGTCATTCATGCCTGGATAAAATTATTACAATTGATAAAAATGTTCCAAGCTGAACCTAGTAAGCAAAAATTGATGCCAGATTGGGAATAGAATTCAAATTAGCCTTCAAGGTAACTGTTAGATCATTTGGACTTTGCCAGAAAACCACCCATTTATCCAGGTAAGGGAAAGGGACTGGCAAGACCCCTTCTCACAAGGGAGAAGTGAGAAGAAGTGCTGTTGTCTGAGGTGACCTATATAACCTAGGCGGTCTAGGAGGGGCTACAAGGGGCTAGGAGCCCGAGACCCCGGTGTGGGTGTGTGGGCCAGGGCCAGGATTTACGGCTGCTGCCCAAGTAGTAGATAAGGGTCCTGCCCAGACCTGAAGCTCACTCTAAGGGGCTCCTGTTGCCTTGTATGGTGGTAGCTGCCCCAGAACAGTGCCATCCCAAGGTAAAGGGGGTTGGCATCTGATTGTTTACTGCCTTTGCTATATGGGCTAGTGTTGCCTAGAAAGGGAGCATGTCAGGCGGTGGAGAGGGGAAGGAGAGTGCTAAGCTATGGGAAGGTAGCAACCATCTCCAAACCATCAGGGAGCAAGCCAGGGGTATTTGCAAATCTCTCTTCATTATTTGTCTCCTTTAGAACATAATTTGCCCTGAAAGAATAATCATAAAATAGCCTAAACATGGGATGAAAAAGACGGCAATAAAAAGATGCTTTTCCAACCAGATCTTGCCAATCTTGTGACATGTGAATGTCCTGCCAAGCACGGAACCAGGAGTAGTGAGCAGAAATGGAAGCCCAGGTGGAGGGTCCCCAAACAGACACAATCATTAGATCAAAATTCTGAGTGATTTTATCTTATGGGACATTATGAATTAGTGAAGCAGTAGATGGCTGGATCGACGGTGTTAGAATAATTATTTTCATGATGATGATGATAATAACAATGATGGTGATCATAGAACTTGGTTCTTTTCAAAGTTCATCAACATTTGCAACAATGAAATTATGAAGCTATGAGAAAGCACCCTGGGTAAGTTGAGTTAGCTTAGTCTTGCCAAAGGAATTCATATGAAGCTAGAACAGTTAACAATGATGATAACTGCTGACAGAAAAGTCTTAACACTTGATGTGGAAGAACACTCAAAATACATGAGAAGCAAGGAATGGAATGATATTTACTCTTACCATTACACATACTGAAAAGTGCTAGCATTCCTGACATAAAAGCAGCTGTTCATACTTATTTTTTTAAAGTCAAATACTCCATAGAAAACATGGTGGAGGAAGATCAAAACAAGTCATTCCACCGGGCACCAGTGGCTCACACCTGTAATCCTAGCTACTCCAGAGGCTGAGATCTGAGGATCACGGTTCAGAGCCAGCCCGGGCAGGAAAGTGTGAAACTCTTATCTCCAATTAACCACCAGAAAACTGGAAGTGATGCTGTGGCTCAAGTGGAAGAGTGCTCGCCTTGAGCTGAAGAGCTGAGGGACAGCGCCCAGGCCCAGAGTTCAGGCCCCACAACTGACAAAAAAAAAAAAAAAAAGTTATTCTAACAGGAATGAACACAGCTGGTTCACCTACATGTCATGCCCAGGGTCCAGGCTGACAGACCATCCAACAGAACAACCACCAGAGCCACTGTAGCTGTTAAAGCACAGAGTGATAAGGCTCCAAACGGAGTCTCTGGCGGGCAGGCCTGGCAGCTCTGAGCCCTGGGTCTGCTGGCCCAGCCTCTAGGATGGGGGCACTCCAGAGCCAGGACTGACTGCACTGAAACAGCTTCTCCTCACCCATCCCACCGTTTCAACTCCAGTAGAGAAAAAGGCTCCGGCCGGCTGCCTGGAGGCTCACTGTGCCTCTCAGTAAATGCTGTGAAGATCGCACGGCTTCTCTGAGCATTTAAGGAGGCGGGGCAGCTCAACATACTGAGCAGGTGCCAAGAGTGAGAAGCGGGAGCAGGCCACGCCGCCACAGTCCGCTAATGCCTGCACTGGTGAGACTGGCTGACAGGAGCGTCTGAATGGATGTGCGGCTCAGATGAGGCTTCTGAGCTGGCGTCGAGCTCAGCTCCTGCACCGTGTGCTGCCGCCTGAGCAGTGCCTTATCAGTTCTGCTAAAGACTGCAGACTCGTTGCACTCCTGCTAAGGAGCGCGTGGGAGCCAGTGCCCCAGGACCACGGCAACCACGTTCCACATCACCAATCACCCAGTCCACCTGGAGTAAGGTGGCGTTTGAGCTACAGTGCGGTGCTCTCTGATTTGGTTCCCTGTGGCCTCTCTTTTTCTCTGCTCCATCCTCCTGGCCTTCTTAGGGCTGATTCTCTCAGCTTAAGGTTACCGATGGCATGAAAACCCTGCAACCCTTCTGGGATCAGACCGAGGCATCAGGAGGGACATATTCCGAGTGAAGCTGGAGCCTTGTTTTATTAGAGATCTGCCAACATCTCCAATCTTTATAAAGCGAATGAGTGAAGGACTAGCTTCCGTTGTAAGGTACATCTACATCGTCGTCATCATCATCATCATCATCATCATCATCATCATCATCATCGTCGTCGTCGTCGTCGTCATCGTCATCACATCAATGAACACAAAGGGTGGCACGCCTTTTAAGCCCAACAGAGGTGTTAGAGACTTACTGGATGTGCAAAACTAAATCACAGTTTTTGGTTCTGGAAAATGCTTTTCAGGGTTGTTTATCTCTGCCCAGCCTCTCCTTCACAGCGCATGCTCCTTCAATGGCGGTGGCTGCCTCCGTGAAGCATGCTAGCTGAGGCCGGGCAGGGTGAGCGCCCTCTTTAATTGATCAAAATGCAAATGAAAGAGCCAGCCTCTTGGCTCAGGGGGAAGAGCGAGGTGTCGCACACCCAGGAGGAGCCAACAGCGGTCAAGAGCACAGCTCCACCATCGCCCTCACCCGAAGCGAGCGTCCCCTCCCACACAGCACGACACACGCTGGGGCCGGAGGTCGGCCTGGCCGGGCCTGCGTGCGGCAGGGTGCTCAGCAGCATTCTGGCCTCCACACGCCCAGGGCCGGCGGCCGGGCACGCGCACACATCGTCAGAGGACCCCGTGAGGTGTGGGGGAACAACCCCGCTCAACCACCATGCTCCACAGCTCCTCGGGATGCTTTCTCTACAGATTCCTGCGCCATCCTATGTCAATTAAAAACGAAAAAGAATGCAGGCAGGAAGAGGAGAAAATGAAAAAATACCAAGAAAACGAAATGTCAGAACGAGGCCGCAGAGAACGTCCGTGACGTGGCTTCCTCGCATAGAGGGTCTGGGCGTGTGTGCACTTTCCTGTCCCCAAGTGGAAAAAACAAAAACCAACTCAGCTTGCTAATGACAGGAGAAATGCACCAGCACGGCAGTGTCTGGGACCCAGAGGTCACACCAGCCAGAGAAATAAGATGACACAGTCTTTAGTGATGCTTCTAGGCCACGGTTGACGTCAGTCTGCAGAGCAAAACAGACAGAGGAGACAATCCTGCGAGACAATCCTCCTGCAGCTAGCAAGTGGGAGCCAAGGGGTGATAGTGTCTGCGGTATGCCTGGCACTGTGCAGACGTGGACATCATTACGCTTCACCATCTTCACACGAGGCTGGGGGGGCTGGGGAGGCTGGGGGGCTGGGGGAGCTGGGGGGGCTGGGGGGGCTGGGGAGGCTGGGGGGGCTGGGGAGGCTGGGGGGCTGGGGAGGCTGGGGAGGCTGGGGGGGGCTGCAGGGGCTGGGAGGGCTGGGGAGGCTGGGGGGGCTGGGGGGCTGGGGAGGCTGGGGGGCCTGGGGAGGCTGGGGGCCTGGGGAGGCTGCAGGGGCTGGGAGGCCTGGGGAGGCTGGGGGGGCTGGGGGGCTGGGGAGGCTGGGGGGCTGGGGAGGCTGGGGGCCTGGGGAGGCTGGGGGGGCTGCAGGGGCTGGGAGGGCTGGGGAGGCTGGGGGGGCTGGGGGGATGGGGGAGCTGGGGGGCTGGGGGAGCTGGGGAGGCTGGGGGGCTGGGGGAGCTGGGGAGGTTGGGGGGACTGGGGGGGCTGAGGAGGCTGGGGGAGCTGGGGAGGCTGGGGGAGCCGGGGGGGTCTGGGGAGGCTGGGGGAGCTGGGGGAGTTGGGGAGGCTGGGGAGGCTGGGGGGCTGCGGGGCTGGGGAGGGTTGGGAGGCTGGGGGGGCTGCGGAGGCTGGGGAGGCTGGGGGGGCTGCGGAGGCTGGAGGGCTGGGGAGGGCTGGGAGGGCTGGGGGGGCTGGGGAGGCTGGGGAGGCTGGGGGAGCTGGGGGGCAGGGGGGTCTGGGGGGTCTGGGGAGGTTGGGGGTCTGGGGAGGTTGGGGGTCTGGGGAGGTTGGGGGGCTGGGGGGCAGGGGGGTCTGGGGAGGTTGGGGGTCTGGGGAGGTTGGGGGGCTGGGGGGCAGGGGGGTCTGGGGAGGTTGGGGGTCTGGGGAGGTTGGGGGGCTGGGGAGGCTGGGAGGCTGGGGGACTGGGGGAGCTGGGGGGCTGGGGGGCCGGGGGTGTGCCTCCAGAGCAGCCCTGGGCAGCACTCGCGCAGGGCTGGCTCAGTCACCTCCCAGAGCACCGCCTAGCCACGCGAGGGACAGCCAACCCGTGCTGAGCAGCGCAGGTGGACAGACAGATATGCAGACAGACAAGGAGCCAGTGGTAGTCCTAAGCAATGTGCCCAGGTAATTCAGGTTTGCCTTGACTAAGTTTTCAACATAGGTAAGAGGATCATTCAACCTGTCAGTTATTTGGTAAAGAATAAAAAGTTCAAAGACTTTTCATCTTTTATATTTCCTGTATTAAAGTGTCTCTCCATATGGAGCTGGAGTTGTATTGGCCAAAGGTCTCTCTCCAGAAAGCCAGACTAGAGCTGGACAGCGGCCGCCACCGCCAGGTAGGAACCAGAGTGTGGGATGTCCGTCATCTTCGCACTTCCGGGATTTTAGAGTTTCATCAACATAACTTCCGCAGTAAGACTGCTTGTAACGGAATCGCTATAGCTGTTATCGTAGTGATTTGAGGGACACTGTCTCAGACATTTTCAACTTCATAGTTCAGTGCTGGCATTTGGCCCGGGAGGGATCGTCAGCCGGTCACTGTGCACAAGACACCCGTGGGCTGCCACGCTGCCTGGTGTGGCAGTGAGGACAGCCGAGCCCGTGGACTGCCCCCTGGCCACCCCCAGATGGCCAGTCTTCATCACCCCAGGCTTTGTTAGATGTCCAATGCAAACATCACACATGCAAAATGTTAGCGGAGGATACAGGCAAGTCTGGCAGACCCGGGGCGAAGAGCCCACTGGTAACACGTGAATAGCATGAGAGGGGTTCTGAAGCACCTCCATGTGGAGTTCATTTCCTGGATTAGCACCACAAACCTGGGAGGAAGCTGAGGCTAAAGAGCTGTACAACTAATAATTCCAGTAATGCCCGGCAGCAGCAAACCAGGCCTGATTTCAAGGCCTTTGCTTTCTGTTCTGTCATGGGCCTGGCATCAGACACTAGCAGCAATGGAGGCTGCTAGTTTAAGGTGGAATGCCCTCCACAGGTTCACAGGTGAATTGTTTGGTCCTTGGCTCATGACACCCTTTGGGAGGTGGTGGGGACACTGGGGACATACTCTCTCAGAGACTTGTGCTTGGTAGGCCCGGGCTCCACCACTGAACTACATCTCTCTTGGGAGATTTCTGACCCTGGCCCAGCTCTAGTCTTTTGTTAAACTACTTGGATCAGTTTAACCTTCTTGCCCACTTTAACCTAGTCACTGGGAAGCACTCATGGAAATCAGTTGGGATCAGCTTTTGAAATAATCATTGAGCAAATGAAATAGCCTTTAAAAATGGGCATCAAAACAGAATCCACGCTAAGAAAGTGCAATTCCACTTGCCAGGAAGCTCATCCACCTGCACTAAGCCTAGGATGTTACAACCCTATCCCAAGTCCCTCACAGTTCAGACACACAATTAAAGAGATAAGAAGTTGGCATTTGTTTTCAAAACTGTTAATAACATGGTAGAGGAATTAAAAATGGCATTACTATAATAATTTATCTGCAACATGGCTGATCATACATATTATGGATACATTTTTGGAATAATAATTCTGTTTCTTAAAAGACATGATAAAGTATCTCATCTCTTCTTAAATCTATGAAATTGAAATTTGGTATGAAAATAAAATTTTAAATGTATTTAATATTTCTCTCACATACATTTTCACTATTTGAATGTGCATATGTTTCTATTTTAAAGGAGATAAATTATGTCAGATAACACAAAGGAAATTTACAGTAGTCCATGCGAAATGGATATTATAGTAATTGCAAGAAACAGTTAAAACTTTGTTTTCTTTTGCACCTATATGCATTGTTATATAATGCTTTTTTTGAGTAAGGTTATCAGGATAACAAATTAATAAGGCTGATTACTTCTTGCTATCAAAATATGTATTCTTTTACTGGAATAGTTCCCTTTGAATTATAGCAATTACTAGAACAAGCTAAATAGGATTACTTTTGTCTAGAAATACTTATTATGCACTCCATTTTGTAATACTCTCTGAATACCTGTTCTTGGGGTTTGCTCATTTCTTTTTCTAGGTCCTAGTCTGTAGTCTACAGGAGACACAGAATGGTACCCCAGGGTCTTATTTAGTGAAGGAGATGCAGCCCAGCTGGTGGCATGTAGTCAGTGGGCAGGCTCCTTAAAGAGCAGCTGCACCAAGAAATTTAGACAGGTGGGCCATAGTGGCTTGGCCCACCATGTAGGCCAAACTGCTGGCCAGTGGGCTGTTCAATAACCACGCCAGACCTAATCAGCTCTCTCAATTGATCTTGACTTTTTTCCTTTCCCTGCCTAGGCCCTGGTTCCACAGGAGCAAGTTAAAAATCATAGCTATTGGGAAGGGATGGGAAGGGGAAACAAAGGAGGAGGCAACAATGCTTGATAAGAAATGTACTCATTACCTTGCCATGAAAATACCCCTCTGAGCGGTATTTTCACAATAAAAAATTTAAAAGATCATAGATACCCACTTCTGTCTTGATTTCTGCTTCTGGAAGACTCAGCCCTAACATGTCTCTGTCATAGCTTTTATAGCAGCTGGGAAGTTAAGCTCTACTGAAAGTGACATTGATAAAGTTCTTTCTTTCTTTCCAAAGTACTTTTGGGTCAGCAAGGGCCAGTATGTGTCACAGTTAAGTCTTAGGTAATTATGCTCCCATTTTATTCCTCTCACTAATATTTAAGAACATTTGCATTTAGGAATCTGGTCCCTCCTCTCTCAAAATATTCCTCTTGAGCTGATACTTACTGCTAGACATTCCCATTTGGATGTTTGTCATTTCTAAAAAGAACTATTATATATATATATATATATATATATATATATATATATATGTAATATATATACACACATATATTTCTCAAAAGGAAAAGAATAATAAACATTGCAATTGATGTTATATTTATATAGAGATCTAAAATTTTCAAGGAACATTCATATAACTTATAAACTTTGAGAATTTTTAAAAAACATTAGGAAAGCGTGCTCAATGATTTATCTGCTCCAAGTGCAACAACTGCATGTGTACACACAGGGGGACGATGCTCCCACAGCTCTGTCCAGAGCTGTCTGCCCCTTACTTCCTCCCCACAAGGGACTTAGTCCAGACACAAATGCATTTCATTTCCTGAGCAAACTGGACTTGTGTGCCTACAATTTAAGGCTTTAGAACTGGGTACTTTTTCTACCACACTCCCAAGGTGTATTTGTACGTTTGGGCAGTGCTAGCTGGACCTGCTGTTCTGGGACGTGAAATGTTTTGCTAAGTGTGTTCTGTGTGTGGATTCACCTGGCCTCCAGTAAGTGTGTTCTGTGTGTGGATTCACCTGGCCTCCAGTAAGTGTGTTCTGTGTGTGGATTCACCTGGCCTCCAGTAAGTGTGTTCTGTGTGTGGATTCACCTGGCCGCCAGTAAGTGTGTTCTGTGTGTGGATTCACCTGGCCTCCAGTAAGTGTGTTCTGTGTGTGGATTCACCTGGCCGCCAGTAAGTGTATTCTGTGTATGGATTCACTTGGCTGCCAGTAAGTATGTTCTGTGTATGGATTCACTTGGCCGCCAGATAACACTGCACCAAGGGCTTTCTTTGGTCCAGAAACACAGGTAGTGAGTGAAGAATCAAGTTATATACCCTTACAGTCTGTCTTCCAAGTGGCATCCTTAGCCATAATGCTATCCATACATCTTGAGGGTCGGCAAGGCCATCGCAGGCTAACTAAAAAGATCCATAAACCTTAAGAAGGAAAATGAACAGGAAAGGAGACAGTCTTCTTTGGTTGTGGGGACAAATCATATTCAAAGGCTTTACAAGTTTAGAGGTGATCCCAGGCTAAAGACATATAAAGAAGGTTTGGATTGATGATGTAAGTAAGCCTGCGTCTGTGGTCCTGAGAAGCCTTCCCCAGGAGAGACTGTCTGGGAGAACCATTTTCATCAAAATGGGAAAGGTGTTGTGGAGTGAGAATCAGTCACTGTTGGCAAACAGGTCAGTAGCAGGACAACAGAGGACTGCAGCCTGTTGGGGACAGAAAGTCAATTTGTCTCTCTGGGAATAGAGTGCGCTGTCAGAACAGGGGATCGAAGTCAGTCTGTGAAGGTAGGAACACGGAATAGCAAGTCCTCAATGACCTGAGTGGCAGCTCTATTGGAGCACGATCCGCCTGTCCCTTGTGCTTCTCACTAACGAGTATGGAGAACAGCGCAGAGACGCATGTTCATATGTCCCTACTTGTAACACTGATTGTTACCAGCGATACTGGGACTGTCCCAGACCAGTCTTGTGATGTGACCAAGGGTAACCTGGGGTTGGTGGCATGAGACAAATTTTATTTACAAAGACTTCCCGGACATCCCAGCATTGGTCGCACAATATTTCAAGTTGAAAGGAAAGAGCAAGAATTTCACAAACTATCTTTCCCTGGCTGAGCTATATCTTTCAGTGATCACAGACTAGGAAGATTGTTTGTGAAATTCTTACCATCCCCTTCCATTTCTGCCTCCGTCTCCAATCAGAGACCATGCACTTCCCTGTAATCAGTGACGTAAGATGGGGGGAGGTGGAGGAAGGGAGGGCCTGGAGCCGGGCAGAAGTGGAAAGTACATGATAGTACTCAGAGGGTTCTTACCAGAAAGCTTCTTTGTGCCACTTATTAATTACTCTAGAACTATGCATTAGTCGATGTTCATAAGAGCAATACACGAAGAGGAAATATATGCATGTATGTATAGAATTTCTAGTGATTATAAATGTTTTGAAGGTGTTTGTTGGATACGTAATACTATCATGCTGTGATCTTAATTAGCGTATCTGATTTTCCTATGTTCTTTAGTCATTTGGATTACCATTTTTGAAAGGGTTTGCCTTTTTCTCCTGTGTTGTTTCCCCCTTCTGAGCCCTTCAACACTTACCTGTGTTGCCATCCTGCCCTTGGACTTGCAGGTTCTCTCCCTGAATGGTGTCCTTGGCTGGAGTCCTGACTTGAATGTACATCTTCTCATCCTTCATTAAGACCCCTGCGCAGTCTATGTAGAAATCTTCCTCTATACCAGAGTCATAAAGATAATGCCCTATTTTATGGGTAGGTTTATTGTTTTAATTTTTATACTATAGCTTAAATTTCATCAATAATAATATCTATATATGATGTAAGATAGATTGAAGTTCAAAATTTTCTTTTGTGTATGTGCCGGTGCTTGGGCTTAAACTCAGGGCCTGGGTGCTGGCTGTCCTGTAGCTTTTTTGCTCAAGGTGAGCACTTAACGACTTGAGCTACAGCTGCACTTCTGCCTTTTTGGAGGTTAAATGGAGATAAGCCACATGCACTGTCCTGCCCTTGCCTGTTTTCCTGAGATCTCCCCAGCAGGTACTGAAGACCACAGATGCTTTGCCCGTGACACAGATGAGGGCCAGCGCGGCCATGTCTGCAGTAGTATCACCGTGTAAAGGCTCTTCTGGAACTACAGCAGAAACTGTCAGTGCCGCTGGAAACGCTCAAGGTTCCCCTGCCACATGAGATGTGGGACACAGAGTCTGTCCAATTAACAAGGACAAAAATCAACACACCATGTGTCTTGCTTCAATAAATAATTTAGCACTCCAAGTTTTTTAGAGGATTGCTTATTTTGTTGCAAATAGCTCTACCAGCTGGGGAGACCACAAAGGACAAATCTGCAAATACTTAATTCTAAATGTCATGAGAAATAATAGCTTTGCGCCGGATGTTTATAGAGCTGAAGGTTGATGATATCATTGCTAATCATCAAAAAGTGCCCTCCTAGCAGTTAAAAACATTTATCTAGAGATATGAATGGGCACAGACCTTTTTATTTTTGCAATGGTAACTTCTTTCTCTCACACAGTTTATAGACAATTGCAAATTACAAAGAAAACCCTAAGAAAACCCTGCCACTGAAATGCACAAGCCATAAAATCATTCTGATGAAAATGCACCTTAATGAGAGACAGAGACAGAGAGACAGAGAGAGGCGTGCGGCTGTCTTTGAATCTGCAGCAAGGACCATTTGGATGCTTCAAGAACAAAGCTGCCTCTTTCTCAACACCCATCACAGAAAATGAACTGCTTCAGCTCCAGCCGGTTACACCATGCAAGGTTGACCTTAACAGATAGAAAATTGGTCTGGGAGGATTTGCAATCTCGCCCTCCTCTTGCCAGCGGGGATGCTGGGCACCCACAGTGACAGCTGGGTGGAAAGGCAGAGCATGTGAAATTCATGCGCGGGCACCTGCAGCACCCCCAGACCCGAGGACGCAGCGGCTCCGGTGGAAATCTGCAGGGCTCACCACAGGGGAAATGAAGGTCACGCACTGACATTAAAACGGACCTGGTTCACATTTCAAACTATCAATGTAGATAAAATATTTCCTCTATAGTTTCCTAAGTACATGACCCCAAACGATATGTCTTGGTAATGCGCGCTGTATGGCTTGGAGTGGCTGGACTCCCCCTCGATTCCTAACAGCTCCTTGAAACTCTGCTTTGATTTCTAACCAATTTATTTATTATCTAATTTTCTTTTGGAAGATTGCATTAAATTCAGAAGGGATTTCTACAAGGAGGGCATTATGTAGGGAGAGACTTTGCTTTCAGTTTGGTGAACTTCGTTCAGGACACAGTCTTACTTTAATTCGTTAGCCCACATGTATTTAAATGTCTCTGGTGTGAAGAGGTGCTGGGCCGTGGCTGGAGCACCGCCTGGCTTGCTGGGGAAGCAGGCTCTTTGGGCCTGGCCCTTACAGCTGCCTGCAGTTTCACAGAGCAGACGCCGCTGGTGCAGCTCTGGGTTTCTCTGCTGTTTGGGGGAAGGTGGAGGAGGTGGATCGGGAAGTCTGGCTCTTTCCTGTCTCTGGGACCCGCTTCAACTGTACTGCTCATTTCCTGTCCATGTGGAAACCTGCCTCCAGCCTGACAGCTGGCCTTGCCTTTCGTTGAGGAGGGAGGTGCGCTCAGAGGAAACGCGGGAGGCCACACCCACCTTGGTTGGTTGAACCCCTTCTTTGTGGCAAGAGCAGATGTCACTTTTTTTTTTAATGTTTTAATCTCAAGTTCTTCCTCTATGAGGGAGAAGTCCAAATTATTCTAAGTGATGTAACAGAAAAATCTCAGGCCTCAAAGCTGCATTTTAACCTCAGTGGAGGAAAGGTAACTATATTTTTATGGAACGTTTGGACAAAGGATGGGATATAGGAGGCGTTAGAGCAGCTTTCTATCAGCGTAGACGGGTGTGCCACACTCCCAGGAGAGCGTTACTCACAGAAGAAGCGACAGGACTCACTCCCAAGGGTGTGGGCAGTGTGGACAGCCTGCTTCAGACTAGAAGACAGAGGGTGAGGCTTCCCCTTTCATCTTACGAAGTTATGACGTTCCATTCTCCTCTAGAAAGCACTCCCGTTTCCCGTGACGTGGGGTGGAATTCCCGGCAACACGGACTGCCCCACACTTACAGGAAGAAGCTGTCTTTTGTCCCTGGTGTGAAGCAACGTTCTTTGGGAATGTGCCCAGAGATGGCACCCTATCAAGGGAGAGATGCGTGTGCACACAGCAAGGGCTCCGGTACTGCGTGGGAGACACGAAAATCCTTCAGCAAAATCACTTGCTGAAAAGACCCATGAGAAAGAGAGCAGTCAGTTTTATCTGATCTGAGGTGAGTCTCTGCTCACGCCCCCCAGAACCGGATGACTACAGAAAATGATCAGGTCCCATTTGACCCCAAAGTGCTAGGGAAAAAAGGTTGCTTATGATTTTACTGTTAGGGTCTCAAAAATTGGATAAAGAACTGACGCTTGAATCCCAAAGACATGTCAACTATAGTTGAGCCCAATTAAAATGGGAGCTGACAAAAGAAGTTTACGACATAACACAGGCTTCCAAAGGGCACACAGCGGGGGCCCCTGGGGCCAAGCCGCCCTTGTTGAGTGGACAGAGATGAGTGGACACAGCATACTGTCACAGGATGCTCTAGTCACCATCCCCTGGGTTAGAGGAGCAAGTACAATGCAAGATAAATCTTGGCTAATCCCCACACCCAAGTAAACCCTTTAAGTCTGCAATCCGAGGCAGCGTGGCTTCAATAAGCTGAATCAAGTTTTTTAAGATGAATTTGAAGGGGAGAAAATTATTAAACCATTTACTACAAACAGCAATAACATTAAAACCTTAAGTCTCCACTGGAATTATTGAGAGACGTTACAAAGTAGGAACATTGCTGGGGTTGAATGCCCTGTTGGAGACTGGGTTTTAAAACATACTTACACTGTGCAACCATGGTTATTTTTAGTTTCCCCTTCCCTCTGCAAATGGAGGAATGAGAATAGAGGAAAGAATGCTGACCAGGCAGGCAGGCAGGCAGGCAGGCAGGCAGGCAGGCAGGCAGGCAGGAAGGAAGGAAGGAAGGAAGGAAAGAAGGAAGGAAGGAAGGAAGGAAGGAAGGAAGGAAGGAAGGAAGGAAGGAAGGAAGGCAGGCAGGCAGGCAGGCAGGCAGGCAGGCAGGCAGGCAGGCAGGCAGGCTTAGAAGTAGCATGGGGAAGCGTAGGGATGGTATTTTTTTGTTCTCCTGTGTTCCTTTTGTTGCCAACTGCTATGATGGTAAAGATTTTCTTTTTTCCTTTTTTTGTCAGTCGTGGGGCCTGAACTCTTGGCCTGGGCGCTGTCCCTCAGCTCTACAGCTCAAGGCTAGTGCTCAACCACTTGAGCCACAGTGCCACTTCTGGCTTTTTCTGCTTATGTGGTGCTGAGGAATCGAACCCAGGGCTTCATGCATGCAAGGCAAGCACTCTACCTCTAAGCCACCTTCCCAGCCCGTGGTGTATGTTTCTAAGGCTGACATTAACTTCTTTTCCAGGAATACATTTGCATGATACTCAAGGTGCAGAAATACTGCTGTTCTTTGAGGGACACAGGTACAGAGCGAGTCCCAAGATACATGCGTTAGAGAGAGAATACAAGGGACCCTTTGGCTTTGCCCAGGTCTAAGTCACGAGGCTCCACATGTTCTGGCCCAGGAATACTAAAAATCCCACTGCTCTCCTTCCTTTCCTGCACTTCCCAGGCCTCAATCAGGTGCCTTACTTTTGTTTACCTCATTACATTTTCAATCCTAAAGCTCAGCCTACCAGCCAGTAGCACCGAGTAGACAGAGAACAAGTCCAGCTACCACTGTAGCTTTGTAGAAGGGACAGGCTGGATTCCCCACTGACCTGCAGGGCCTCATATACCTTCAGGAAGTTCTATCCTCTAAGGGGGAGGGGCTACTAGAGTCCTTATTAAAAAGTAAATGAACGAGACAGTAAGCTACAAAGCGAAACGTATGCCAGTAGAGCACAAAATAAGTAAAAATCCTGCATGAGCTCAATAAGATGTACATCCAAAAAATACTCAGAGGTAAATCTGTTATATAGAAAAATGCATCAAAAGCCTGATCAGCAGCAGATAGTTAATATCCACATACAAAATGAATAAACAACCATAAAACATAAATTTTAAAAGATCTGTTCAAACTTGACCTCAGAAAGATATGAATTTTCAAGTGAAGACTAAAGGAATATATTTAAATATAAATTCAAAACCAATAAACTTTACCCCTAAATGACACACTGATACTATCATTCATGACTAAGAAAGTAATTGTTAAGACTAGATCTACTTTGTGTATTCTTTCTAAAGGTGTTGAATGGAGAAAGTTTCATAAAATTCTCTCACAATGAAAATAACAGCAAGAACATAGCAAATAAGCAAATGGGAAATGTTTGAACTTACTAATAACAACCAAATATTTATAATAGGACTTTCTTTTTTTTTTTTTTTTTTTTGGCGGTTGTGGGGCTTGAACTCTGGGCCTGGGTGCTGTCCCTCAGCTCTTCAGCTCAAGGCGAGCGCTCTACCACTTGAGCTACAGCGCCACTTCTGGTTTTCTGGTGGTTTATTGGAGATAGGAGTCTCATGGTCTCTCCTGCCCGGGCTGGCTTTGAACCGCGATCCTCAGATCTCAGCCTCCTGAGTAGCTAGGATTACAGGCGTGAGCCACCGGCGCCCGGCTAATAGGACTTTCTTTTATCAAATATTTGCCACTAAAACTATAGACATAGTACCAGATAAGATGCAGAGAAAAGCTATCACAGACATGGGCAATCATAGTCTACCATGAGTCTGGAAAGAAATGCGGCAATGCATGTTGAGAACTTGAAAAACATCTATCGCCATTGTTTCCACTCACATAACCGAATGCTGAGATTCAGAGCACACAATAACTTTATAGTCAGATAATATGATCATCACTACACATTTCTGCACATCTCTATTAGTATAAAAATGTATGGATGTCAGTCTTACTCAATTTCTAAAAAGTAGAAGTAGCCTAAATGATCAGCAATAGAGAAACAGGGCATTCCTATAGGGTAGAATCTTAGGGTTCTTAAGTATCTTAAGTATTCTCTAAGTATCTTAAAAAATGTTTGCATGGAATATTTCATAGCAGAGAAAACTTGGCCTGTTTAATATACCAATGTGAACATGAAACTATACATACAACATAGGTATGTATTAAGCATATACAAACACAGGATAAAACAAATCGTTCAACTAGGGATACAGGTGGACCCATTGCAACAATGAGATGTACAAGTCGTTATGTCGAAAAACGAACTTTACAACTTTGGTGGGGAGGGGAAGGATGGGGGGAGGGGAGGGAGAATGGGAAGGGAAACAAAAAGGAGGCAACAATGTTTGATAAGAAATGTACTTGTTACCTTGCCCATGTAATTGTAACTCCTCTGTACGGTATTCTCACAATAAAAAATAAAAAAATAAAAACTAAGGGAAAAAAAACCCTAAATGTTTATCAGCCTGCCACCCATCATACTGAAGGATCCTCTTGCATAAGTGTGGCATCCTTACTTACAATGCCATCAAAGTAAGGCAGAGAGTCCTAGCCTCCTTTCCCACATGGAGGCCATTGCCCTTGTTCGAACAAGAAGGGACTTAATTCCATCAAATGGTTGACTCTATACAAATGACCTTAAGTTTAACAAAATAGAGCAGTTTCTGTTTATTACATCACCCCAAAGTAATACTAGCAAACATCGTATTTGTTAGCAATCATTGCCTTGTGGATAGGGAGATGGGCCATTTCCTCCGGACCACATGGCGGGTGATCGATGTGAGAGCGGAGCTCAGAGCGGGGAACAGGCCTGTGCTCCCACAGACCTGAGCCTCGCCACCCGACTGCATGGCCTCTTTGTGGATCTTAAAGGAGCATATGTAAATGCTGGCTGGAGGGCTGCCCTCTGACTTGCAGCAAAATATTTAGAAGTTGTCCTCTGACAACTGCAGGTGGATGTAGCAAGCTGCTTCTCCCAGAGTGATTCGGCACACCGCACAAAGCGAAGCCTGCCGTCTGCATTCCTTTCTGGAAACCAGTCTGGTCAACAGATGTTGTTAAGGCTTTTAGGCTTCTTTTTTTTTTTTTTAATCAACATTGACGTGCAAAGTTATTAAAGAAGAGAAATGCCGTGCTACAAGTATTAATACACACTAATCGTGAAATCATAAAGGAACTTTGAGGGCCGCCCACACCAATCATGATGAGGGCTGATTTTGCTTACAGGTATGAAACGGATCATCCTTTGACTCTATTCAGTAATTCATTTTGGCATTTTACTACAATTTCCTAGCCAAAATCAGGACCGATTGCATTCTGGGCCTCCTCCTAATCAACCTCCTGGAACATGAATTAAAGCTAATTGTTTTCACTCTGTGCAGCTGAAGAGCGTAAGGAGCTTGGCCCTCAGCTGTTCCCTCTGGTGCTCCACAGGCGCGGCGTCTCCAGCATTGCCCTGGGTTCCTAATCCACCCCTGGCATCGCCCTGTTCTTCCAGGATGCCACCTCCACATTCTGTCTGTATCTACCTGTCCCTGCTTTGGGGGTACACATGTACGTGAACTGTCAGTAGGAATGCAGGCAAAGGCATGAATGCGGGAGATGTCTCTACAATACAATGTATGGGCCATAAAGCACTGTCACAAAGAGTGTCCATACATTGTTATTCCATTCCTAAACCATTTTGCCACATTAAACATACCTGCAGGGGGGACAGCATGGGAGCAGGAAGGAGGCCACCGTGAAGGTCGGGGAGGGGCAAGCGGCCAGAAGGCCTCTTGTTCCCCAGCCTTACCTGATGTCTGTGCATGTGATGCAGCTGATGTCCCGACTGTTGGTGGTGATCAGGTTCAAAGCCACTGACGTGTCCTCGTCGGAAGTCGGGTGGGCTCCACATTTAAAGAAAAACTCCTGAAAGCAAGAGAAACATGGCCTCAAACAATGGCCGTTTTTCCCTCTCCGCACACGGTGACAGTCAAGGATTTCTGTGGCAAGAGAGCAAGTGGTCATGCGGCGTGAGTTAAAGCAATCAGCAGCAGTCCTCTCAGAGAAAGAACACCTTTGTCGGCTGGAGCTGCTCAGCAGGCACCCCGGGCGGCCTAGAGTGAATCTAGAACTTTCTCTGCCGCAGGTCTGGAGGAGGAAGGGGGCTGGGGAGCCACACTGTGTGAGGTGAGCAACCCCAACACGGTGCAGGAGCACTCACGGCAGGGAGGCGTGGGGGCAGGAGGCCAGAGTGTGGGGAGTTCAGCCTCCCAGAATTCCCGGAGGCCTGGCTCCCCCCACACACACCCCTGCGCACGTGTTCCCACGTGCCTTCCACCTTCTGGGGTCCTCCCCCAGCCACATCCTCCCCAGCCACGCTTACTTCAGCTTTACCACATAGAGGGTGCTCTCCTGATCACCATGCGGTTTACTTATTAAAAATTCCTTCCTGTTCTAAAGTCAGTGTGCATCCTCACACCCTTCCTTCCGCTCACAGACACAGCGCGTGTCAAGCTGGTTGCTGCTCTGCGTCCTGTGCAAACATCTCTATATATGCCACGGCGGTGGGTCACAGTGCTGCCTTTTCTGCTGGAGTGGTCACCCGTACGACGGGCACTGTAAGAGGTGAAGCCAGCGGCGGGCACGTGCTGCCAACCCCCTCAACACAGCCACCCAGCCAGCAGAGTGCTCCCCCCAAACCCCAGGCCTGGTGTCCCACTTCCACGGAAAGCTCCAGACAGAAAATGTTCACCGTTTCCAGCTCCGTGGGCCCTGGGGGCTAAGCCACCAGCGATGCGAGCGGCACGGGGCACAAACGCACCTGATAAAACTTTATTTACAAAATGAGCGGCAAGGGTGGATTCTGCTGAGAGCCAGCCAGTGTGGCAGGATGGGGAATCTGTGGAATGCCTTATTCGGGTTTGTACCCCGACCCCGTCTGGCATCTGGCTGGGGGTGAGAAATGGCTTCTACAACGAGGAATTAGAATATTCCTCTGACAGATGCCACCTGTCGGAAGCCCACTTGATTCGTCCTCTCCTCGTGGAAGCCTGACTAGGCCCGTCCTCCATCAGCCGGGTGAGACCGGCAGCCAGGCCTGCTCTCCTCCACTGCTGGGCCCACCCTGGACAGCTGGCCCACCTCCAGATTTTCCCAAATTCTGGGAGTGCTCAAGGATTTTTCATGTCTTGCTTCTTACCAGCTGCAGGGCGATGGGGGTACGACCAGGCTGAGCACCTCTGAACCCCTCCGTTACACCAACGTCCATGGCAGGGTGAGTAAGACTCACAAACACGAGTCAGCCGGCACCTGCTGCCCTCCAGGGCAGGTGTCTCTGTCAACCCTCCTCCCGCAAGCCCGCGCCCAGGTGCGGCCCGTTGACCCTCTTCCTAGATGCACCAGCCTGTCCAGGCTACGCTTCCCTACAGCAGCATGGAAACTGCATCCTGGCTGGCGTGGGGATCGGGCGTGGCTCTTTTTCTGAACCTGACACACCAGCTTTTTCAATCACCCTTTGGAAAGGCTGCAGATCCTTTGAGGGCCGGCTCCGGGGTGTTGAGACGATTTAAGATACTTCGTGACTGACTCTTAGGAAACATACTGAGCTAAAATTGTCTCCTGCAGACGTGTAAAAGGTCTTCATTGGGAACAAAAAGTCATCCCTCCAAAACTGCTGAGCTGGCAGCCCCATTGGAAACAGGTTTCACATAAAGATAGAAAGATGGGACGTATTTGTATTTTTCTTAACTTGAAGGAACCTGCTGGTAGATGTTCAGCTAACAAGTCACATATTGTTTTAACAGCAGATAAAAGGCAGCCAGATAAGAACCTAAGCATTTTTTCACTGGGGATGGATGTATATGGTGCTGTAAGAAGTTACAGATATCTGGAAAATTCTAGTAATTCATACAGTGGGATTAAACTAACATACAGAATGTTAACTATACTAAAATGTCTGGTCATCAGTGAACTTCAGTGCTTTCTTCACTGTTTCCTCTGGTTTTCTTTCTTTTGGTGGCATTGGGTTTGAACTCAGGGCCTTGCGTTTGCTGGCAAGCACTCTGCTGTGAAATCACAATTCCAGTTATTTTTGAGATCAGGTCTTGCTTCCTGGATGGATATGTGTCTGGGCCACAGTTCACTTTTTTCAGGCTTCCCATCAAAGCTGGAATGACAGTTGTAGTCAGCTTCTTCCAGTGAGGTGGGATCGCATGGACTTCTCTGCCCCGGTGGCCTGGAACCTTGGTCTTTCCAATCTCAGCCTCCTCCGCAGCTGGGATGACAGACGTGAGCCGCAGGCACATGGCTTATGAAAGGCCTTTTCATGCCATTTGTAGAAGAACTGTCAAGAGCTATGTAGGATCTGCGTTTTTTCCCAGCTTGCAAGCTCAGCCTTGGACGCTCACAGAGGATGGGAGACCTTGGGTCCAGGATAAGGCGCTGTCCAAGTCAGCACAGGCAGAAGCAGGAGCGTTTGTTCTGACCCTGTGGGAACACAGACGTGAGCGACGCACAGCCCAGGGCCTGGACTGAACTTCGTAAGAAGGTGCGTGACTGTGACACTGGATAACACTAGAGGCAGGAGCTCTCCCTTCCAAAGTCATTAGCGCCTCCTTCCTGAGATGAGCAGAAACAGATACTATGAACTGTCCCCTCTCCATCCTACTAAGGTCTTGGCTTCAAGAGCGATTCCTTAGCAAATCTACAAACAGTGAGACTTCCCACAATAAAGCCAAACACACACGAAGCGAGGAGGTTTTCCAGGACTTCTGTTCAGGACTCTCTGGGTTCCTCGCGAAGCCTGCTGGTGAGCATTTTCTCCCAGGCAGGTGCAGGGTTCCTCAGAAGCAATTATCTGCAAAAATCGACTTTTAAGAAAATCAAGGAATCCAGAGCCAGGGGATCATCCAGCCAGAGTCCACACAGGTCCAGCAGAAAGCCCGGGCCTCTGGGAACTCTTGGACCCAAAAGTGGTTCAAGAAACAGCTCAGGTGGGACTGGGGGGGAGGGGCCACAGTAGGCCCAAGGGCCGGGCTGCCTAGAGGCGCTGCTCCATTCCAGTAGACACGGGGGTCCGGCAGTAGACACGGGGGTCCGGCAGCAATGTTACCTCGGGTCACCATGGAGGGAGTGCTGGGAGAGAAAGGTCCAGCAAGAAGTCAGCGCTCCATTCCGGGGAGGCCCATGCAGAATCCTCACGTGCCACTCCTAGGTGGTGATAACATTTGGATTGTCCTCCATGAAGAAAAGGGAGTGCTCCTGCATTGCCCTGCAAGTGAGGCCAACCACACAGAATATCCAGGGTCTGTGCACGCTGACTTTGAACTCAGGGACACCTGTCCGAAGATTATGCACTCAATTTCCAGTGAGTTTAACCGGAGAGACAAGGACATGCCATTGCCCATGAGATCAGTGAGCACTAAGCCCCATCAGATACAGCAAAGAGGATCTCACAGTCACCTGCCACACAAATCAATCTGAAAGCCTCCCACAGACCTGGACATCCTGGCCCTACCCCAGGGCAGCAAGCTTGCCACAGCTCCTCCCTGCTGACTCACCCTCGGAAACACCCAACCCTTAAAGCTATCCACCCACCCACCTACCTACCTACCTATCTATCTATCTATCTATCTAGATATCTATCTATCAATCATGTATGCATATATCATCTATCATGTATGTATATATCATTTATCATGTGTATATCATATGTATGTATCTCTCAAGTATGTATTTATCATCTATCATGTATGTATGTATTCATGCTTTTTGTCTATCTATCTATCTATCTATCTATCTATCTATCTATCTATCTATCAATCTATCTATCTGTGCTGGGATAGAACCTAGGGGCTCAGGCATGCTAGGCGAATGCTCTACCACTGAGCTATATCTTTAACTCTGTTTTCAATATTATTTTCCATTAAGAAGTTTCATCATCCATGTTAATATTAAAGTGTTAACGTTACCCAAGTTAAAACGCGTTCAATAAAGCATCACTACAGCCCCTCTGCTGAGCGGGAAGCTGCAGAGCCTGGCGCTGCAGGGATAAACTCTGGAAGTCATCATCGCAGTTTCAGAATACCTACACCTTGCTAGATTCATACTTTGTTAATTTAGCAAAGCCAGCTTCAAAAGTAGGTTGCACCTAGATTAACAAACAAAAAGTTAATGAGTTTGCCATCATGCTCTACAGCCGCCATGTTCTATAGTCGTCATGTTCTAGAGTAAGTTTGCTTTCTCTTAGCAGGATGTGGACGAGCCTCTCGATGATCTGAAAAGAAGAAAACCAATTTGTTTCTACACAAAGGGGACACAGTCTGTCACACTGTGAGGGTCCCGGCCGCCGCGCTCCTCACCCACTGCCGAACCCTGGAGGGCCGAGCTGTATCTCCCAAGCTTTCCAGTCAGGACACACGCATGTGCGCTCCCCACGTGCACACGTACCTGCACCCTCCCCCACACCTGTGCAGGTACCCCACCTGCATGCACACCGGCCCTAACAAAGCCAGACTTCCAATCTGCATGACCGGCCTTCAGCGGCTGCCAGTCCACACCGTGGCCATGGTTCCTTCCCGCGTCTGGCGGCACGGCCTGCCGTCCGTGTTTCAGTACTATTACTGTGACATTTCAAATGTGGCTCTAAAGTTAGATTTTATTACCAAGCAGTTAAAGGTGCTCAACACACAATAAAAAACCTTTTATAAACCCTATAATCCAAGGGACTTGGAAGATGCAGAGCTCCCCCCCCAGATAATCAGCCCTGAAGTTTACGTATGGTGAGGTCTGAGACGAACCAGCCTGAGATGAAGGCGCATGCCGTTTTCATGCCTTTACTTACTCACTTAGTGCGAACATTCATATTTCCATCCCAAATTTCTCATTAAAAACATGATAGAGTATAGACACTCGTGGGAATGCTTCAGAGTTGAAACACACCAATTACATAATCTGGCTAAAATGTAAAAATTTCTAAATTCAAAATGCCTCTTGGTCTCCAAAGCAATAAATAAATGATTATGGTTCTGAAATATAAATTGTCTAAAATTTCCGCTAAATAGCCTAATGACCCTTAGGGTACCATATACAGTACTTATTTTGGTTATTAATACCACTTTTAGTTCAGCCCAAACGAAAAGACTCAGTATTGCTGAAATTTGTATATAACTAAATCCACATAGACTTACTACAGTTACCCTTAATGTCAAATACAATGAAATGTTCTTGGGATTTATTCCTCTAAGAATAATTTTTGTTTCAAAACCAATTTCAAAACAAAGCTAAAAATCCAATAGCCCTTATCTTTCCTTCCTGGGTTGGCACTCTAAGTTCTAGAGTTTCTTTGACCAGAAGTCTATTATAGATGAAATGTCCATCAGCCATAATTTGGCATGTTTTACCCAAAGAATAAAATGGGGACTAATAAAGATGTTTAAAAGTGACTTCTGAAGGGCAGTGTACCATTATTGACCTTCACAAAGTGCATTAGTAGATGACTTTATAGAGTTGGCTTTGCTCAGACAAAATGGAAGTCCTCATACACTGCTCCAGGTAATTGCTAAAGTACATTTAGATGGCTGTACTCCAACCCCAGGCACTGTGGCCAGTCAACCAGGATACCACCCTGCCCTCCCAGGTAACCACAGGGAGACACCTGCCCCAGAATGAAGCCACTGCTCAGATGAAAAAGAAACAGAAGCAGAAATAGGGAGAGAACTGAATGCAATGATTGGTACCCTGGCCCAGCATGCTTAACCAGTTAGCTTAGTCACCTTTACCCTCAGTTATAATCCTTCTTCCAGGCTTATTTTTTCCCAGTGTTTGCCTCCTGCCTTATTGCTCTAGCTAGGCATTCTAATATGAAATTGAAGAAGAGTAGTGAGAGAGGACTTCCTTGTCTCATTCCTGAATTTAGAGGAAATGGCTTTAGCTTTTCACCAACTGGGCATTTACCCAAATGACCACAAACAAGGCCATACTAAGGCTACCAGCACAACTATGTTTACTGCAGCATCATTTACCATAGCTAAAATATGGAACCAAGCCAGATGCTCCTCAGTAGATGAATGGATCAAGAAACTGTGATATGTGTGTGTGCGTGTGGAAAAAATCATATTAAGTGAAGTAAGCCAGACCCAAAGAAACACAGATCCCATGGTTTTCCTTATTTGCAATAAATGACATATGTCTAGGATAATCTTAGCGGATGAGCAAAATAGCTCAATAGCTACGTACATGTGACCATATAAGATAATGCTAGGCATCATCTTATTTCCAAGACATGGACATGAGATTTTTCTTTGTTGTTGTTGTTTTTACGATATCATTTCTTGTTTCTTTTGTATGTTCTTCCCCTGTTGTCACTGTATTTGATTTTTGGTACCTGGTATTGCATATACGTTTACCTGAATTAGGGAAGGGAAGGGGAACAACAGAATGGTGAGAAAAAACAAGGGGAGAACCAAAGTAACAGCGAAATTCACAAGTCAGTATGTTGAAAATGATCTGTACAACTTGGGGAGGGTATTGGGAGAGAGAAAGTAGGAGAAAAATGAGGGAAGGTGTAACATATTTGATAAGAAATGTACTGATTACCTTACTTATATAACTGTAGCCCCTCTGTACATCACCCTGATAATTAAAAACAAAAATAAATTAGTGTGGCATGGACTTCTCCTGGGCCCTGGAGGCTGGCAATGCACAGAGGCAAGGAGAGCCGGGAAGGGAGACGTTGCCCTGAATGGAAGGATGCCTGTGAGCTACGGTGCAGGTGACTAAGCACTGAGCCCATGGGCAGGAAAAGAATAAGCCCAGCAGGGGTGGGAGCTGCTCACATTGCTCTAGAAGGCAGTTTCGCATTCAGTTAAGGTTCACCAGGTGGAAAGATGGAGAAAGCAATGGCAGAATCAAAAGTGAACAAAAATGTTGAATTTGTAAGTTTTACATTAGGGGCACTAGGAGGTTGAGTGACCCCCAAAGGCTCAGGTATTAGACGTGGTCCCCAGGGACAGTACGGGGAGCTGGTGGAATCTAGGCGGTGGGGTCTGGCGGGAGGTCCGCAGTCACTGGGGCACACCCGCGCAGGGGATTGTGGGACTCCAGCTCCTTCCTTCTCCTCGTTTGCAGATTTCCTGATTTCATCTAGCGCACGCCACACCTGTACCCCTAGTCTGCTCAGTCAGTCCAGGACAAGAACCCCTGAACCATGAAACAAGACAAATCCTTTCTCTTTGTGAGTTAGTTATCTCCTGCATTTTGTCATCGTGGTGGGAAGCTAACACACCTGGAATTACTGGTCATTCCAGGAGAATGTGGATCTGGATGACCTGCAATGCAGAGACTGATGATCAACTGATGTGCTGCTACAGTGTGGTTCCAGCTTTTAGATTTTCACTCCTATTCTGAAGAGGTCTGAGCATGGTCAATTTGGTGTAACCTCCACGTGATTACAGTTACTTACATGATGCTACCTGTTTTGCAGATAAATCAAGCATATCTCTGCTTTCAGTTTTGTAGACCAGCCAGACTACAAAAAGGTAATTTCTATTCTCCATGCTGTTCTTTATTTCCTTTAGAAGCCCAGGGTTTCGCATGCTCTCATGTCATGCCAGCTCGAAGAACACAGCAGCACCCACAACACTTGCTAGCTTCATGTCCGGGCACAGCTTTCCAGCTCTGCTCTCCAATAAATAAAAATATGATGGTAAAATATTGTGTCTTTCTGAAACACATTGTTTCTTTTTGTAATCTCCCATCACCGATTCTGTTTGTTATATCATTTGACCTCCAGGGGAGGGTATGTAAACAGATATCTATGAGCTAATAATCATTTACAAGAACCAAGAACACAGGTCATAGTTTTGAAAATTTACTATGATTCACCATCCCTAGATGAGTTATTATGTTCTGAGCATTTTTCTGGCAGTCTCTACAAGTTGGCCATTACTTCATATTAATTTCTGAATGTGCAAAGAAATAAAATCCCTGTATTCTCATCAACAATGGCAAATAACACCAAAGAGGTGTTTGATCATATTATACTTCTAGTGAATTATTTCCCAGCCCAACGAGGCTTGTCCTGAACACAGCCCTGAAAGGCTTCCCAGCCCTCTCTCTCACCCTCTTCCCCTGCCCAGGCTGGCCACGAGGCCCTGTGTCTCAGAAGAGATGTGCTCTTCTTGCCTTGGACTCCTTGCCCCATGGCTTCCCTGTGGCGAGGTACATGTTCCTCCTCTCATTCCGCTTTTCTGACCTCCAAGTGTCCTTCAGGTCTCAGCCTCACTAGCTCTTCCACAACCCATGGCCCTTTCTCTGGAGAACTAAGTGCATAGGTGCCAACTGGGTAGGAAATGAACTCATCCAGCTGTGTGATGGATTGGAATGGAAGATTCTGGAGAGCTCCCTTGGCTGGGCGGTCACAGCTGGAAAAGCTGGGCTTCCGCAAATCCAGCTCGCAGCGGGTCCTGCGCGTGGGAATTGAGCAGCACTCTCTGTTCTTTCCCTTGGTGGGCACCGTCCTCTCAACTTCCAAGGCCGGTTTCTTGGACATGTTACGGGACACACTGTGCTGCTGCCTTGGAAATCAGGCCCGCTCCCGGGACCGAGTGCTGGATAGTGATGATGTGACTCCCTCCCAGCCACCTGGTAGCGAATGATGGCACAACATTTCTCGCACAGCCAGTGGCTGAGTAATATGGAACTATGACTTCTGAATGCCCAGTTTGGGCACATACAGAATGAGAGAAACATACCTTTTGGTAGCAATAATTCACAAAAATGATAATATAATGTGTTTTGAGCTACAAGCAAAGAGAAATATTGAGCAATAATAAAAACACCTTAGCTTTAAAACACTTTAAATGACTCTAGACTTGGAATCTAAACCTTTTTTCCCCTCTAAAGTCCTGGTTTCTTTGGCAAATAGAAATTTCAAGCTTCTTTTTATTCCTGTTTCTTTTACTGCAGGCAGAACAAGCAACTATAAACACTGCACTCCAGACCAAACCAGGCACATGCGAGAACTTCAACAACCTGACTCTCAAATTCGCGGCATTTACTTTATTTCTTCAAGAGAAAAGAAAGTATAATTTATAAGTTTATCTATGCAAATTTAGGAAAACTAAATTAAATAAACTAGAGAATAAATACTACAATGAGAATTTTTTTAACTGTATTTTTTTTCGACTTTTCTTTCTTGGTACTGGGGATAGAACCCAGGACGTTGCACTTGGTAAGTAAGCGCTTTGCCACTGAGCTACATCCCAACCCTACAATGAGAATTTTTAAAAACATGCTCATATAACCAATTACAAATGGAAGAACTGATATTCATTCTCTTTATGTAAGAGATATTCTCTTTGATTAGGTAGAGATAGGTATGTTACATATATATGTATATGTGTATATATATGCATATATATACACATATACATATATATGTATATATGTATACACATGTGAATATTTGAGGGTAGGCTTTACATGTACTTTTATATGCACATATTTGTATTTATTTTCCATTGGTTAGTTTGAGTCAAATAGATTAATAGTACATCTGGGCTTTGTAAAATGATAAATGAGAGAAACATTAATGCTTTTCAATCATGTGGGTGCCATTACAATAATCTATTTTTCTATCCCAATTTCTTTTGAGGAATGTATTCTGGGGGGAAAAAGACAAAGGATAATTTCAGCTCTGAGAGACCACACAGAATCCAGTGAGAAGGGACATACAAGTGAGGAAACTGAAGTGAGCGCTCTCCCTTTGCCCAGCCTGGCTTCAAAGCCTGCCATTACCCAACCTGCGATTCATATTAGAAAGAGCAAGCAGTCCTCCATGTTTTCATGGGAGGGCCGTCTACCAAACAGCCGCATGCCAGGGCCAGGAAGTACCCGCCTGGCCTCTGCCCAGGAAAGACTGGGGAGAAGGCAACTCTTCCTGTCGGAAGGGTTGCTTTATTTTTGATCCAACGGCAGTTCTTAAGGAAGCATAACAAGAACACAATAAAGTATGTCAATCAAGGAAAGATGTACTTTGAGAATAAAATTTAAGGATTTCAAAAGAGAAAGCCAAAGAACAAAGGCAGAGGAGATAAAATGAAACTCATGAGTGCAGAGCTCAGAGCCATCACGTGGGACAGGATATCAACATGCAAATCCTAACGGAGAAAAGCAGACTCACAGAAATAGCAGATAATGTCTGCTGCAAGCTAACGTGTGAGCCTTTCTCAACTTGCCCCCAAAGTACAAATCATAGGGTAAGATAGAGTAATTCATATGAAGAAACTTTAAAAGGTTAAAAAGGCTATCAAAAAGGTAAATAATATGTCAATATGAAAAATGATAGAAAAATTAAAAAATAAACTATGACACTTTAAAACCAATATGGTATTAAAATATGAGCAAGCCTTAAATATCGTACTGCTGTGGTCGATACTATTCTAGATGTCAAGGATACAGTACCAAACAGAACAGTGCCAATACTTATTCTAGGATAGGAAAGCAATAAACAGCAAAATGATGCATTTCCAGGCAGGGATGATTGCTCGAAGAAAATCCAGTAAGAGCCAAGAGGCTTCATCCTTACACATTCTTCAACTTAATTCCTGCACCAAGAAGCAAGAAGGGTTCTAGGCTACCATGCTACTTGGACACCCATATCACTTGATCAAAGTTAGAATCTATTCTTAATAACACCTTAGGAAAAACATGAAGCATTGAGCCCAGTAAAGTGGCTCAACTTTGTTTGCAACTTGGGAGACAGAGCAGGGGGATCCTGGTTTGAGGCCAGCCTGAGCAAAAAGAAGTTTGCAGGAATACATGTCAACTCATGGCTGGGCACAGTAGCAGCTAGGTACCTGTTATACTACATGGGCCAGGGCAGCGGTATACAACTGTCAGCCCCCCTGGCGCATCTAGGATCACAGCCCAGGCTGGCCTGGGTGTAGAGCAAGACCTGGCCTCAAGAAAAAGCTAATGTTGGGGTTAGAAGTTTAGCCCAGCGGAAGGGCGCCCACCCGGCACACACAAGGCCCTGGGTTCGGTCCTCAGCCCTGGAAAAAAGAAAAAAGAAAAAAGAAAAAGCTAATGTTACTGGGTGCCAATGGCTCATACCTGTCATCCTAGCTACTCGGGAGGCTGAGATCTGAGGATCGTGGTTCAAAGCCAGCCAGGGCAGGAAAGTCCATGAGACTCTTATCTCCAATAAACCACCAGAAAACCAGAAGTGGCGCTATGGCTCAAGTGGTAGAATGCTAGCCTTGAGCTGAAGAGCTGAGGGACAGCGCCCAGGCCCAGAGTTCAAGCCCAATGACCAATAAAAAAGAAAAAAAGAAAAAGCAAATGTCAATAGGAGCTGCAGGCATGGCTCAAGGGACAGAGCACTTGCTCTGCAAGGGTGAGGCCCTGAGTTTAACCCTCGCAGCCTTCCCCAAATCAGCAGTCAACTCCATTAAGCATGGTTCCAGAAAGTTCTACAAAACTTAATGAAGTCTTGTCCCAATTATTACAATAATCAGACACTAAATAAAAATACCACAATGGCACTCTCCATTGCTGTATAAGAAACAGAACACACATTATTAGTGTGAAAAATGATCAGTTTAATGTTGCATGCCAATGACATTATGGCACACCTAAAAAAATCAAAAGTTTAATGAGAAGCCATGATAATTAATGAAAAATTTAAGTAGTTGTATGAAAATTGTATCACAAAAATTGTTTTTTATAAATTCTAAAATACAGTTCAAAATAGAAGAGAAAAAATACTTAGTATTAACAATAGTTATAAAATGCTCAATAAGCTCACCGACGAAGATGGCGACGGGGCAGTAGGGAAACGCCACAGCTCTCTCCAACCAAAAAGAGAGTTCGAGTTCCAACGCTTAATCTCCCCAAGAGACCGACAACAACAAAAAGACGAACACTCAGAGAAAAACCAGAGGCGGAGAATAACAAAAAAGAAAGAGGAAAAGAATTTCAAAACAGAAAAAAGCGAAGACCCCTCCCCCAACCTTTACTGGCCGCGCGGCAGTGCGCCAAGCCGCCGGCCAGCCGGCCCGGCGGGGGCTGGGGGAGCCCCAGAGAAACAGCAGAGACACAGGGGGCCGCTTTCAGAACATCAGGTACTGGTTTGCAGAACAGCAGATCACCAGGAACAGAGAAACCTACCAGCCGGGAGTCTCCACGAGGATCCCACCCCCACCCCTCACTCTCCACCCGAGCAGAGAGGCTCCATCCCGCCAAAGTTGCTCGGCATCAGCAGAGTGACAAAAGGACCTGCGGCAGACCACCCGGCCCGCCGGATCACGATCGCAACGATCCAGCACTCTCCACCCGAGCAGAGAGGTTCCATCCCGCCAAAGCGGCTCGGCGCGACAAAGGGTCCTGTCTGCAGACCACCCGCCCGCCCGATCACGATCGCAACAACCCGGCGGGGTCACTTGGGCCCCAGAGGTACCGAGAAGAAGCTGCCTGAGCGTGGACACTCTTGACCCAACAGCTTCGACAGAGGCAGAGACAGAAAAGAATCACACAGAGCCACCACCGCCCAACCCAGCCCGGATTGCAACAACAACTGACGACCTACACCACACAGAAACAACCAGCTCCAGGGTGAGTACCCCACAGGGGAAGTGTATCCCTCAAGGGAGACCAGAGCTGGAGGGAATCCCCAGACCCTGACCTAGACTCCCTACCCCAGCACCCGGGCCACAGGACCCACTAAAACTGGGAACTGTTTGAGAGCTCCACCAGCCCGTGGAGCACACTCAGCTGGCCAGGCTAGAGCAAGAGCACCCCTGGAAGGGAGCTTAAATGCCCAAGCCAGGAACAGCGCCCCTGGGTCAAGACTACCAACAGTAGAAGAAATTTGAACTGTGTCCCCCAGGCTGTATAACCTAGGGGGTATACACATCAGCACAGGCCTAACAAGCGCGCTCCAGGCTGGGGCCGGAACCAAGCCCGGGGATCCGGCACCTGAACAACACAACCAACTCCTCCCAATTGAAGTAAAAAGCTGAGCATACGCCTCAACAGAGGGGAGAAAACCAGGAAACAACACTCCCCCGGGAAGCACGCCTGTGACAACAAAAGACCTGGAGGCCCAGGACAAGAGAAGCCCAAACCCCACCAAAACTCCACCCATATACCCTAGACTGGGAATTGGGCAACACAGGCTGCCAGCACCTGATAGTAAGCAGGAGCTCAGACTGTTAAGGCGGCTCAGCAATAGAGTGATAGTCTTGGATGTATGAGGCCCTGGATCTGATTCCTCAGCATCACAAAAGCAAAAAGGGTCAGAAGTGGTGCTGTGGCTCAAACGGTAGGGTGCCAGCCTTGAGCTGAAAAGCTGAGGGACAGCACCCAAACCTAGAGTTCAAGCCCACAACCAGCCCAAAACAAATAAACAAAAACACATCAGGAGCCCATAGCAGACTCCAGCATTTGGGAGAGTGCATCCAGAGCATCTGTTCTTCACAAGAGCACCCGTAGGAGCAAACACAAGCAGTCTAGGCTGCTCAACCCTTCCAAAGGCGGGAACTGTCAGCAATCTACAGCAGAGAGCTGAGAATCCTAAGTAAGTCAGAATAGCAGCTGGAAATAGGCTCCCAACAGAACCCAGATCAGGCACAGACTCTCTCTACCAACACAGAATCAGCAACCAAGCAAAGACAGACACACCAAAACAAAATTGAAGAGCAGTCTCCTGAACCTCCATGCGAAAATCACAGAGAAAAATCACAAGGTTTACTACCACCCAGGACAGCAAGCTCACCTCAAAAGCCAGCAGCCACACAGGGGAGAGCCCCAGTGGGAGCAAAGCAGGAATGGAAGACAAAGGCTACTTCCAAGGGTTGCTGGAGGCAATGACTCAAGAAATAAAGCGAGAAATTTATCAGAAATTGAAAGAGCACAAGGATGAACTATCCAAAGAGATACAGGGTATCAAACAAGAGATGCATGCAAAAATAGAAGCTGCACAAACCTCAATAAGAAGTGAGATAAACGCCAAATTAGAGGTAATGCATACCTCATTGAGAGGTGAGATCAGTACTCTGAGAACCAACATTGAATCCATAAAGGGATCCATTTCCTCCATGCAAACCACAATAGAAGCCACTGTCAACAGAGTGAATGAAATGGAAGGTCGAGTGTCAGATACAGAAGACAGAATATACCAACTGGACCAAAAAGTGACAGATATGGAAAAATTACTCAAATTAAACCAAAGGGATATTCAAGAGCAAGCAGATAATGCTAAAAAATTTAACCTTCGCATAATTGGAGTGGACGAAGGTGAGGAATTCCAGAGCAAGGGAATGCAACACCTATTTAACAAGATAATCAATGAAAATTTTCCCCACCTCAAAAACGACCATCTTAACTACATCACAAAAGCTTATCGAACACCCAACAAGCAAGACCCCAGGAGAAACACTTCTAGACACATTATAGTAAAAATGATAGATCTGAATAATAAGGAAACAATCCTGCATGCAGCAAAAATGAAGAAGGAGCTATACTACAAGGGGAAAAAAATAAGAATTACTGCAGATCTCTCCACACAAACAATGAATGCAAGAAAAGCCTGGGAAAGCACCATACGAGCCCTGAGAGCCAATAACTGCCAACCCAGACTGATCTACCCGGCAAAGCTAGCATTCACATTTGATGGAGAACTGAAAACTTTTAATAGCAAAGAAAAACTAAATGAATACATAAACATTAAGCCAGCATTACAAAGAATTCTAAGAGGGGGGACACAACCTGAAGAAAGCAGCCAGGAACTGGGGCCTGCCCCAAACAGGCATTACTCAAAGTCTAACTGAGCAAGCACAGGAGAAAAGGAAAAAAGAAAAACTTAGGAAAACGGAATGGCAGGGACAACAATGCATCTCTCTATACTTTCTCTTAATATAAATGGGCTGAATTCGCCAATTAAAAGAAAACGAACTGAGGACTGGATAAGAAAACAAGACCCATCCATCTGTTGCCTTCAGGAGACCCACCTCTCAGCCAAACATACAAACAAACTCAGAGTGAAGGGGTGGAAAAGGATCTACCAATCAAACGCCCCCAGTAAGAAAGCAGGTGTAGCTATCCTGATATCTGACAAAATAAACTTTTCATTAAAATCAGTACAGAAAGACAAGGACGGACACTACATATTAATAAAGGGAACAATCCAAGAGGAGGATATAACCATCATCAACTTATATGCCCCAAATATTGGTGCACCCAGATATGTCAAACAAATGCTCTCAAACTTACAGAATAAAATAGATCCCAATACGATAATACTAGGAGACTTTAACACACCACTCTCACCAAAGGACAGGTCTACCAACCAGAGGATTGGCAAAGAAGCTACCGAATTAAGAGAGGCCATACTTCAAGCGGAATTAACTGACATCTACCGAGTATTTCACCCTAAAACAACACAGTACACATTCTTCTCAGCAGCTCACGGAACTTTCTCCAAAATAGACCATATCATAGTTCATGCAAGGAACTTAAGCAAATACAAAGGGATCGACATAATCCCCTGTATCCTATCTGACCACAGTGGAATCAAGCTAGCTCTCAATAACAAAGCATACCGCAGAAATTTCTCCAATACATGGAAATTGAACAGCACACTCCTTAACAATGCCTGGATAACAGAAGAGATCAGAGAAGAAATAAAGCATTTCCTACAACTCAATGAAAATGAAAACACCTCACAAAGAAACTTGTGGGACACAGCAAAAGCAGTCCTGAGGGGCAAATTTATTGCCCTCAGTGCCCACATCAAGAGAATGGAGACAGACCAAGTAAATAATCTCATGTTGCAATTAAAACAGCTAGAAAAACAGGAAAAAATGGAACCTAAAGCTACTAGAAGAAGCCAGATAACCAAATTAAAAGCAGAGATTAACCAATTAGAAAATCAGAAAACCATAACCAAAATAAACCAAACAAAAAGCTGGTTCTTTGAAAAAATAAACAAAATTGATGGCCCATTGGCTAGATTAATTAAAAAAAGAAGAGAGGAAACCCATATTAATAGGATTAGGGATGCCACGGGAAACATCACCACACGTACCCAAGATATCCAAACAATTCTAACAGACTACTTTCAAAAGCTATACTCTCTAAAGGAAGAAAATCGGGCAGAAATGGATGCATTTTTAGAGAAATACAAGTTGCCCAAACTGAGCAAAGAAGAAGTTAACCAATTAAATAAGCCAATATCCTATAATGAGATACAGGAAGCTATCAAAAGTCTTCCAACAAAAAAAAAGCCCAGGACCAGATGGATTCACAGCAGAATTCTATAAGACCTTTAAACAAGAACTAATACCCATACTCCTCAAGCTCTTCAGAGAAACAGAGAAGGAAGGAGCTATCCCAAACTCATTCTACGAAGCCAATATCACACTCATCCCCAAACCAGGCAAAGACCCAACCAAAAAGGAGAATTACAGGCCAATCTCCTTGATGAACACAGATGCAAAGATCCTTAACAAGATTCTAGCTAACAGAATCCAGAAACACATAAAAAAAATAATTCACTATGACCAGGTAGGCTTCATCCCAGAGACACAGGGATGGTTTAACATACGTAAGTCAATAAATGTAATCCAACATATCAACAGAGCCAAGGTCAAGAATCACATGATTATCGCTACAGATGCAGAAAAGGCCTTTGACAAAATTCAACATTCATTCATGCTAAAAGCTCTGGAGAAAATAGGAATAGAAGGAACATTTCTAAAAACAATAAAAGCCATTTATGACAGACCAATAGCCAATATTATACTTAATGGGGAAAAGCTACAACCAATTCTCCTAAAATCAGGAACAAGGCAAGGATGCCCACTGTCTCCACTCCTCTTCAATATAGTCCTAGAACCCTTAGCCAGGGCAATAAGGCAAGAAAAAGATATTAAAGGGATCCTCATAGGAAAAGAAGAAGTTAAACTATCCCTTTTTGCAGACGACATGATACTATACCTCCACGATCCCAAAAACTCCATCCCCAAACTCTTAGAAATCATAAATCACTTCGGCAAAATAGCAGGATACAAAATAAACCCACAAAAATCAGTTGCCTTCCTATACACTGATAATGTACAGGAAGAGAGGGAAATAAAGGGAGCAACCCCATTCACAATAACCTCCCGAAAAATAAAATATTTAGGAATTAACCTAACCAAAGATGTAAAAGAACTATTTAATGAGAACTATAAAAAGTTAAAGAAAGAAATTGCAGAAGACACTAGGAAATGGAAAGACCTCCCATGCTCCTGGATAGGCCGACTTAATATAGTAAAGATGGTAATACTTCCAAAACTAATATACAAATTCAACGCAATTCCTATTAAAATCCCAATGACGTACATCACTGAAATACAGAAAACAGTCCAAAAATTCATATGGAACAACAAAAGACCTAGAATAGCCAAAACAATTCTAGGGGATAAAGACAATATGGGAGGGCTATCCATGCCGAACTTCAAACTCTACTACAGAGCTATAATAACAAAGACAGCATGGTACTGGCACAAAAACAGACCCGAAGACCAATGGAACAGAATAGAAGATCCAGAAATAAATCCACAGGCCTACAGCCAGCTGATATTCGACAAAGGAGCCAAAGACATACAATGGAAGAAACACAGCCTCTTCAACCGCTGGTGCTGGGAAAACTGGGCAGCCACATGCAGAAAACTAAAAGTGGACCCCAGCCTATCACCATGCACCAACATCAACTCAAAATGGATTAAAGACCTTAACATTAAACCTGAATCTCTGAAACTACTGCAGGACAGAGTAGGAGAGACACTTGAACTAATAGGCACAGGAAGGAACTTCCTGAACAGAGTCCCAGGGTCACAACAAATCGGAGAGAGACTCGACAAATGGGACTACCTTAAAATAAAAAGCTTCTGCACAGATAAAGCTATCGCAACCAAGCTAGAAAGACAACCAACTAATTGGGAAAAAATATTTACCAGCAATATATCAGACAAGGGGTTAACATCCTGTATATACAGGGAACTCAAGAAACTAATCCCTCCCAAACCCAACACATCAATTACTAAATGGGCAAGGGAACTAAAGAGGGACTTCTCAAATGAAGAAATAAAAATGGCAAAGAAACACATGAGGAAATGTTCATCATCCCTGGTGGTGAAGGAAATGCAAATAAAGACAACCCTGAGATACCACCTTACCCCAGTCAGAATGTCCCACATCCACAAATCAGCCAACGACAAATGCTGGAGGGGATGTGGAGAAAGAGGAACGCTATTACACTGCTGGTGGGAATGTACACTCATACAACCACTTTGGAAAGCAGTCTGGAGGGTCCTTAGAAAGCTAAAGATTGACCTCCCTTACGACCCAGTCATACCACTTCTAGGCATCTACCCTGAACAACAGGAACCAATATACAAGGACACGTGCACCTCCATGTTTATTGCAGCACTGTTCGCAATAGCTAGGATATGGAAACAACCTAGATGCCCCACCACAGATGAATGGATCCAAAAATTGTGGTATCTATACACAATGGAATATTATGCAGCCATTAGAAATGACAAAATAATGGCATTTGCAGGGAAATGGATGGAGCTAGAAGGAATCATGTTGAGCGAGGTAAGCCAAGAACGAAGAGACAAACAGTACATGGTCTCCCTGATAAGTGGATGATGAATCCAAAATGTTAGGTGATATGACAAAACTAACAGGACTTAAGAAACAAAGAACTCCCACTCATCTGGTTGAACCACTACTAAATATCCCCATGCTGCTGATCACATATATGGTATATAACATATGAGCACCGTTATATATTACAGACTGTGATAGACAATTTGCTCCAGGAAAGTTAGAATGAACTTGTGACTTTAAATGAGCATCATTATTCCACAATACTGTGAATTTCCGGAAATTAAGTAATCACTTAATCACGATCAAAAAAAAAAAAAAAAAAAAAAGAACCTTGGGGAAGGGAGGGAGGGAGGGGATGGTAGGGGGAAAACAATGGAGGGGGTAACAATGTTCAAGAGGAAGTGGAAGTGTACTCATTACCTCACTCATGTAACTGTAACCCTCTGTATAGTATCTCTACAATAAAAAAAATTAAAAAAAAAATGCTCAATAAGCAAGGCATACAACTTACAATAAGTATTTTGTTGATGTGAAGGAAAATGATTAACTCACTATCTTTAATTTTTTTACCCAATTTATAGTGTCTCTTGACTATCAAATTTATATTTACCTGGCATAAGTAATACTCAGCTAATTAATTATAGGAAGGATGACAGATACTCAGAAAGTAAATCCTTCAATTTGTTATAACTGTAAGACAGTTACTTTAATATATGTTACTATTTCAATACTTTTCTGTTTCCCAAGTTAACAGTACTGTTGAGCATTAGATAGTTTGAAGGGAAAATTAGAAGTATGAAAAACAACCTTCTGCCAAAATGTCTTTTGCCCAGGATCTCATATATCAACTGGTAGCCTGCAGGAGCCATTTATGGTTAGGTTATAAAATCTGCTGGCGGAAAAAATAGTTGTTTATAATGAACATGGAGATAACACCTAAATCATCGGGCTTCAGAGAGAAGTCACACTGTAAACAGCCCAACCGCCAAATGCAGCCCCTGACACTAGTCTCAGATCCACAGAGAGCTCACAACTACACCCAGGATCACTGCTCACCTGCTCCTCCGCCTCTGTGACATAAAAGAGTAAGCTTCAACTTAAGTTCTCGAACAAGTACGTACAATGAACTACATTGACAAACGGAGACCAGGGGACTCTCCTGTTCTGCACAATGTGTTCTATTTCATGGATGTGTCCCCAGTCTCTTTGGTGGTGCATTAAATTACTACACATATAGACCTGTGTACTCATTAGTCATAGGGACTTCTGCAAAGGTTGATTTCTACACTGTGGTGAAGGCTAGGGAAATGTTAATTCTAAGTAGTGTGGGGGGGTATATGTTATGGTCTTATACTTAGAACAGGAAGTGTGGACACCACCAGGCTCCTAGGTTCTGCCACTGCCTGACCTGGACGGCTGGGAGCTTTATCTAAGTCATTCACCCTAACTGGCCATAATTCACAACCAGTGGGCTTTACAGCACTGTCCCTGTGCCTTCCTGCACTGGGAACTCAATAATAGCCAGAAGTTCCTGTCAATCACCGAACTCATTACTGCCAAGCTAGCTGGAGTCCCTGAAGGCACTGCAGAAGAAGAATGATGGACATTATTTTCATCATGCTTTTCCAATCAGTTGGCTCCATCAGCCCATTCAGAACATGCTGGGTGAGATTAGGCCCTGCCATTCCTCCTCTCCCGTGGCATGCTTCACCTCACCCCACCCCTGCAAGTTCAGTTTCCTTCAGAACATCACAAGTTATTTAGATGTATATTACTAATGGCAATGCCATTTCCAAAGCAAAATTTATGTGAGTAAACTTGGACCGTATTATCAACTTTTTTTTTCTTGGCTACAAATGTTCATCACCAACACCTGGTGCTCAGTGACTATATCATTACTTGGCTGGTTATGGGTAAGCCCATCTGTGCAAAGATGGCCCAGTGCCGGCTCATAGCTGGCCGGACCTGTGTCCTAAGACACATGGGCTCCAAGCAATGATGAGCTTTGATGACCTTCACAACCCGAGGAAAGCACTAGCTGATGGCAATATCTTCTATGCAACAGTAATGTGAAAATACAGAAAAACATAGCACATCAAAACAACACAGAATGTACATTTATTTGGTTCTTTTACAGCCCTTTAAATATATTATTTTGTCTTTTATGGGAATTCCAGGGAAGTATGAATTCTGCCAGCTAAGATTTAATGAGAAAGCAATGCCAAAAATGTTTTCGGATAACTTATGGATAACAAAATCATGAGTTCTTAATTATTTCCTATTTGTTAGTCTCAACTTCTCATGGACACATATCAGATATGCTTTCAGAAATTTTGATTTATGCTATGATATCTGATGATCCACATGTTCTCAATATGTCACCACCTCCGTTGGTGAACTGGAACAATATTATAGCAACACAAGAGAAAACTCACATATATTTGCATAGAAATAAATATTTGCACATTTTGTCAAATGTCTATCTTTGTCTGCTGATAGCTTGAGGTAACTCAAGCTATCATTGTCACCCTAGCAAGCAATGTGTGTCATGCAAGAGCTCAGAGCTGATCTTCCCAAACCTCACTAGTCAGAGATCACATCCTACTCTTTCATTAGCTACCATTTGTTCAGCAGACAGAAATCACAGTACTTTCAAAAAACACCACTTATTCACATATCTAGTAGAAAATGTTTAAATGAATTTTCTGGGCTCCAGTAAAGTCTCAAAAGAAAACAAGGCAGTTCAAGACAAATTCAGTTGCTTTATGAATACATGCAGTGACAATTTGTCAAAGGGTCAACTGCTAGTCTATTTCATGACCCTCCCAAAATGCCTTAGTGTAAACTGGCATCTTCAGGAAAATCATACTGTGGCAATAAGAGATTCATGGTGCCAGTTGATGTTTCTGCAGAACGGTGGTGTGAGTTGAGTATATGTGCTTAGGTGATTTTCTTTGCAATACCATAACCATTTCTTAGTCCTTTGAGGGTGAAAACCAGTCAACATATTTTCTTTTGTGCTCTTAAAGCCCTAAAGCCTCGAATAGAAACACATGTAGAGTCTCGGTGGAGTTGGGAAGCAGTGAAGGTGAAGCCAGCAGTTCTGGCACAAATTTATACGTAGAGCAGCACCTCATGAAAGATCGTCCTATAAACTCCTCACCTTTTTTTTGAAGTGCTGCCATAGTGAGCTATTGATTCTCTGCAATGACAATAAAGACAGGATCAGCATCAAGTGCTGTGGGCAGCAGTGGTGTGAATGAAGGCAGATTTGACAAGTGACAGCTGTTGCAGCTGACGCTGGAGGCTGACAGCGCGTGTGCCCATGCGTACACTGCACGTCGTTGGTCACACTGTCGCTATGACACCGCCCACATCCAGATACATATTAGACACCACCCTCAAAGTCTTCTCAGGTACTTCTGCACTCCCCCGTCTGACCTCTTTCGTGGCCTGCCCCCAACCCCAACCCCAGACAACCACTCACCCTCTTCTGTAAACTGATTTGAATCCTTGAGGATTTGATATGAACATGGAACACTGTTTACATTTTTATCTAGCGTTTTACACTTAGGATATTTTTTGAAGTATGTCGCTGAATATATCAGTTTTTTTTTTCTGGTGTGGCTCATGAATAAGCAGAATCCTTCAAGACAGTTATTTTTCTCTCAGTAGACTTTTGGAGTCGTTGTAATTCATGGTAAACCTGAGGGGAATGTACAGACAGGGCCACAAGCCCTCCCCACGCACGCGCCCCGTGGCTCCTGTCTCACAGTCGAGTGGGGCTTTCACTGTTTTGCCAACTTATGAATCTGTGCTGGCAGAAGGTTACCTGAGGTCCACACTCACATGGGTCTTCTATCACGGTATCACATGTATGTTAATATATAATGAGAATGTGCAACACAATGCATGGCTTTAAGGATCCCATACAATCCACCTTCAACTCCTGGAAACCACTAATTATTTTGTCTTTTCCACTAGTGCCCGGGTCAGACATCTTTAATTTTAATGAAGTCATAGTTTATGCTTTCTGTGTTTTATCTAAAAGCCATTTTTGCTATACCTGAAGTCATTTAGATTTTCTCCAAAGTTGATTTTTCAGAATTTTATAGTTCTGTTCTTTTTAAGAGTATATTGTGTGTGTGTGTGTGTGTGTGTGTGTGTGTGTGTGTGTGGCTTTTTGTGTATGTGAAGAGAATAAATGAATGCCTTCCTCTCCCACCTCCCCATGGATGTCTACTTGTTCTACCATTTGCTGAGAAGACTCCCAGATCCTCAGCGTATTGTATTAAAAATCTTACGGCTGTCGGCAATCTGTTTCAGGGCTCTCTGATTTGTTTCACTAAACTCTTTGCCTCTTCTCCCATCATTACCATATTTTTTGAATACTACGTTTTTTTATAAGGCTTGAAGTTGGGAAGTGTCGGTCCTCTGACCTTATCCTTTTTCAATAGTGAGATTCAGAAAGTTTAATGTGGGGGGATTTTTATTGTGATTGCACTGAACCTGTAGACCCAGTTGATAATTCACATTTAGGCAACATTGAGTCTTCCAATCCATAATAATGTGATATCTGTCCATGTATGTACTTGTTTTATTTCTGTCATTGTTATACATAGATTTTCCTCATGTACATAGATTGGGTTCATATTTTGTTAGACATAAACTCAAATCTTTCATTTTGGAAGGTGCTAATATAAATAATACTGTGTTCTTAAATTCCAAATCCACTTGTAGTGTATTCAAGTGTGAAGTCTTGACATAATTGCTTATTAGTTTCAGTTTTTGTTATCTATTGCATTTTCTACATGTAAAATCACATCATCTATGAATAGAGACCTGTTTTTCCTCTATAACTTTATACATTTATTCCTTTTTGTTGTGGTTTACCATGGGTAGGACTCCATCAAAGTTAAATGGGTGTAGTGAGGGGACATTTTACTGTGTTCTTGGTCACAGTGGTGCATTTCTAACTACTCATCATTGCTGACTATGGTCTTAACTGCAGTTCCTTATCTGTTGTTGATATTCTTGATCAAACTGGGAAGTTCCCCTCTATTCTGAGAGGTGGTTTGTTTCTTTTTCATCACAAATGGATGTTGAATTTTGCCAGATACTTTTCTTCATCTAATGATATACTGTGACTTTTTGTCTTGATCTACTCATAGGATGGGCTACATTTTAACTGATTTCTCGAATGTTAACTAACTTTGCCTCGCTGGTAAATTCCAATTATTTCTGTTTGTCCTTTTTCCCCCTGTACTCAAAGCCTTGTATTTGCTCAAACTTTTTGCTCAGATGGCATACTTCTACTTGAGCCACACCTTCAGTCTTGCTTTTTGTTGATTAGTTGGAGATGGAATTTTGTAGACTTTTCTGACCAGGCACTGATCCCAAACTTCTAGATGTTAGCCTTCCGAGTAACCTGGTTTATAGGTATAAGCTACTATGCCTGGCTTTCATCTTTCACTGTTTTCATATTAATAATTTGTGTCTCCTTTTTTCTTATTAGTTGGGCTAGAGGCTAATCAATTCTCATCAATCTTTTCAAAGAATTCATTTAAGAATTTCTCTCTTGATTCCTATGTTAAATTACATTGAGTTCTGTTCTAAACTTTGTTTTATTCTTCTTTTGGATTTGATTTCATCCTGTTTTTCTCTTTTCCTAAAATAGAAGTTCAGATCTTTTTTTTTTTTCTAATAGATGCATTCAATTCAATGCTATGTCATTACCTGTATCCCACAGGTAATGACAAGTTATATTTTCATTTTCATCTAGTTCAAAATCACTTTTGAGAATTTTTCTTTGGCCTATGCGTTATTTATAAGTTGTTGTTTAACTTTCAATATTTGAGGACTTTCCCATCTGTCTTTCTGTTACTAATTTAATTCCATGTGATCTAAAAGCACACTTGTTCCTTTAAATAAATATAGCCTGTCTTGGTAAATATTTTGTGTTAGCTTGAGAAGCATGTGTAGATAAGACTTCTGCTGTTGTCCCTTGAGGTGGTCTACATGTGTCAGTTACATTCGGTTGATTAATAGAATTTTTAAATGCATCTATGACTTTACTGATTTCCTTCACGATAGCTCTGTTTCTTATTTTCATGCACTTTTCTTGTAAGTTGTCATTTCATTGTATGAACACATCACTGTTTATTAGCCATTTACCTATTGAATAATTATGTTGTTCCACAGTATGCATAGCTTATTGTGATAAATATTCCATGTGCTCTTGAAGCGAATGGGCTTTGGCTTTTGTTTAGTAGCATATTCTAGAAATGTCAGTTAGTTGAAGTCAATTGATAATGTCATCCAAATCTACATTCTTATATATTTTCTGGTTGTATATTTCACATTGAGAGATATGTACTGAAATCTTTAATTATGAATTCCTTTACAAATTGGTCAGTTTTCATTTTATGTTGAAGCATATTACAAAACACATAAACATATTAATGGACTCTTTATCATTATGATATTACTTTCTTTATAGTATTATTTGCTCTGAAATCGACTACTCTGTTATTAATATAACGGTCCAGATTTCTAGAAAAATGAATGCAAGCCTGGTATATCCTTTTACAATCTTTTGTATTTTTAATCTGTTGATGATTTTGTATTTAAACACATTTGTTAGATAACATATGATTGAGTCTTGCATTTTTTTTTGCAGTACTGGGGATTTGAACATAGGGCCTGATGCTTACTAGTTGCTGAAGTACCACTTACCCATGACTCCAGCTATGAGTCTTGCTTTTTGTTTTAAATACAGTGTCAGAATTTTTGCCTTCATTTGGGGCATCTAGATCATTGGTTTGATAAGTGCTTGTTTTTTATTTATATCTTGTATCACTTTTTCTGTACTATATTTTCTTCCTTTTTTGTATTATTTTTGCAATTACATGTTACCTTTCTTTCTAGCTTATTAGAAATAGTTCTTAGTGAACGTAATGATTGCTATACTTTTTAGTGTATTTGCCTAGGCTGCCCTCAAACTCACAGTCCTGTTCCATCCTAAATCCTGGGACTGCAGGCTTATACTACTGTGTCTGGCTATGGAATACATCTTGGACATATCAGGATTCACGTTAAAGAGATATTACATAGCAAATATTTGTTATGAATATTCTACCATTTATCCATACTTAGATTCATGCTATTGGCACACATATTTATATATGGGAATAGCCTTAGACCACTCAAAGCATTGGGTTAGAATGGGGAGCACTTTGAATCCACATGAGAACTTATTCAGCCTCCTGCAGATGTTTTGTCCTGGCAATGAGCAGTGATTCTTGGAAATGGGCTGTTGATCACATTCATTTCATAAATGGCTTCCCTGACAGGTATGATTGCGAGCGGAAAGTGAATTTTATGGAAGTACTTTTGATGTTTGATGTCAATAGAATAAATAAAATGTAAGGAGAAGTTGAAGATAACATTGTATTTCAACGGGTATTGATTCGTTTACAAACTACCAATATATACATTTTTCTTTCAGTAAAAACCAGGAAGATCTGCCTGAAATCACTTACACAAAAATGAAATACATCTCAAGATAATAGCATTTGGAATCATCAGCTAAATGAAAAATAAAAAAATTCAAACTCACTTTTCATATTAAATAAGTTAATGTAGTTAAATTAGAAAGAAGGAGAGTGTGGTGCTGGACATGTGTAATTCTAGCTACTCGGGAGGCTCAGGTGGGAGGATTTCAGGTTTCAGGTCTGTCTGGACCCCCAAATAAATAGATAACTATCACAAGCAAACTAAATAAGTAAATAAATTAGAAAGAAACGGCACATTTTAAAATATGCACTGAACTATCACAAGCAAACTAAATAAGTAAATAAATTAGAAAGAAACGGCACATTTTAAAATATGCACTGCTTCCAAGATAAGGTTTTGGTGGTTTTAAGTTTGGCCCCATTCCACCATTAATTGATAATAGAACACATTATAGAACAATGTAAAAGACCAGTAAAATTGTCCTACTTGGAAATTTTGCAAAAACTGTCACCAAAAAATAAAGACAAAAATAGCTGATTCATAAGATATGCTGTATTATACGCTGAGACTGGCTATAACACTAATGTTAAGCCGACATGTCACTCTCCTTAAGCACAAAAAGAACCCTAAGGGAATAAAACTCCCAAATCAGGCTTCTGTCTCTTTTTGTCTGTCTGTCTGTCTGTCTGTCTGTCTCTGTCTTCTTACTCCCTTCTCCTTCTCCACAAAAATCAGGAATACAAATTGCTGGGAAAAGGGGGGAAACCCAACAACAAAGCAGACGTGAACCCTTGAGCTTCCCTGGCCTGCCTCCTTGTCTGAGTGGGCAGACTGAACTGGCTCTCTTGCCAAGACGGCCTTGGGCTAGAAGGAAGAAAGAGCTTCAGATGAAAGTGCCTGAGGCTCAGTTTACTTTAAGGCCCCAAGACACAGCCCTGTGGGGTTTCTGCTAATATAGCAAACCTGACCTTTTGGGGGAGAAAATTAACTCTACAAACTGCTAGATGTACAGTTAGAAGGTGATAGAAAGATTGTACTTTATTTCTGTTTTCTAAGTCCAATTCCATAATGTGAGTCTATAACTGAAACTTTAAGGCCCTTCAAGAAACAATCATGTAAAAGGAGAGTAGGTATATATTCATATTTGGTGCTGAAAATGACATTACTACATTTAAATTAAAATAAGAAGGCATTACATTAATTTTGCTCTGTATGGTTACAGACTAAATTGAATGGACCCGTGACAATTTGGGGCTTTAAAAAACAAGAGAATGGTGCTTTTGTCCTGAATTCTCAGCAAGGTAAACCAGACTTAATATTCATCAATGTAAGCCAGACTAATTCCTCCCGACTCAGTCTCCTCCGGTTTCCCACCCCACATGGAAGATGCAGTGCAGACTTCCTCTCCTCGTCTGCCAGCCCTGGGAGGTGAGGGCGCCCGGGCACAGGCCTGACGGCACACCCCATGCCTGCCATCCTCCTCCACCTGCACAGCCAGGCACTGCCTTCGCAGAGGACGCTGTGTTCCGCTCCCTTCACCTCTTGCCATTCAGGTCATGGTTCAGATCCTTGAGCCCTCTAAAGCACAAGCCTATCCCAACTTCTAGTCTCTATGATGGAATCCTCATTAGATAGCATCCATTAGATAGCATCCATTGCTAACTGGTATTCTGCCCCAAATGCAATGTCCATATAAAGGTAGCAACCATCTCCTGTCACCACTGGGGACTGAGAAGCAGGACAGGTATATGGACTAGTATACTGGTTTACATGTACACACACACACACACACACACACACACACACACACACACACACACACTTAAAGGTGAACCATGACTTATTGATCTAATGAATGAATAGAATAATGGTGTGCACTCTTAGGAAGTACTCAAAATTATACATGTTAACAGAACATTCAAGATAAACCATTTTAACTTTGCCTGTAAAGCAAGATTTCTGTTATTTATTTCTCTTGATGATGAATGTCTTTATAGAGTGGAGCACAGAGGGGTCATGTTGGAATAATATACAGGCAAAAGTATATGACAGTAATGCAGCACATTAAAGAAAGGCCATGCATTCATCTACACATTCTAAGAATCTAGAGAAAAATAATAACAACCGTAATAATAACAATAACAACAATATCACCCACAACTTAATAGGACATATATTCCAGGCAAGAAATCAAGGCTACCGGAAAAAAATATCTCACTATCCCAGAGAATCCTATTTTAAAGCATGACATATTTATGGAAGAATTTTGAGAATATATTTCTGAAAATGAAATATACTTTCCAAATGCACTGGAAATGAAAACAGATAAAGAAAATGAAATGAGATGAAAGTGAGAACAGCTAATGGAAAGCCAAGCTTAATGGACAAGAGTTCGGCATGATCTCTAGGTCTAAACTTAATAGGTGCCACTTAAATGGTTGATGGCAGAATCATCAATTAAGTTTTATAGCAGAGCAGAGTGAGAAATCAATCAACAAAATATTAGTAATCCATCTGCTCATCACAACAAATTCTGGCAGACAACATTATTACCTTAATGATATGATGTTGGGAGGGGAAAAAAAGAGTAAGGAAAATGGTTTTGTGTTTCCCAAAGGCATGCAATATGGTTCCAAATCAATTTGAATTTACAGCTATCCCAAGTTCTCTATAATAACCTCATTCCACAAACACTAAATTTTGAATACCCTTTAAAATACCAGACTCAATACACATCCCAAACTACCAGGTGCTCTATTTACATGTCATTTTGAGAGAGATGAATGAAAGCCTTTTACATATAGCCCAAGTTTGAAAATTATAACCATGGATATATTTCCAGGTGTCACTAGGGAGATATTTGTAAGAAGCTTCATGGTTAAGCAAGATACTAAACTGAAAATGAAGTTGGACTGAATGAGACATACTGGATTGGATAGGGCTAAAAAAGTTTGTATTTCTTTGAAGGCAAGTGGGAGGGTGGAACCTCACTTTATCATGGAGATTTCCCAAGTCTCAAGAGTTGCAGAAATTTAGAAGGGATTGAAGGTACACACATATGCAGGTCTGTAATCAGGCAACCTAGGGAGGCAAATAGAAACCTTCCTTTCACAGGTCCATCCTGGACATCCACAGTTTGTTCTTCGGATCCACCCTTTACCCTTCTCCCCTGCCCTTTACTTCCAGGAGGCTCTGCTCTGTGTGCTGTGCGGGCCTCCTCTTGGTCTGGGTAGGTTGGGAGTTGCAGGAGAAAATGGAGAAAAGGTCACAGTATGCCAGCCATGGTAAGAACTGAGCAATGCACGCAAGGAAGTACTACGTAGTGCTGATTTTGTGCCTTCATTTCCCACCAAATACAAGCTGCAATCAGAATCTGAACAAGGTAGAGATGGATGATTGGCAGGCAGACATGAGAGAAGCATGGGTATTGGGTCACTCGCTTCCACCAGTGTCCCTTGGAATATCAAACACAACGCTGCACAGAACACTACCCAGCTGAAGAAAAGAGGAAATAAATAATGGGCAGGCAAAAAACAAATTCTGAGAGAATAGCACATGAAAAAAGAGAAGCTGTCCCTTCCTGAGGGTGAAGGGTTGTGGATGTTCTAATATGAATGTTACTCACATAGCCTTTAATGTTAGCAAAGAGAAAGGAATATGACTTTAATAGCCTTCATGAGTCCAAGAAATCCAGATAACCTTAAAATACTTCTGTAAGTTCAGGACCACAATAAGTTGTTGAAGAAGGATTACAAAGAGGTGCTTAGACAATGAGGTGCTTAGACACTGAGGTGCAAACAAATGGAAATTTGGAAATTAAAAATAGTATAAAGCCAAATAAACATAACCCCACTACCACAGCCCCATGATTCCTGAATAATGTAAGGCAAAGGGGAGTGGGGGCTGGAGCCCAAATACAATGTTGAGATTTAAACATTTTCATTTTATTGTAAAGAGGGGCTATAGTTACCCAAGTAAGGCAGTGAGCGCATTTCCTGCGGAACACGGCTGCCCCTCCCCTGCTTTTCTCCCACCTTCCCTTCCCTCTGACTATCCCCTCCCCCAAGCTGTAAAGTTCATTTCCATCATAGTGTCTTGTGAGAATCACTGTTGCATTGGTTCACCCTTGGTCCTTCGTCTCAACATTTTGTTATTCCCTTTCCCTTCTCCAACTCAGATAAATGTATAAACAAGAGACAGGGTACCAAAATCAAAAACAGTGACAACAGGGTACAAACCAAATGAAAAATAATTTGAAAAAGGAAATAACTTCACACAGTATATTTAAAACAACAACAAAAACCAAAAACAACAAACAATAATTTAAAAACCCTCTTCTTTCCATAAAGTGCAGTTCATTTCAATAAGCATCATTTTCTACGGTCATATGTACATAGCTATTGAGCTACTGTGATCCTCAGCTAGGACTAGCCTAGATATGTATTAATTATTACAATAATGGATCCATGGAGGTTATATTTCTTTGGATCTGGCATGCTTCACTTACTGTGATTTTTTTTCCAAGTCTCTCCATTTCCTTAAGAACGGGGAGATGTCATTCTTTGTTTTTATATACTTTGTAATATGCATCCAGATGAATCTATGTGATTAAACAGAATTCTTCTACCTGAGTGACAGGGTGAATTTATGTTTGTAAGTTTAATTCCTAGATAGAATTCTTTTACTGAAATCAGGAAATGTTGACAGAAAACTGCTATTTGTTTTAGCAAATCCAATTCTTATTTGTGGACTGTATGAATTCTGTCAACAATGTCCATCACATACCCCAAATACTGTAGCCCACAAGCCCTTCCAAAACCATGCATTGCCTTTGGCTGATATGTCTTTTAGTGTCCCTGGTCTGAATCAGACCTTTGTCTGACTTTTCCTTCTGTGACCCTGGTGTTCTCTGCAGCACACCCACCAGTCCTGCAAGGAGCTTCCCACGTGCATTCACATCACACCTGGAGTCCATTTGCCCCAGTGGTTTGACTTGGATCGTTTGGTCTCTGTCTGGCTCCTTGACTATTTTTTTCTTTCATCAGGAATAACGACCTTTCATCTGCCCCATGTCATTACAGGTTTTCCACATTCTTTTTTCTCAGGTCCTCAGGACTCCATTAAATTGTTTTAGCCTCCTAAATTAGGTGACTTCTATGATATTTCCAATTATTTTTCAAATACAATTACCTGTGTACATCTGTGTTCATACATTGAAAAATAACACCTTCATAGCATTGTAGAAAATGTACATTTTAAACCACATTGCCTTGAGTAAACTTGCAACTTCAATTCTAGGATAGGAAGTTTTGTAATCCGTCTTCTAAAAAAGCAGAAGCCAACTGTTCAGATTTATTGCCAAGTACTTTTTTCTAGTGAAGGAATGGGTAAGATTTTGCTGACTATGAGTTCTACAATTTTATGTTAACAAATCACCAAATTATGTCGGTGGAGAAACAGAACACACATCACAAGTATACCACTGAGCTTCACTCTTTTAGGAATGGAAACAGCTCCTTTGAGATTCTATATTATTCTTTCTCCTGCTCTTGTAGTAACTATATGGGCTAAGCATGATGATCAACAGCTCAAGAGAGAAGAGATACACATAGCCGGTGACTGCAGGGACAGAGCTGCGGGACCGTGCCAGCAACCTCACCAAAGGACAACCCCAGCTCCGTTCAGCGTGGGAATCATCGCTCTCCAAGGCCCAGTGCAGTCCTAGCCTGATTCTCTAGAAATGGCATCTGTAAGCTGCAGCCTCTCAGCTCCATTCTTATTTCTGAATGTGCTTTCAATGTATTCCCACTCCCTTCCTTTCTCCCCTATCACCTTTAACTACTCACCCAGCTGCTCTCTGAAACTGAAGCAAATTGCAATGTATTCTATAAGATTCTAGCTGCAAGAATTGGGGAGTTATTCAGATATAAAGATCATAATATAGGAAAGTCCTTTGGCAAGAAAATAGTAAGCGGAGTACTTTCACATCTCATGACTGAAAATATGAATACTTATAGGTTACAATCAATAGGGAAGGCGGAGGTCGGAAACCAGATGTACATGGCACATTCACAGAAAGCATCTACTTGTAGACTAGGCTATTCTTCCATTCTTAGAGAGAGGAATCAATTTATTCTAAATTGACTGACGTGGGTTTACACAAAGCAGAGTCTTTGTACAATAGAGCACATAAACTGACAAGATAAGTATTCATTCTTTGCCTCTAAAATAGAAAAGAACAGCTCAAAACCACCAGGATGAAGGTCTCCACCTGGCATTTCAAATATGCTGATATTTTATAAAAGTCAGTTTATGTTATAGGGCAATTTTCTGCCACAGAAATAAATGGTGGGACTAATTTTATTTTTGTTTTAACGTGAACCCACAGCAAAGGTGACATGTCTGTTTCTCTCTGATTTTTTTCTGTGAACCACATGCATCTCATCCACGAATCTGATTAAGCTAATAAGAGATGCGTGGCGATACAGACAGAGCAGAAGCCCCTTTGCATTTCCACACAGAACACAGCTTCATTTGATCACCCCACCCCCGCTGGCCTGACTTTTGCAAAAACAAACTCTCTGAAGTAAGATGATGCTTTCCTGCTGGTGCTGCACTGCTGAGCCTCTGCCGGGCCCGCCCACCTTCTTTACCTCACATCAAGAACAAGAGGCAGGAGCCATCGAGTGGCCAACCTCTGGTGCATCACTTCTGCCGTGTTCGTGGCCAGGGGAAAGTGTGAGTGGGTGCTGGAGGTCATGCGGCTAACGCTGGAGCACGCTCGCTGCCCCTGTCTTGGTTCCTGGGTGATGACAACTCTGAGATCCAGGTTTAACTGGTGAGATCTGGGAGGTTGTCTTTGATCTCAAGCCGACCGGGCCACAGGGTCCAACGGACACTTTACCAGGGAGACACATGTGACCGATTTAATGAGAGTGTGGTCTTCATTTCCTATTTCTCATGAGCTCCTTCTATTCATGCTTTCCTGCACTGTGTGGTGAGGGAGACAGGAAGGACAGATAGGTTTTACACACACACCACACACACATACACACACACACACACACACACACACACACACACACACACACACACACACACACACACACTACCCATCCTGCCAGTTGACTGAATATTGGCCTCAATTTGTGTCTCCTACATAAGTCAGCTCAAATTGTGTCAGCTAGCAAACAGTTTTTAATGTATCTAAGTTGTTTCATAAAAAAAGCAAAATATTATTTTAAGTGGTATTTATAAGAAACTTTGATACAGAGAAATTTCATGACATTAGTTTTACATATTAGTTAAGAGTATGCTGGGCTGATCAGAACTGGTAGACATTTCTGTTTAGGAACTACCAGTTGTGTAGTATTAACTGGATACTACCTGCAAAATACGGAAAATGATATTTTCCATACGGAAGCTCTCTTGTGATTAAATGTGGAAGTGAATGAAGTCTGGATCACACTGCCCAAGGACACAAGTGGATCCATTGTATCCATCACTGAATCATTGTAAATAGTATGGAAAAATACCTAATTCAGACTGAATGATTGAAAAGCAGTACCTTCAACACAATCACGAACATTTTAACAATTGAAACTAAAATTAAATACTGTTCAAATTTGGGGAAACCTATCTGGTATAATAGTGAACATGGTAATAATTCTTTGCTAGGAACATAAACATAGGTTCGCTCAGCAGAGACTCAACAGGCCCTGACTTTGGTGTCTAATTAATCCAAATATTTTCTTCAGCATAGCAAAAGACCTTTTTGAGGAAAATCAAATTTATCATTTTCTGAAACTCTGCCTGACACAGCAAGAGGCTGTGGGCCTTTGGATTTTAGAGTGAATCTTTTTAGTTGCTCAGCTTTTTTCCCCTTTTTTGCTTTCTATAAGACAAGTTGCATTCATCTTAAAATAAACCAACACCCAGCATGGAAAAAGAACCCCAGGGAGAAGCTCGGGGCTCTGCTGAGGCCTGCTGAGCAGCTGGTTGTCTGTGAAGTAGAGCAGCGCTCCAGTAACTTTCAGAGGGAGGAAATCAGACTCTCCAAGCTCAATAGCAAGTGGAAAACAATGACAAGCACTCATACTGTATTCTTTGGAAATGTGGTTGAAAGCAGATGCCTTTAAACACATGGTTAGAAAAGGCATTTCCAAGCGACTTGAACTCTGGATTATAACACATTTTTAAAGTGTTTTATTATTTCCAATCCCTAACGGTAATTAAACAGATATAATCTTGACAGATTGTATTTTCAAGCATGCTTTAAAAAAGGAACACAATCAATTTACAACTGGTATGAAAAACTATATATAGCGTGCAAACTGATTATCTGAATAAGTTGTAAGTTTGCTCAACTTCTCTTCATTATCCTTAATACTATTCCCATATTTGGATACTTTCATTTTTTTTCTGAGAGCATGAAAATATTTTCAGAGTAGCTCTCTATTATTAAATGTTAGAAGAATCTTAAACAAGCAAACTCTGCAGTAATGCCATTATTGAGCAGTAGCTTCTATTATCTTAAACTCGAGGTTAAATAGAAAATCTAAATCACTATGTTACACTGGGTGTCTGTGGTTATGTTATCATTTTCACCCAATTGGGGTTTAATGCACTACCTGAACGGCTTATCGTCCTTTGGCTGTTCTATTTATACCCTGAAACACCACATCTTCTTGTATAAAACATAATGCTACTACAGGGATCAACTCCACTGGATTGTTTACAACTCAGGATGAACTACCAAGATTTTCCTTCTATTACAGAACCTATCACTGAGTGAAGAATCCTATTAGTAAACATACTTAGAGAAGGATGAGCTACACGGAGATGAAAAGGTTGACTCATCACTTAAGCCTTAAGTGTTCTTAGCCTAAGCCTCCTCTGTCTGCCTTTCCAGCGGGCCTGGACGGCGGCAGGGTTCATTCATAAACAGAAGGTGCTGCCAAGCACCCCTGGACTCTTGGGAAGCCTGGAGCTCGGCTGGGTGCTCAAGGAACCTCGGAGGGGACCCAGTGTTTCCACCCACAGCACCAGCGCTGGAGGACGGTCTCCCCCGCTCCCCTTGGCGGAAGCAGGACGGCCGTACAACCTCCAGCACCGAATTTTAACATTCCCATCTATTTCCAGTAATTTTTGTAATTATCTTTAAGCAGTTGTACAAAGCAACTGCCACTTAACAAAGCACTTTCTGAATGCAATGCATCTTAATACCTCTTCTTTCAACATTCCCACCTACCCATCCTATTCCTCCTTCTTGATTTTGTAGGATTTACACTGGATTCTTGTTTGCATCCCCCCCTTTCTCTACTGCATTTTTCTACTCCTTTCTTCTAGAGCACATCTCACCCCTTTCCAGTACCTGCTTCCTGCTGTTTTATTTCGCTGATTTGATTTTGTCTTTCTAAGGAATTACAGTATTTGATGTCTTCCTTGAATCTACCATATTTCAGTTAATGCATTTGTATACACTTGTATACACTTGTAAGCTAACTCTAGCTTCCACATATAAGAAAAAACATGGATCCTTAGTTTCCCTGGACTTGACTTACTTCACTTACCATAATTTTTTTCAGGTCTTTCCATTTCTTTACAAATGTCCAATAAACACAGGAAGAAATACTCAACATCTCTGGTCATAAAAGAAATACAGCATTAAGATTCTACCTCACTCCAGATAGAATGGCCATTATCAAGAAAACAAACAACAACAAATCCTGGTGAGGATGTGGCCAAAAGAGAACCTAATACACTGCTGGTTGAAATGCAAGCTTGTTCAATCATTGTGGAAAGCAGTATGAGAGTTTCCTCATAAACTAAACATAAAACTACCCTATGATCCAGCAGTCCTACTTGGGCATTTACCTACCAGGAAACAGTAAAGCCACCAGCACAACCATCTTCATTGCAGCACTATTCACCAGAGCCAAGGTATGGAATCAGCCCAGATGCCCCTCCATGGACCAATGGATCAAGAAAATGTGGTATATATACACAATGGAATTCTTTCTACTCATCCACTAGAAAGAATAACACAGTGCATTTTTATTCATTTGTCTCACATTACTGTAAGTATAGGAGGTCAGAAATGCTTTGTGTTTATTTCTGCACTCCAGGCCTTAGGTGGCTATCCATGTAGTCCAGGGATTGAAAGAGTGATTGTGGAGGAGGGAGAAGCAGACAAGGGAATGGCAGAAAGGAAGGGGAGCTGAGGAGGGATAAAAGGAGGGACAGAGGGAGGAGAAAGATGTGCTGACTTGTGTGTGATTCCTACACATACTCAATGCTTTCATTTTTCTACATTTGCCCATGCTCCTAGGTGGTAGGAAATGTGTTCTTTCTAATCCCTCTGACCCAGATTCTGAAAACTAGAAAGAAAAATGGTCAGAAACACTAGGAACTATCATGTCATTAAGATTCCCAGAAGAACTTTGTAAGGATTTAATGGTGCTAGTTTAGCAGGACCAGGTATCATAAAATGTGGGTTGTTTATTGATGTGTTTTATCTAAAACATGACTCTACGGTGTATTGTTGTTTTTAACCAGATAGGTAGCAGATAGAACAACTGCTGTTTTAAAATTGCAATCAGTTTTCTATCTCCCACATGGCAGAAGCTTAAATTCTCCATTGCAAGTATGTCAGTGTTTTGACTCAAGCTTTCTAAATGGACATTTTAGTTAACAGCAGCTGAAAGTGGAGCCCGTGCTCTGAGACGGAGAGGGCTGGGGCCGTGCCGAGGCCTGGAAGCTGTGGGGAGCATCTTGTGCAGATTATACCTCCTCTGAAGCAGAAAGCTCAGACGCACTGTGTTCCTGTGGAGTCGCGTATGGAAACTTCTGGGCCTGGAAAGCTGCCTCTAGGAAATTAGAAGTAGAGGATAAATGGAACAAACTGCTTCTTGAGGAGACTCAGAAATGATGTGCATGTCATTGCTTTAGGGTGCAGGCCACAATCTGGGGTGGTGAGCTGGAGGAGGCAGATGGTACCCAGGATCCAGAGCCCAGCATCTTGTCTCTTGGCTCCTGGGACATGATGAGAGCCAAGAGGACAATGCATGGGGCCAGTCAGGGACTGTGGTCTCAGAGTGGAATTGGTGTTGTCACATGGGAGTCCCCAGGAAGGCAGGGAGGGTGGTTCCTTTGCTGGCCTCAAGGTGACCTTGAGGAGTAGCCATCCCTCAGAGGAGCACAGCAGAGGCACAGCAATGCTCAGAATGATCTTTCGATGATGAGAGAGAATGTATCAGAGGTTTGCTGAACAGACTCCCCCCCCCGTCATGATGGCACTGACCACAGAAGTGGCTGTATTTGCAGCCAAAGGTAGCCAGCACTTGTGATACATCTGTCCGTGTGTCCTGTCTAGTAGCTCTCAATTGTGACAAAAGTACACAGAACTCACTAGAAACAAGCCCCCCATACTGCTGAATTATTGAGTCTATTATTCCTTTCTCTCTCCTTTTTTTTAACTTGCTAGGTGATTCTGTCTTAAACACATTTTTATCTGAAAACCTGCATTAGGTTTGCAGAAAATAAATAGGAACAACTAACAGTAAGCATCATCTCTGAAGGACTCCTCCTCCAGTCTGTACACCTGTCTGAAACTCATGGAGATCAGGTGAATTCCTGAGGTGGAAGGACATGGCTTAATTTCTTTATTTTTTCTAAAGGAGATTACACAGCACGGATGTGTGAAGAAACCAAACAAACCCTCTAGGTGTTTACTCCCCGTTTTTACATCTCTCCTCACTTGAAGCTACTGTTCTTGTTAATCCGTAAGACTCCACACCAGCCACTGACACAGAACAGAGAGCTGAGACCGGCCTCACAGACTCACACCTCGTCTCCATCACTGACAAGGATTCCTCCTGGAATAAGGGACACTCAAGGTGGATACGTTGCAGCTATGCAGACCAGCGAAGATCAAGTCCACTTTTTAGAGAGGATAAAGGAGCTATTGCTGGTGACCTGAACTAGGCTAGTGACAGAGAGAAGTGTAGATCCCAAGGGAAGGGAGATCCAGAGTTTTTAGACAAATTAGTTACATACAAATATAGCCATTAATCAGATATACAAAAGGTCTGAGGGGATAACCCCAACTTCTGAAGAGCTGGCAGAAATCACTATGCAGAAATCGTTCCCCTTCCGCATTACTAACACGTGCCTCGTGGCTTCTTGCTATTCAGATGGCCCTGCCTAGTCCCCCACCCACATTCCAGCAACAGCTCCACTGGGCCACAGTCCGTCAAGTGTCAGGCTGGCCATGTTTGGGTGAATGGATATTGGAAAGCCCTTTCACCGGGAGGAGTAACTCTGCCTACTTCAGATACCACCACTGTGAGGGAGGAAAACTACCAGGGGAAGAAGAGAGCACCATGATGTGCTCCAGTCTAGGTCCTCCCAATTCTGGACAAGCCAGGAAGGAAGGATGGGAGAGGAAGAATGAGCGGAGCATGAAAGGCTCTGAGAAGCTACAGCCCCCTCAATCAAAATGGAGTTCAGGAGAGGAAGAAGTGTTAGGAGACACTTTTAGCCTTAATACTGGACACTGTGGCACCAAAAGATCAGCACTATTAAGGAATCCACTGGAGGGGCTGGGAAGGTGGCTCAGGGGTAGAGTGCTTGCCTTGCATGCATGAGGCACCAGGTTCCATAGCCTTGAGCCGAAGAGCTGAGGGACAGCGCCCAGGCCCAGAGTTCAGGCCCCACCACCAACAACAACACCACCAACAAAAAAAGAGTGAGGAATCCACTCGAATTTCTTCTACTGCCTGAGAAGTTCTGGAGAGATCCTTCCATGTGCTTCTCCTTGTCCTTATATTTTCAATAAGACAATGACAATAATTGTAGGAAAATGTGTTGTTTTTACCCAAATTAGACTGCATGTTTCCCCCAGAGTCTACTTGCTGCTGGGAGTAGTATGTCGGGTGCTATCTGAGTTTTTATCCCACGATTCTAGAAAAGGGGTCCGGCTGATTGTCCTACTTCATTCCTGGAGGGATGGGTGCCATTTATAATCAAGGCTTGTTCTCAAACACTCTGATGAAGGAAACAAGATTGTATTCACTGGGTGGTTAGAAGAGCCACCTCTCCTGTTGATTGCTTCATGTTTCAAGGAAATATGAAGCTAGCAACAGGGCAAAAGTTATTTATTTACATTAGGACAAGTCAGACCCCGCTAGCTGAAAGCCGTCCAGCAGTTGATGTGATATGATGTCTTCTTCACTTAGCCACCAGTTTGACCTCAAACATCTATACTCTCTGACTTCTTTTCTACTTGTGGGCAACACATAGCTCAGGAAATTTATTAAAATATTATCTGGCTTATGACAGCTTGTTACTAATCCTACAAGGTTTCCAAGCTGGCAGTATAAACAGCTCAGAGGTTTTAAAGGGCTATGCTCAAAGTATAAATTTTTTTCAAAAACTGTATTCATCTCCCCTTACAATAGCTATCAGTCATTGTGAATAATGAGTGCTATTTTAATTTCTGCTTCTGTGTCTTATTGATCCTTTAAAATTTAAATTCTGTTATTTTTCTTTGGTGGTCCTGGCAATTGAGGCCGGGAAGCTGGCTCAGTGGTAGAGTGCTTACCTTGCATGCACGAGGCCCTGGGTTCAATTCCTCAGCACCACTTAAGCAAAAAAGAGCCAGAAGTGGCGCTGTGGCTCAAGTGGTAGAGCGCTAGCCTTAGGCTGAAGAGCTGAGGGACAGGGCCCAGGACCAGAGTGCAGCCCTCATGACTGACAAAGAAAAAAAATTCAATTCTGTTATTTTTCTTTGGTGGTCGTGGAGTTTGAGGCGGGGACCTCCAGTTCAGTGCCCGGCCGCATGGGCCGCTGCTCCTGTCCTTCGCGTTTATATTTTAACTCATCCTTGTTCTCTTTCAGCTGTTGGTGCTCATGGCTGGCACTCTGTCACTTGAACCATCCCTCCCATTCAGGCATTTTGTGGATAAAGTCTCGGGGATTTGTCTGCCTGGGCTGCCTCAAACCTTGTTTCCAAGGTTTCCAGCCTCTTTAATGGCTGGGTTACAGGTGTGAGGCACCAGCATCCGGCTATATTTTGCTTTTGCTATCTCAAACATAAAAAAAAAAAAAAGTTTAACTTTTTCCAGGGCTAGCCCTGGACATCAGCTCCTCTTGCCTTTGACCAAGGAGCTGGGATTGCAGATGTGTACCACTCCATTCTGGCCAAGATTTTACCTTTAATAATAAAGGTAACAACTAATATTTTAAAGCCTGAGAAGCCACTCCAGTTATCTATCAGTCATCTCCGTACAGAAGAAAATAAATTAATGTTTTCGGCTACTAAGTGCTGCTGTTTGACATACTCCCCTCTCAGAGATACCACACAATTATTTCTTTTCTAGGTGAAGAAACCAACACATTAAAGTAACGTGAGGTTGCGTCTGACAGCCTCTGCTCCTTCCCGGCGGAGGTGGCTGAGGGAGGAGACAAGGCTAGGGAGACGGCCAGCTCCTGCAGCCCGCGGGGTCCGAACCTTTAGCATCTGCTACACAACCTTGGCAGAATAAGCCGTTCTACGGTGGCAGCCTCATCACACTTCCAACAAACCCAGCCAGGCCTCGCTAAGGAGGACAAAATAAACACAGCCAGGCTTCTGAGTTCCTTCTCAGAGGCCTTGTCATCTTTTTCTTCTGAAATAAAAGATGCTGGGCCCAATTTCTCTGCTCTCCATCCTGCCCCATCTTTCTGCATCTCTTACTCAAGACACTGGGTACCTGTCCCAGTGCTGCGGATGATTCCTCTGCACCGCTGGTCACAGCTCCCAGCACGTGCTGACCATGGGCCATACCAGGGGATGCCAGGGCCAAGGGTCTGAATTCACGCTGCAGGAATCTGCTTTGCTTTCAGCCTTGTGAAATAAATCTTTCCATGCAAGACATTTAATGACACTTTCCGTCTCAAGCACTAAACACAGAAGGAAAAAACCAGAAGAGAAGTTTTTTGGTTTTTTTTTTTACTTCATACATTTATCTGCTTAGTGTATTAAGTGCTAGATGTAGCAAAAAACATTTGGCACATTAGAATGCATGACTCTGTCAAGCCTACAATGCATACTTTATCATATATTTGAGTGTCTTAGTTATGTCATAACTGATACTTTTCCTATAGGAAAATACAGATCTCTAGTATTTGAAGCTTGAAAGAATGTTGAAGAGCACAGAGTTCCAAAACATCACCTGACAATGAGAAGCTGAGGCGTCTGGGTCAATGTTTCTTTAAAGAGGCAAAGTGGGAAGCCAGGTTTCTGAGGTCCAGCCATTCCTGTGCATTCTCTCACAGATAACACATTGTTTTTCATTGATTTTTTTTGTTACAGAAATCTTGTCATGCTAGTATTTCATTAGAAGCCCAAGTTTGTAGACCTCCAGAAAACTGCATCAGTTTTCCTAAGTGATAATTATGCTCTTCATTTAATTTTTCATTGTGTGTTTTCTGCTGTCTTTGTATCTGTGCCCCCTCTTCTCCAGAGAATTGTGCTAACGTACTCAGCAGAGTGTGCTGAGAGGATGTACCAGTAGGCTCCAGATTAGAAGCTCCTGCTTTGAGCTAGACTTACTAGATATTAGGCACGCTACTTGACAGTGCCCTGGGTGTAACTGGCCCCACATTAACTGGTACACTAGGGCAGAAATGATCCTTGGGAACACAGCCTTTGTAAGTTTTGACAACAGTGAAAAATGAAGTGGAAGCACAGGTATGATGTATAATTTTAAACTGAATATGATACCAGCCTCTCTCAAAACGCTGTTAGAGTATACAGTAACACCTATAACAACCCACGTTTAGAGTGTGTGCCATCAAGAGGCAGGATGCCTTCCTTGTGTTATGCCTCTCTCCTCAAATAGGGCCTCCATCCATGCTCAGGGCAGAGTAGGATCAGGTTATGCTCAAGCGTGAAACACTAAGATTGTATCTGAGGTCACACAACTAGTAGAGGTTGGGATGTAATTGTCCCTGGGTCTTTCTTGCTCCAATGCTATCTACTGAACTTTCTGTTAGCGTCTATTGATTGTACACAATCATGCATATCATTGTGGTGTTTTCATCTGTAATTCTAACTTACTTGATCTCATTGATCTCCTCTTTCCCACTTCTCTTCCTCCTCTCATTCCTTTCTTTTCCTTAATAGGCTCCTTTTACTTTTATGTTTTAAGATTCCATCTATGAGAACATACAAACAAAAATTTGATATTTGTCTTCCAGAATCTGCCTTATTTCATTTAACGATTTGTTCTCCAGCTTCATCCATTTTCCTGCAAGTAGCATGGCTCATTCTTCCCGGGCTGCATAGCAGTGCGCTGCGTACACAGACCTCATTCAGTTTCATCCATTCACCTGCTGAGGGCACCGAGGCTGACTGGGCAGTGCTGCACTAAGCATGGCTGTAGATACACCAGAATCACTACAGCACGCTCACGACGATTCCCTTGAGTAAGGTGTACTCTCTGCTGTGCTAAATTGATTCAAAAAAGTCAGAAAACAATAAAAATAAGCCTCTTTCTTATGAATTCTAACTTCTATTCTGCTTAGCTAAATGTGTAGAGATCCATGTATTGAAGAAAAGTACAGGATAAAGCTTGGGAAATGAATAGAAGAAAATGTGAGGCTTAGAAGAATTATTAATGCTAAGGAACAATACAAGGAGGGTACTAGTGGCTCACACTTGTAATCCTAGCAACTAAGGAGGCTAAGAGCTGAGGATCAAGGTTCAAAGCCAGCCCCAACTAAGAGAAGCCCAAGAAACTCATATCTCCACTTAACCACCAAACACCTAGAAATGGAGCTGTGGCTCAAGTGGTAGAGTGTTAGACTTGAGCATGAAAGTTCAGGGAGGGGCCCAGACCTGGAGATCAAGCTGCAGGAACACCAGCATGCACACCCCCCACCCGCAAACGAGCTCTATAGTACTTAATTTGCTAATAGTTAATTTTTCTTCAAGTAATGCTAAAAATCAAACAATAATATTTTAAAAGCTAATTAAAGGTAAATGGTTGAACATATTTCACTCAAATTGAAACACAATGCACATTTGCCATTCATAGAATAGTAATCTTTCCAGATTATACCCAGGACTCTCCTTCATCTTCTAAAGAAAATATAACCAGTATAGATGTTAATCTTTTAATATAGAATTATGATTTTTATAGTCAGAGGAGTACCAGCACTGGTTGAACTAGATTTATCTTGCCATAATATAGTTTATGCTTCAATTGTGTTCTCTCTTGACTGAACTTCTTGATTACAATATATGTTAATTTACAATAAAATCAAGTTTATTTCGTCCACTTTCAAAATGTACAAACTATTCTAGATCAGGTAAAACTATCTGTGTGGATTGCAAAGAAAGCACAGCAGTCATCAGGCTAACTTATTATAACTGATATTAAATATATTATGATATTAAATGCATTGTGATATGCTAGTGTGGTCAGATCAGATTTGGAGCCAGGCTCTAGACATAGACTTAAAAGTTATGATAATATAAATAGAATTTATTTCAAGACCCAAAGCAGGGAAATACATTTTCATCAGCAAATGATGTACGAAATGCAATTTGTAAATTTTGGGTACAGAAATAAGTAAAGTTAGATTCATACAAAATTCTCCATACTAAAATAAAGTTTATATGAATCCAATATGTAAGTTCCTAAAAATGCTAAGCTAAAAAAAAGAGTTGTTTGTATTTTAAGCATACCTGCAATTATCTTAAGTAATGAATAAAGCCCCACTGAAAGTGATAGGTTCAAGAGGCACACCTCTACACAGAAACAATGCTCTCTCAAGAACACAATACACCAAGATTTATAGAAACACATAATATTCCTGTGAAGATATTCACAACATAAATGACACAGAAAGGGTCACTATGATGTTTGTCTGTGGTTAACAATTGTAAGAAAAGATTAAGCACAATAATGAGAAGTAAATGCTTCTCGAAGTAGATAGAGAAGAACAATTCTAAAGGAGAGGTATTGTTTCAGCTAAGTGACTGACCAGATTACTTTGTGGTAGAGAATGGTGAGACACTGTGTTCTGCTGGGGGTTTAGGGGGGAGTGGGAACTGGTAGGACTTTACTTTAGGACTAAACAGGTCCAACACTTCAAGTGTGTTTGCCTCAGCTACTCTGATCCAAGGTTAGGGTCTAAGCTGTGACCGTACAATGTGATAGGGGTGGACATAGGAAAGATCACTCACATGTTGTTTTTATAGTGAAACATAGATAAGCCTCAATTTTTATCTGTAAAAGATTGATTGCACCAAATAAATCGCATTGAAAATGATCCTGTAGATCTTTATACATCTCTTGTAAACTGGGCACAACAACGCACAGACACAATAACACCTGGAACATGATCACAATTTGAGGGTTTATACACATAAACATTCCGCAAGCACACTGGAAGAACGTCCAACTGGTGGTAAGTCATTATTTCTAGGTAGTTTGATTAAGATGAGTCTTACTTCTTTTATGTAAAGGTATGTTAGCTAATTTTTTCAGCCACTATTGTGTTCTTAAAAATCAGAAAATGTAATATTTATTATGAAATAGCTAATTCAAGGAAAGTGAAGTACAATGGCTTCAACTGGTACGTCCAGTATGACATTTCAAAGTGTCTTATGACAATCATATGGAAATACAGTTTTTTTGGGGGAAAAACCAAGAACAACATTAATGTTTTTCCTAAAGTCATTAAAACTGTTATTTTTTTTCCTCCAGATTAGATCAGCTGGTATAAAATTTTGTCTATGACACAGGCATGTATTATGTAAAATGCAAATGGAGTACATTTATTTAAGGAACTACAGATATCATAATTGGTTACTAAACTACTGTTAGAGTAACTTTCCGATTAGAATACTCTGTGTTATTTGCAGAAATGGTAATTCATTGAATAGGAATTATAAGAGATTTTGCTCTAGTCCTTGAAGTACTTTCTGAAATCAACCCAGTCAGCTTTATATTAATTTGTCCTGTGGTGAAAGGAATCTCGGCATTTGTAAGATGTTTGAGAGCTCCTCTGGACCTGACCCCTACAGGTGCGCATCGCAGGACATGCGGTCAGTACCCACAGGACGCGTCTCAGAAGACATCAGAGGCAACACAACAGCACTTGGAATGTTTCCCGTGTTTTGGAAACAAGCCACTGCTACCAACCAAGCTCCAATCGGAGAAAAATTAAATACAACATTTTTTTTTTGTCTGTGGTAGTTAGAATGGAACATAGGACCTGCACAAGTTACTCAATCACTGGTCCACCTTCCCACTCCAGAAGCTGACTTTTGATGCTTATAGTAACTTTTAGCATTAAAGAACTTGCAGCACCTTTTCATAAAACCCTATGAGGATGGTCATTTTGATTAAGGCTATCTAAACTGAGAGCTGTTCAAGAGAAGAAGGTATGGGGAAGAGAAGCAGAATGAATGAGAAAAAGGAAGACAGCGGAGAGAAGGAAGAATGGAATAGTTAGTTGTACAGATAAGATTGCTATGGAATTACGGATATATGCAGAGCATAAAGTACTATGTATCTATCATGGCTCATAAGTCTATTGTCATTGGTTTCAAGAGTTGAGCTTCTAAAATTGAATTCCTAACCCTAGAAGCATATTTGGTTGAGTTCATGGAAATTCTTATCAGCGGGTGGCCTTTCCATTTGCTATATCTTGAGCCATAAACATTTGATTCAGAGACTAATAACTTCCTATTTATTTAATTTGCCCACTACCTTCATGCTCCCCCCTTTCTAGATAGAAATTGGCTTTCACTATTGTGAAGCATTTAGATTGTTGGTTTTATTTTTTGTCTATTGAAGGCCCATTGAAATAGCTCTGACAGATGCTTACATATACTTCCATCACAACAGTCGGAAAGGAAATGTGATGTGATTCCATGATTTTAAATAATAACGCTTTTAATTGTGCTTATAAACCAGCCTTAGTGGACTACATTTCCTGACTTGTAGCGGCAGCGTGCCCAGCCCTAGCTAACCTTCTGGTCTAGGTAACCTTTTCAAAATTTGCTCTCTTGGGATCTGTTAGACCTAAAGTTCGTTTAGTGCCATCACTGCAGCTAATCACTGCAGTGAGCAATTCTTTTGGAAATTTTTCTCAAGTCCCTGGGAGTCAACAGAAGGCCACTGCACACAGCCTCTGCTCAACGCCAGTGCGTGTACATCTCTAGCTCTGCTGCTTTGTTCTTCTGGAGCCATGATCCTTCACCACAATGAACCCTAAAGGGCACAGACTCATTCCTGCCTATGTATGTTTGTATTCATATGAAATACACATCTCATCAATAAACTGAACCATAGCTCTTCTTAGAAGTGAATGCATTTATCAACATTTCCATTTTAACTAAAAACTGTCCAAATTTAAAGACATATAATAATATTTAGAACTACTAAACACTCAGCTGAAGCTGGTTTTGGAGGTGCTCTTTATGTGCATTATGATATGAGTTAGAATGCGTAACATAAAGTCACTTGGTGGACTTTACAGTTCTTAAGAGACTCCGTTCAAGTCGTAACAAAGTGGTAGAGGCATATGGAAAAATGGTTCTTTGCTAAAATGGTTCATCTTCATAAGGCAAGTAGGAGATTAATAAATCAGAGAATCAGAAAGCCACGTGATGGTTGTGGGTTCCACGGAAATTTAGACAGTTCTGAATAAGGTAGGAGAATCTTCAGATCCTGACAATTACAAGATTACCAACAGGGCATTTATTTATCTTGGAAAGTCAAAGGAAGATCTATAGGATCCGGAGTCCTCACAGATGCTATTGAGATTTGAAACCTACTTATCATCTTTGTATCAAAAACGAGGGCCTGGGAAGAAGCAGGGGTGAGTGACGCTGAGGGCAGGGAGAGAACGCTGCACGGGCTTCCCAGCTCCACGCAGCTGCCCCGGCGGCCGAGGGAGGCGGCTTCCTCCACTGACCCCACCCGGATGCGATCCATTCCACCCTCCTCACCTAGGAACCCACTCTCCTCCCTCTGTAATATGTTGGACATGGCAAGAGGAAAACGCCCTGGTTTTTCCGGAACATTGGCCAACGGTGCGTTAGGAAGGAGGAAGGGCGAAGGGACTGGACGGCGTCTCAGGTAACGGGATGGACATGGGATTCCCACCGACCGCCGACCAGGCCTGCTGAGGCCTGTGCTGGAGAAACGTCAGCAGCTATGGCAGCCACCTGGCTGCTCTTAATGACCCAATCAAAGCACTCCGAGTCGCTCTGTACGTCCATCCTGTTCGTTGTCTGTTTCTATTTTTAAGGAGGGCAAAATGCCCCCCAGTCACACTTTGCCAAAGTGGGCAGAAAAAGCTGAAGGAAAGTCGCCTGGCACTTTCTTCATCCCCTGAAGACTTTCATTTCCTCTTTGTTCCTGAGACCAGCGCTCCACAACAGCCCTCCCTGCCATGCCGGCCTGGGAATGCCCACACCGCCCACCGAGAGGGCGGCTCTGCGGTGGCAGGGAGAAGCCACACGCAGAGCCAGGCACCCCGCGCCCCCTCACCCCTCCCTGCTCCCTCCACGGGTCTCTGGCCGGAGTCGGTGCTGCCAAGCATCTTCCCTGCTTCCTGCCAGTCAGCTCTGCTGGGCCAGTCTGGCTCAGCCCCGGGCAAGGGAACCTTCTAGAACCTTCCTGTTTCTTGTGCTCTGAACATGGTGTACTTTTCTCCAATCTGACAGGGAGAGCTCCATCAAAGCACACCACGCCCACATCCACAGAAGCCCAGTGCACTGTCCAACAGGGAGCGGGCAGATGATGCAAATGTGCAGGATGAATCAGCCTGGATTTTCTACCCCTTTGTTGCCATCATTTCTTCGACCTCTTCCCAACCTCCGGCACACCACCGGTGGGGACGGTCCCAAGTTCGCTTCCTGCATGACACCTTCTTTGGGTGCTCCCATGCAGGGCTCAGCACCCACAGACACTTTTTTTGGTGTGGTTGTCTAATAGCCTTTGTGATTCACTGATTTCTCATGCTCTCTGTAGACAGTGAGGTCCTTGTATGTCCCTCCACCCACCCTTGTCAGTATTTAGGTCACGGTTAACTCTTTTTACGTGCCTGAATTTCTCTCTGACTCTAAGGGCAGCGAATGGCATACACATTTTTTTCTATTCCTACAAGCTCCCTGAGTTTTCTAGTTATTTCCGAAATACTTTCTCTCCAACTGGATCTCCAGCTGTTGAAGGTCAGTGTTTAGGGCACAGCACATATTCTCATTGTGTATGAGAATTAACTATATTGCTTTCAATGGAGACACGTGTTACAAGTGGTATTTTGCTTTTCCAGTAACATTTTTCTCTTCTAAAAAAAAAATCTCTCATGTGATGTGATCTTTAGGGGGTTTATTTGCCCTATTGAGTATGGAGGGTCATGATAGGGTCATGATCATTCCCTCCTTCCGCAACTTCAGAAGACCTGAGAATCCCACACCGTTTATTTTCCAAGGACTATCAGAAGCTCAGTGTTTCTGCCTACGTGAATGACATTTCAGCATGAATTCAGTCCTCTGAAAAATCATGGTTTGCAGTTTAAATCTCAAGTCATAAATGGCTTTAAGTAAAAATTTCTGCAGGTATGTATCTTTAGAAGTGCCTTGAACATGGCGCTTGGTAACTTTTGGGAGCTAGCATGACGTGGGTAAGAGAGATGAGGGTGGCTTCATGACTGTCAGCGGGCATGATGAAGAGCCATCGGGCACCTGCTTGAAGGATCAGGAGGGCCTCAAGCCTGTGCCCTGTTGCTCTAGAACCTTCCTTCCATTCTTCTCACTCCATGAGCCTCCTGTGTATCTGCCTGGGGTTCTCAGGAGTGACCTCCAGTATTTCTATTTAGGCAATCTACCATCCCATCTGAGGGACTCCGTGATGTGTACTGAGATAGTTAATCTTTCTGACCTCTAGTTTTCATGATTTCATTTATCAAGCTACTTTGAAAGTACCTGTTTTACACTTATTGCTATCCTTTCAGGTAGATCAATACATCTCCTTCCCCGATCTAAAACCCACTGATCTAGAAGCACACTTTCTTTAAAATTAATCATGACAATACCTTGGCTGTTTCTTTGTTGTCTAGGTTCCTCCTCTAAGCCATAATGGAACTTTCAAATCTCTTCCTTGTTAGTATATATGGTTTCAGAATCATTTTATTTAAAAAATTAAAATTAGGAAGTGAAAATTGTGAGGACTTTCATTTTCAAATCATGGTTTGGAAATTTTCATATTTAAATATTATCATGATAATATTTATGATTATTTTCTATTTTGTGCAAAAGAAGAGACAAACTCCAAATTAGAGGTTAACAGATCACCAAGTATAAAAGACAATATATGATTCTTTGGGCTGAGACTCCCCGGGATGAGGAGACAAGAATTATTATCAACATTTAATAGCTATATTATGGGCTCTGCACATTGCTTGAAAAATGATAGGATCATCTAATCTAAGGACTCATTACTGTGAACTCACTGTGAACATGGTGATCTCCTAAGTGTGGACCATGTGACCACTAGTGATCTTGTAAGTGTGGACACATGAAGCCCATGTGAACATTGGTGATCTTGTAAGTGTGGACACCTGAAGCCCATGTGAACATTGGTGATCTTGTAAGTGAGGACACACTTAGTCCATGCGAACACTGGTGATCTCCTAAGGCGGGATACACAGCTGCACAGGCACTGATTCTGGCACCTAGTCTCTTTTCCATACAAAGACTCGTTAACAATCCCAAGCTCAGATAAATGATGATTTAATTGTCTACCTACTTGTGAAAGAGCCAAATAAGTCACAGAGTAAAGAAGCCTGAATTGAATGGAGCCTTGGTTTTACATTCTCACATACCCCTGGCTTCTTAAAACCACTTTTATTTCTAGATCCTCCTTAAATCTTAAATTTGATACTTTAGTTTTCATAATAGATTGCTAAATCAAGAAAAATTTGATTATTTTATTCTAGTTTTGCGAAGATTTAGCTAGTTATAAAACAAAAGTATCTCATCAATTCCAAAAGGAACTTTTTCTTACCGAGTACTCCAAAGTTGGCTGAGAAATACGCTGTCATTGGATCTAAACACATGAACAGTGTTTGAAAAATGCTGTAAGAAGTTTCTAGTTTGTCACCTAAATTGCATGTCAGAAAACAGAGAACATTTTTGTCACGCTTAGACACCATTCAATCATAATCTGAGTTTGACTTCAAAGCTTTCACAATCCAATTTTATTTAGAATTAAGAAAATATGACTGGAGAGAACAGTATGGGGCAGGGGGAACATTTGTCAGTCAACCACAGAGCAGAGTGAAGGGGACACAAGGCTCCCCTTCAGCCCGGCCTTGGTTCTCCATCCTCCACAATAGGCACTCGGCTGCCCTCTGACATTGGCGGGATTCCGGGCAGCCATAAGGACTGGGATTGTGCCAACACAATCTTTACTATTACTGACCATGCTGCAGTTCACATGAGCCGGGACCACACAAATGGAGGCTGAGCTGATACCCAGACTGCCCTGTGTGCCCCACATACATCAGCCGTCCTCAGACAACCCTAGATCTTCCTTTACAAACACATCCACACCAACCATGCATTATCATTAGATACCGAAAAAACAAGAATAATCTATTCTACCCTGAGGCTCACTTTGTGAGATCCTAATAAAGTCTGAAACAATAATGGAAACAACCAAAGGATGCACAGACCCCTTGGAGGACGGCAACTTCATCCAACTAAAACATTAATAAGAAACTTTTTGGACATAAAATATGCAAATGGCTTATAAATCAAAATTGTTTAGTATTAGGGGACTCTTATCTACTATGCGTTCTGTTTTAGTCGGCATCTCCCAAGAAGATGAAATCAGAGATACAGACTATGAATATTAACTTTTCTTCAAACTAACGTTCCAGTTGACATATACTGAGGCCAATGGGGGAAAGTGTGAGAAACAAATTGCGCTTTGAGTAAGATGAAACCTCTCCATTTATTATACTGAGTTTAATAAGTATGTTGTTTATTATAGTTCAGGGGATCATTTTAAGTATCTAATTCCATTTGAAATAAATCTCAGAGCTATTTTAAGAGGTCCTACCCGACTGTTCCTAATAAGAAGAAATGTCTGAAGAAAATGAGTTTAGGCCCTATCAAAATCAAATAATCTAAAGGAAACATTATATAATTTCCTTTATGCAAATTTTACTTAAGATTTCACGTAAACTTTACTTCACAAAAATATAAACTATAATGCATGTTATAGGCTACTAAATAGTGTGTGTGTGGGGGGGGAAATACTCTCAATAAGACTCTAAAGTGACCTTGAATGTCTTTTACTTTGAGAAATGATTTTAAGTTTTCTTTCTTTTTAATCTGAGGGGATCTTTCCCATCCTGCAGGGGTGAAGGTCCGGCAGAGTGCAGCATTGCCAAAGCAGTACCTGTGAAGCCAGAGGGCCTGGTGAGGCTTCTGAGGAGAAGTGTCTCACTTCCCAAGTTCTAGTTGGGAGCTCACAAAAAATATCTGAAAGCTGAGACCTCTGGGCTAACCTTAGTCTATGTGTACATGCTAGAGAAACACACACTTCCTACACACACAGACACCTTGACTGTTTAATGCACTATGGGCAAAGTGGATGAAGGTTTCACACAGAAAATTTAGTCTATGTCATATCTAAAGCGGAATTAATTTCACTTATAGAGAAAACCCTAATTGATTTTTGTTCTCTTTGAAATCTACAGCTTGTACTCTTCTAGATAACTGGGATTGTTTTTTTCTAAGAAGCAAAGCTATCTTTTAGAATCGATGTGACGCTCTTTCCTAGAACAACAGTGATTACTATGAAGAGGCACTAGCTTTGGATTTCTCTGTCTAAAAGTGAAGTAGGGTCAAGTTTACATTTGTACTCTCAAGATTCAAGGTTAAGATGACCCAGTTAGACTGTTGTAAAGTGCATAAATATAAATTAAGAATAGATTCAGGACTTGGCTCTTCTGAATTGTAAGTATGTAGACACTTGTCCAAATGATACAAATTAAGTTATTATGAGAATATATTATGTCCAAAATACTATAAAAATTAATACTCAGAAAAATGATAAACTGTTTTCAAATGCCTATAGACTCACTTCCTGAAGAAGTAAATACCACACAACAGCTTTAGAAAACATTGTGGTTAAATGATCAAATTACAATCAGAGGAACTGTTTTAAGAGTAATTGTTCACACGTTGAGTGCCGAACTTCCGTCAGCATAGCACAGTTATTCAACAGCATGGCCACCTTCATTCCTTCCACTTACAAACATTCTTTCAATGTTCATTAATTAGAGGAGACAGGCAATAGTTGGAGCTGGCCATTTTCCTATTTTCTTAAGCAACATGTTTACATCATTCTTAAGTATTTTTACCTCTTCTTTTATGAAGTATAATGGAACTGGTTCAAATGCTAAGCAGGATGCCAACATTTCTGAGAGGTGATATATTGTTGATTATTCTTCAGTCTCATACGAATCTTCTTATTGAATCAGAAATTTGAATTGTCAAGTAGACACTTCCACAGGTTTTGTTAATCAAACATTAATTTTGTTAATGAAAATTCTACCGAAAAGGGGGGGGGGGTCTCCCGGGGGTGGGGCGCCAGCCTTAGGGGCCACGCACGCGGTCCTGCTCTGCAGGCACGCGTCTGCGGCCTGCCCACCAGCATCCCGGCTCTCAGCACTAGCTGAGTCACGCTCCCAGAGAACTTGTTGATTCTGACAGTAATGCCTTCATGCATCTTCAGCCAGCATTTCGAAGACCATACCACCTTTCAAGTGTTACACCTTCTTGTATCATCAAACTGTTCACCAAAACCCAGAAATCCTCATCCCTAGCAAGTCCTCATTTCCTGAACAGGCAGCTGTCTCTGTGGTCAACAGTTTCAGCAGTGCTCTCTAGCGCAGACCTGCCTGGAACGGTGTTCTCCACTCTTGCCATGGTTTTGTTTTCCCAGGCTTTTGGTTTGTTTTCATAACCTGCACCAAGTTGGATTTCTGTTTTTCCTCTGACTGGGAGTGCTTCCCTCTAAACTCCCATTAGTGCAGTGGCATTTCCTCTCGTGACTGTGACATGTGTTTTGAGTGCTGCCATTTCAATGTGCTATCTAGCCATTCCGATTTCCTTGTGCGTTCGCCCTCTCCTCTAATCCTCCTCTCTGAGCCATCTTGGCCCTGCAGATAGTTGTTCTGGACAGGTGACGTTTTTCAAGACATGCAACAATGACTGGACTGCTGGATTGCCAGGCCTGCTCCGAGGGCTGTGGCCTGAGGTCCCAGTGAGGCTGTTGGAGGAGCCCTCGGCCACGGGGGGCAGCCCAGGGCCATGCATGATAGAACTAGAACACGGCACAGCCCAGGGCCAAGCATGATAGATAGAACTAGAACACGGCGCAGCCCAGGGCCATGCATGATAGAACCAGAACACGGCGCAGCCCAGGGCCATGCATATGATAGAACTAGAACACTGCTGAAGGACAGAGGCGCTGGTCCATGGGGACCCAGATCTAACTAGGGCCAAAGAGGCCTGGCTGGAGCCCCGGCACTGGTAGGGATGAAGAAGGCCTCTACGGAGAAGCAGACTTTATTGCTGGGCTAGTCCAGAGGGAAACACCCCCAACTTATCTGGGCAGAAAGCCGAGGAACTGGAGGTGGACACATAGGAGAACTTTCCTTCTGCGGTCCTTCCTCTGGGGGCTCCGGTCTGTGCTCTGCCTGGGTGAAGGTGTGGTGCTGGCTCTCAGCCAGCCCTGTGAGGGTGGGGAGCCCACAGGGCCTGGGCGTGCTGCTGAGGAGCTCAGCTCACTGCTGGGAGGCACGTGCAGCCTCTGCCCTTGTCTACGCACACTCACGGGATCCGTTCCTTCCTAGCCGCCGCACTCACGCACCCCCCTCTGCCCGCTCCCCTGCGGGTGGACAGGTGGCGTTTGCCGCTTTGGCCCCAGGATGGCCAGGAATATGCACAGCTCCCAAACAGCCTTCACTGTAGTCACTTCTGCCTTTTGGTAAAAAGTGTTTTTAAAAAATTATTGAATGCGTTCATGTTCTCGCAGGCTATAGGTATCTAGTGACTTTTATCTTTACAAATATTCTCATAAATTGAATCTAACATGCATTACTATATTTTATTTAGATGTGCCACCTGCTCTCAATTGTTCCTTCTTAAATTTCAGACTTTCCTCCTAGGATCATTTCCTTTCTTTCTTTCTTTTTTCTTTTTTTTTTTGCCTGTCATGAGGGCCTGGGCACTGTCTCTAGGCTTCTTTGGCTCAAGGCTAGTGCTCTACCACTTGAGCCACAGCGCCACTTCAGGCTTTTTTTCTGTTTATGTGGTGCTGAGGCATCGAACCCAGGGCCTCATGCATGCTAGGCAAGCACCCTACTACTGAGCCACCTTCCCAGCCCCCATTCCCTTTACTTCTAAATTGTGTGATTAAAGCCTGGGGGAAGGAGAAAAAGGGAGATGGTCAGGAAGCACTGGACACGTGAACAGACTGGTTAAACGGTAACTCCCTTGTACACCATTTTAAGTTTCGAGAATAAAAGGTAATCAAGTAAGGTGTAGATGGTAGTATATTCCTTAGTTTCTACTTGCCTGAAAATATCTTTTTATTGTTGGCCATATATTTCATTTTTAGCAGATTTTTTTCTCAAATATAATTTAACTTAAAATTTATTTTCTCTCAATACTCTGAAGATACTGTTCCTTTGTCATCTGTCTTACCGTGGTGATTAATTAACTACCGGTTGGACTGTCATTCTATGTAGGTAATGAGTTTTCGTCATGCTGGCTGATTTGCGTTTGTATTTGACTTTGACGATCCATACTTTCAGTGTGATTTATTCAGATGTGGCTTTTGTTTTATTTATGCTACTTGGAACTCATTGGGATTCTTGAAAATTATGCAAAGTTCTACTTCATTACTTCTTTAAATAATATCTTTCAAACATTTTCTCTATTGTTTCCTTCTGTAAATCTAACATTTGAAACTTCAAATGTTCATGTTTTGTTACCTCTATGTTATACTGTAAATCCATTTCTTTTCTGGCTGCATTTTGGATATCTACTCCAGGTCAAGTTTCAGATGTAAGTTTTGATTTCACTTTTTACCTAGGGCTTATTTGCTACTTAGCCTATTTATAATAATATTGGTGCCAATATTTGTAATGATGAATTCTAACATTTCTTGCGGGTGTTTAATATCTTTGGAAGTTTCTGACAGTCTTGTTTCTTATTCATTTGTTATATCACAGAAAGCATATTTGTATTCTTTGCCTGATCATTTCAAATTCTTTAAAAGTTTCCAGGTTTGGAGCTTTACAACGTCGGTGTGGGGGGGGGGGGAGGATTGGGAGGAGAGGGGAGGCTGGGAAGGGATTTGAAGGGTAAACAAAGGAGGAGGCTGCAATGCTTGGTAAGAAATATATGCATTATCCTGCCCATGTAATTATAACCCCTCTGTACAATATGTTCACATATAAAAAAAAAAAAGTTTCCAAGTTTGGATGTGAATTTTCTCTGTTGTGGCAGGTCATTTCCATGAGGTTTCTGCTTTTTTTTCTTGCTAGCTCTATGAAGCATTATCTGAGATGAAGCATTATCTGAGCCCCTAAGATGGTCCCGGCTCATTTCAGCCCAGTGTCTACCACTGTCCACACAAACTTAACCCAGATAATGTGGCAGGCTTCAGACTCCACACACCACGTAGTAAGAGCGACTACTGAGTGGCTCCAACTTGGATAAAGATAGGCAACATTTCCTCCTTTACCTTGAGCAAGAGCCAAAAAGGCAAGGCTCCTGCCCAGGCCCTCACAAGCGAGAGCACCGCACTCTCCAGCTTTGTATGGGATTGTGTCACTGCCCTCTCCAGCCTGGACAGGACCTAGACTTCAAACTGCTGCCCTCACCCCCGAAATCAGGGCTTGCCACAAGGTGGCGCCCGGCTGGAGTTCACACAGTTCACTCTGGAAGTTTCCTCCTAATTTTTGGCATAGAAATATTCCTTACTAGCACAACTGTTCCTGTAGAGATACATACCTTTAATTTAATTTAGTATCTTTCTATAGAGTATACTACAAAGGGGTTTTTAGAGATTTCAGTTGACCATGCTACAAGAAATAGCATTGTGATATAAATTAATTTATACTACATTGACAATGGAGGTAAGTTACATATTCAACAAGCAAAAGATTTGATTTTCAGCACCACTACAGAGTTTCCTGTGTTGCCTGATTTGAAACCAAATCCTTAGAGAATTATTTATTCTATTATGACTAAATCTCATCAGTTACCATCAAGAAATAGGAAAGGCAGTCAGTCAACAGCTGAAATAGATTTTCAAACGAACTTAGGTGTCCATAAAGACAAGGTGGAGACCAGCAGGTTACAAACCAGAGGATGGACAGAAAAATGGTTGGGTAGATGAGTGATTACTGCATGTACTGACACATACCGACAGCTAAATTATGTATTTGTTCCTAGATATTATGTCTATGATAACATGCCTCTTAGTATACATGTGTGTATATATTCATACTTACCAGTTCTTCCCTCTAAAAATATAAACTTTAATTCCATGCCAGTAGGAAAGTCACAGGTTGTATTATGCTTTGATATCCGTGATTGACGCGCACATCATTATTTTTCTCCAGGGTTTCTCTCTTCAGAATTTGCATTAATGAGTGCGTGTGCCTGGTGCCTCGCCCGGCGTGAGGAGGAATGCGTGCGTGACTGCTGCCTGCCGCTGCTATCAGCGTGCCATCAGCTGCAGACTGGCAAGGGAAGGCGCCTCTAATGACTTAACTCAAACACTGTACCTGTTGCTGCTGACAGACTTTGTTCCTTGGAGGAGATATGAGCTGCCAGCTGGCTGTGACAGTTTGCGAACTAACACTGACATTTGTGTTGGCACCGTGATGGTATTTACAGTTCAGAAAGGATAGGCAGTCAGAGTGGGCTGGACCCAAAGATTTCTGAGGTAAAAAGTACACAAAATACAAGCAATAAACGTGACCATAATCATAAAATTATTCTTAAAATAACTTCAGAGCTTGGGGTCCCGTTTCTAGAAGCATCTGTTCTCTGTGAAGCATATGGCATATGCTTACAGAGAGAGAAAAGTTACAAAGAACAGGGGCTGGTGATTCAGTTATATAGCTGGCCAGCCACAACACATTTTCTAATAGTCTACCATGTCAGAAAACTGCCAAAGAAAAGTAGGAAGAGAGAAAGCAGAAAGGAAAGCTCTGAATGATACGGAATATAAATAAAAGATATCAGCACTGGGACATAAGATTGATGTTAGATCTCTTTTCTTTGTCTCTTGGCAGGCTCAGAACAAGCCCCTTCCCGTAGAGTCTTCTTTTCTGCCCACAACTAACACTTTGTAAGGAAGTCTGAGTTGACACATTTCAGCAAGTCACCTGGGAAACTGTGAGGCGCTGGACGCTTCGTCTGGTCCCTGATGCCGGCCATTGGGTTCCTAGGGGCCCTGGAATGTATTTTTGGTAGGCTAATGAGTTGGCGGATGGCGAGGAGCCGTAGGAAGGTTTAGGCTGGGGCCAGCTACCAGAAAGACGAGGGCAGAATTAAGAGAGTTGGCACCATCAGCCCACTGTCCAACATCCAGAGGCCAGAGGAGTTCGAGGTTCAGTGGGTGAGCAATGACTACAATGGCTTGAGTCACGCCTGAGTAGCAAAGGCACTGTGTACCCCCAGAGGGCAGGGTGTGGGCAGGGGGGCTTCTGGTAGCCAGAGGAACCCCAAGGGGGAGACACAGGCCCCTCCCCACCCAAGCTCTACTTTGCCCTGTGCCTCTCCTCAGCCGCGTTCTTTGGATGATTGTTCATAAATAAGCCAGAAAGTGGAAAATAAGAGTGTTCTTGTGCCCCTCTGGGTCACCCTAGCAAACAGAGAGGGGGGCTGTGGGGACCCTGATTTAAAGCAGAGGGGAAATGTGGTACTGGGGTTGGCATGAGAGGAAGGGGTAGGTTGGAGCAGAGTCCTGGTCCTGTGGGACGGGAGGCGGTCTCCAGGCAGATGGTGTCAGAACAGACCTCAGTTAGAGGCCACTCAGTAGTCTCCACGGCTACAGAGCACTAGCCTGGTGCTGGGAGAAATTCCTAGACTTTCTGGGGTTGCGGACGCTTGCTGTGTTGACTGTTAAAGTTGGAAGAGTGACGACTCTGTGTGTGCCGTGTGTGTGTGTGTGTGTGTGTGTGTGTGTGTGTGTGTGTGTGTGTGTGTGTGTGTGTGTGTATGTGTGTGTGTGTGTGAGAGAGAGAGAGAGAGAGATGTATGTGTGTGTGTAAGAGAGAGAGGTGTGTGTGTGTGTGAGATTTATGTGTGTGTACGCGCGCACACACAGGTGCATGCACATCACTAAAAGTAGTTTTCACTAGATAAGTGACACTGGAAGGCAATACTACAGGGAGAACTTTCTGTGAATGTTTTGAACACATGTGTATATTATCCCCCCAGGGTGAACTCGATGGGCATGTTTGTCTCTGTTTTAGTTTCTTAGTAAACACTAGAGTGAAGACTCTGCTCAGGTACTCACAGCTCGCGTGCCGGCGCAGTCTGGGGACTGGCATTCACCTCGCATCCGGTTTGGAATTAAGACGTCTTCCCAGCAAGATGGACCCTTGGAAAGAAAAAATCTCATCATGTTGTTGCCCCATTATAATGCAAATGTCCTCGCTCGCATATTTTCTAGCGTCTTTCCATTCGCATGGTGCCGTGGTAAGACAAGAAAGCAAGCAGCGCTGCCACCTTTCCATGCACATCCACACATCCACACAGGCCTCTCCAGACGCTTCGCGAGATCCACTAGGTCAAAACCATCATCATAAATATATACGTCTACTAGGCACTTGGGTTTAGAGATGTCATTTTCCCACTCCCATTCCTCCCCCAGGGTCCTGTTGAAATGTGGCTTCCCAGGAAGTTCATCTCTCCACCCCGCCGGCCTCTCTCCTTTGCTTCACAGCAGCTATTCCTGCCCAGTAAGTGACATGGCTGGCGAATGGTCGTCTGCATCCCATAAGACGTGGGCTTTGCAGGGCAGACCTTGTGTGTCCACCGCGGCCTCCCCGCACCTCCGGACCGGCCGACCCGAGACATGCGCAGCAAAGGCTCGGAGCACCCAAGGAATAAAAATGCCAATAACAGCAGGAGTCTTTGTATTAAATCAGGGGAAAAACACACTTAAGAGGAATGGGTCAGTTAGTACATTACTGTCAAAAAGAGGTGACAGTATTCCAAGTGTCTGTTTCATAACCTTTGTCTAAGTTTCTACACCGCTATGATGGCTCCAAATGCACAAAGAGTTCTGTGTATTTTGTTTGCAGATGGTTTGAACACAGTTCTATGAAATAGCCCAAATCCTCAAATAAACAAACATCCACAGCCAAATTAAATACTGTGCGGCGACTATCATTTCTTGTTCTTCGCATGAAGAATACCCTGGGTCCCTAGGAGGGCGCCTAGGTGGATGTGAAGAAAAATTGCCAAGAAATGCAGATGCAATCTCTATCTTTCGGGGTAGTTTCCTCATCTGATAAATACTGTCTTAAGTTCATTGTGGTTTTAATTGTGGATTGTAAATGACAATGGGTATAAGGAAATTACTCACCAAAAACCTCGGGGCAGTGTGGGGCGCGCCTGCCCCTGGGCCTTGGGAGCCCTGGCAGCCACCTCCGGCTGGGAGGCACGGCAGCCGTGACACCAGCGCCTGTTCTTTCTAGAAATGAGCGATAGGCTGGAGAAGTGGAAAAGTCTCTGTGCCTGCCGGACTTTGCCGAGATCCTAAAATGTTCTAGAGACAAAGGGCAGATTCGCCTGCTCAGAAGCAAATGTGAAAACGGAATGTTACAGACCCAGTCACACCTCCAGAGCTCAGAAGTTAAAACCCTGCATCTTCCATAGGCACCAATTAAATGGAATTAAATAGAGGAGAGGTAAAAGCACTTTGGGGCTAACAGAGAGTTGGAAATGGGGCTCCAGGCTCAGGAGGATGACAGTTTGAGGAGAGCTGAAGTGAGCGGGTGTCGGCCTTGGCAGTCCAGCGTGGAGAGGGCCACAGAGGGAGGGAGGAAAGTGCTGAGCTGGGTCTCTGTGGACGGGAGCAGAAGGACCTAGGGAGATGGGCAGAGGGCTGAGAGGTGTCTGGCACTGAATGGGGAAGGTTCAGAGGAGCAGGGTCTGTGGTACCAGACACTTGCAACTGAGCTGTGTCTAAGTCCCAGGGGCCAAAGGGTCCCCAAGGGTCAGCTCGAGCATTCGGCTCACAGCAGCTGGCATCTTACAGCAGAAAGTAGTGACTATCCAGGGAAGCTGTGCAGGAGCAAGAGCCACTGTCACTTGCATGCATGTACACACGCGCGCATATACACATGCTCACACACATCTACACAGGACACTTAGTCACATGTTCATTCACAGACACCACAATGCACCACATCCACACACCACACACGCCTCACATATACTTACACGCATGCACACAACAGAACACATGCCACATTCGCACACACACACACACATATAAGGACGCTTGCACGCACAACTGTTCTAGTCTAGAGAAAACACAGAACGTGTGAAGCTGAGCTACCCCTGGAGAAGACAGAGCCACTCAATAGCAGCCACTTAACCCAGACCTTTGGAGGCCTCGGATTTTGAACTCACAGTTCATTAGCCCTCACCTCTGCGTCGGCGGGAGCTAGGGCACACAAAGTCCCAGCAGCCCGGAAGCTGCTCTTGTTAAAAGTTTATAGTCAGCCTGGCCCGCCTGGCATTGGAGCGCTGGGGCTTGAAGGAACTGCTGTGGGTGGCACGCAGACGGAGCCGTCTGGAGAAGGGAGGCACTTCGCTCTTCAAACCCAATTCCTTCCTCCTCTCAGGGAGTCTGGATCGTGCTTTGTGTTGGTCAGAGAGCTCCCCATGACCAGATTCCATTCCCCATGAAATCCCAGGCTCCAAGCCCCTGGCCGGCATCCTGCGCGGCCGCTCCCCACACCCCTCCCGAGGCAGAGCAGGGGATCTGACCCTGGCCTGACCGCTCAGCCTGTCCTGCAAGTCCTCCTAGCGAGTCACACCCCATGGGGGGGGGGTGCTGTCCTGGGGTCCAGGACACAGAGTCACACGGTTAGTCATCAGGCAGTTCGTATCAGGTATTTATTGTTTGCTCCTTAGTGTTTAGTGTCCGAATAGCAATTAAAACATTTTTTCACAGACCTATTTTTGTTAGTATATATTAATTTAAAAAAAAAGGATTTCATTATGATGTTTCCACATACCCATATAATGGACACTGACAAAATTCACGCTTTTTGGGGGGTATGGGTGTTAGAGCTTGAACTCAGTGCCCAGGTACTGTCCCTGAGCTATTTTGCTCAAGGATAGTACTCTACCATTTGAGTCCCAGTTCCACTTGCAGAATTTCTGATGGTTAATTAGAGAGTAGTCTCACAGCCGGGCACTGGTGGCTCACACCTGTAATCCTAGCTACTCAGGAGGCTGAGATCTGAGGATTGTGGTTCAAAGCCAGCCCTGGCAGGAAAGACTGTGAGACTCCTATCTCCAATAAACCATCCAAAAACTGGAAGTGGCATTGTAGATCAAGCCTTGAGCTGAAGACCTGAGGGACAGCGCCCAGGCCCAGAGTTTAAGACCCACGACCGACCAAAAAAAAAAAAAAGAGAGAGAGAGAGAGAGTAGTCTCACAGACTATCCTGCCCAGGAAGGCTTAGAACCATGATCCTCATTTCTCAGGCATCTGAGTAGCTTGAATTAGTGACCTATGCCACTGATGCCTAGCTTAAAACAAATTTTAATGAAGCCCTGAATTCAAATCCTAGTACCACTCTCCAAAAAATTAAAAGATCTATGTAACAAATCCTACAATTTTCATGAGGTAAGATAAAATATGCTATATAATATGCTAAATTCTTTGTGTTGTGCAGCAAATTTATGAAAAATTCCATTTAGAATTTTATTTCAATCATAATATAATGATGTAAGTAGTAAAATTAACTAGAATTCTATTAGCTATAGGACCCAACCCAGTGAATTACATACACTATTTTTTCTGTACTACTCGTAGCATCAGTACAAATGCTCACCTAATTTCACAATAGAAACATATATCTAGTAAATCCATGTCCTCACAAAGCAGATTTGTGACTTTAGAAAATCCTGCATTGTGACTAATCATTGCACACTGTGCATGAAAACTGCTAAAGACTTAGTTTTCAGCTTGGAGCTATTGGACACTTTAAGAAGTAGGGTCTAGAGGCAAGTCTTCTGGTTATTAGGGGTGAGCTTTCAAGAAGATTTGTGGGATTCCGCCTCTTTCTTTCTTTTTTTAATTGTAGTTTCTGAAGCAAAAGGCTTTCTTCCATGTCTCTCTCATAACTTGCCACAGATCCAAAGCAATAATCAACTGCCGTGGACTGACGCCTGAAAAACTGTTAGATAAAACAAATCCTTCCTCTTTTTAAGTAAATTTATCTCAGGTACTTGGTACAGTAATGGAAAACTGATTAATGTACCAACTATAGCAGGCTTGATTGAGTTGTCTTGCTGGTCAGATCTCTCCCTGATCCTGTTACTGGACAGTCGGTGAGCTAAGAAATGTCTCCACACTTTTAAATGGTTGAAAAGCATTAAAAGAACATGCTATTTCATGACACATGGAAAGTATGTGAAATTGAAGTAAGTTTCAGGGCACAACCAAGTTTTGTAGACAGAAGGCTATGTAGACAGTCTCTGATTGGTCTGACGGTTGCCGGGCAGAGCTGTTTACTCACAACACAGGCTACGTGATCTGCAAACTCTACAGACTTTACTATCAGGTCTTCATGGGAAAAGAATAGGGGCAGTTTGGGTACTACAAAATCATAATAGTTGCACAAGTAACTGTGTCAAGGGAGAAATATTTCAATGGGAACCTTGGTGCAGCTGACCAGAGCTGAGAAGGTGTAAAGCCACAAAGAGCCACACAGGCAGACCTCAGAGCAGCGGGTCCTCCAGTTATCTGAATCAGTGAGTGAAAATTCCAACTACAGATGTCAGGTTAGTGTTCTAACCTACAGAAAAGTATGAAGTAGAATACTTCATAAATCTACCAATAAGATGATGCATGCAAATCAGAAATTCATTGATTCCAAAGTAGAAAACAGTGATAAATTCTATAAAGTATAAACTTGAACTTTCAGTTTAAAACATTCCAAAAATAATTCTGTTTTAACATGCCAAATCTAGTGGCAGATTGAAGGCTGTAGCAGGCTATTTCCTATCCATATCATTTTGACAAGGTCAGACAGGGAAAGTAAAAGGTGGTTCTTCCTGAGTTACCCAAATGAGCTCCTCATTCTACTCTCCATACATGGTATAGGCATTACTGGTTAAAACAAGTCTCAAATCCTGTTTTCCAGAATGTTACTACAAACTGTCACCTTCGCAAGGTTGTTTTTTTTTTTTCTTGCAGAGTTATTGTTATTATAACATTGGGGTTTACTTAAACTATACTTGTTACCAATGATCTCATGTTGCCATCAAATTCATTACATTAAAAATATTTCCTTGAAAAATTCCACAAATAAAGTCATAAAAATAAACTTAAGGGAATAGAATTATTTTGAAATTTGTCATATCATATTGGAGTATAAGACAGCAAAAGCAAAACTGTCTTTAAAATAGCTGTAGTCTAAGTTTTGAAACTTTCATCTATTAATCACCATCTGCAACAAAATGGGGAAGTGAGGGAACTTTGAAGCTCAAGAATCTGTTTCAGAACTTTTCCACTAGTTTCTAAGGTATGTCTGACCTAGTTTCATCCATCCATTCTAAACATCCATCCGTTCCAAACAATGCTCCTCATCTGAAAACGTGGGGGAAAAATACTTCCTTCATGTTCGGGACAGTGCCTGGCATATCCTGACCTCTATGCTTTTTTATTTTTAATGGCCGCAGTTGTACTAGTTCTTTGTTCTTAAAATAGAACTTTCTAGGTAGCTTATTTTTAGTTTACTCAAAAGCTTAGCACTAAGATGCTACTTCCAAGGGGAATTGACATAGCCCCAGTAGATATTTTTTAATTCTTTTATTTCTCAATTCTCCTATTAAACAACTACTCCCAGGGATCACAGCCCTATCAAGAAAATGCCACAGGGAGCTGTTAGAGTAGACATCCGCATGAGTTGCGTAGTAGATTCTCTCCTGCACGTCCATCTTTCTCCACGGGTTTTGAGAGGCTCTGCTTGAGGCAAAGCTAAGCAAAGTGCTTTGGTGCTAGCAGAGGCTCTGTGATGCAATTATTAGGAAGTTAGCAAGAACAACAATAAAGAAAAATACCCTCTGAAAAAGAAAAATATCCTCTGAACAAAAACATTCTTCTACTCACCCAATATTTATCGAACACTTCTTAACCACTGTGAATTAAGTAATAACATAAAGAGAAGAATCCCTTTCCTTGAAGATTTCATAGGGTAACTACAATGAACAAAGCACACCCATTCAAATGAGTAAAACAATTTAGGCGCCTGTACCCAATACTGACAAAGTGTAAATCCACTGCAACCCACATACTACCAGTGTAAGTAAGAACTAGTATAGTACTGTAGATACTGATTAGGCCTGTTTTAAAGAAGCAAACCTATAACTAACACAAGCCATTCAACTCCCAAATAGTCACCTAGAACATGAAAATTTGCCCACGTGAAGAATTGAATGTACTTTTTCCTAACTGTAATTCATAATGACTCCAAACTAGGGCTTCATCCACATATCTATTGAAACTCTGAACAAATGAATGAATAAAACGTACCGGCAGAGTCAATTTCCCTGGGGCTGTAACTGAGCCAGCTTCAGCTTTCTGCTCCCTGTTGGCTGGAGGGCTCCTCCCACTATTTGCTATGCAGGCATCAAAATGGTGGAGTGTATCCAGCCTGGCAGAGTTTACTTTCTGTTTTTGTTTCCTGCTATGCAGTTCCCAGTAATCAAGGAAGTCTTAGATGCTATAATAAAGGGTGAGATAGGTAGATGCCTAGACATTGTACTACTCTTCTGTATTCTATTGGCTAGAAGGAAGTCACAGTTCGGGGTTATGCTTAAGAGAAGAGATTTCACAACGACACATACACCAGGCAGTGTAAGGTCACTGTGGTCTGTGTATGCCCCTGCTCACCTATTTCTGACAAAATGAACATTTGAGAAATGATAACTCAGCATGTGTGCTAAGTTCTCATGCTATCTCTTCAATATAGACATATTTTCCAGTTAAAATGTGTGAATATTTGAACAGTATCCTGGAGTACTTCTCTTAAAATTTCAAACAGGGAATGTAATTTCCAAGTTCAGGAGATATTAAAACATAAATACTAGATAGAACCAGAAACTGGGATTCTATTTATTCTGGCAAGTTAAACTTGAAAATATCATCACATTTTATAAAAACAAACAGAAACATGTTTTGCTGTAATGAATGTATATACTCTTTTCTAACTTGATTATACCCTGTGACTTCTTAGAGCAGTAACATTTTAGACTTTTACCTCTGAACACTTAGGTGAAATCTCTATACAGTTAATTCGGCAGAAAAAATAATAGAACACTACAGTGTACACAAAGAGATTTTTTTTATCAGCTATTCCTTCAAAGTAAAGAACACTAAGAAGTAAAGAGTAACTAAAAAAAATCTTCATAAGATTACTAGTCTGGTCCTTGTTAATATTTTTCCTTCTTCGTTTATATATTGTATCAATAATAAAATCTCCATCCTTGAAAATATTTTACGTGGTATACAAGGAAGCTAAAGAGTCTAAGGTGATTTGGCAAATTCCATCTAATCTTCTAGACAATAGTGACTGTCACAAAGGCAGTGGCAGGGACATTGCCTGGTATTTAGGTAGCACTGGGTTGTTGCCCACATTCTAGCCAAACCTGATTTCTAGCGAAATCTCTTAGGGCCACACTGCAGTGCTTGGAGCCACAGGTTAATGGTCTGCTCACAAAAGAACTACTTCCCAAGAAAACCACTTGGTACTCACATGGTAGATGGGCTTGTCTTGTTTGTTAATTGTTGACGACTGTATTTCCATAAAAGGGTATCCATCGTGTCCATTAATCGGTTAACTCTCAGCGCGGTGATCTTCCTTTGTTGTATCACAAGGAGTATTTGAAGTCCATGATTTTGGTGACAAGCGTACATGATTATAGCAAAGGCTGAGCCACAGGGCTGGGTGGAGCTGGGGAGGGGAAGTTTGGCGCTGCAGCCCAGGATGCAGACTGGAAGACCCCATGGGGGGTTGAAGGGCACATGTTCAGGTGGTGCCCTGGCAGGATTGGGAAGTCGCTGGCCTACCAAGATCAGTGGGCTGATCTCCAGAAGGTCTTTCCAGCTGGGAGTTAATTTGGGGGTGGGGGGTTAGTGGGGAGGAGAACAATTTCCAGAAGTGACTATGCTGGAAGAAAAGTGGAAATTCTGTTTTCCAAGGTTTTCACCTGTTCTGTTAGTGAAGCTGCTGGAGAGCTCAGATGCACGTGAAGATGCTGGTGCTTGAAGAAAAGAATTCTTACAGCACACTTTTGTGCCAAATTTTAAGTTGGCACATCACTAAAATGTTGTTCTACAGCTGCAGTATTTTTTACTTCTGTATTTAAGCACCTCCACAGTTAGAGGTGTGTTTGGTATAGCTAACTAAATCCTTATAAACTACCTCCAGCATTTTGCCCCACTGTGTGGCAGGTCCATTCCAATTTCCTTCCGTTATTATACAGAGTAACTAATATATTCTGCACTGAAAGCCTTGAAACTTGAGTATTTTTTTTTTTGCTTATGTGGTGCTGGGGAATCGAACCCAGGGCCTCATGCATGCAAGGCAAGCGCTCTACCACTGAACCACCTTCCCAGCCCTGAAACTTGAGTATTAAGGGACCTGTACGTGTCCCGCTCAATATCATCTACAGAAACAAAGCAATGACACAGCATGAAATTGGCCGGCTCTCCAATGGTTGGTTAGGATCTTTCTAGTGTTTTATCTGGACAGATGCAGAAGCAGACCATATCTTCCTCCAAACATAAGCTTATCAATGGTTTCTGGCTACTGATTTCCTCTAATTCTTTAGGCGATATAGTTCATCTTTTTCTCTTTTCATCAGGATTTTTATCTACTACCATATACTACCATCTGTATCTTAAAATACATTAATTAGATGTTATTTTTAAGTCAGTGGTTCATAAGTTCTTCAACAAATAATGACTATTACTTAATAATATGTGAAAGATATTTTTCTAGCCTCAAGGAATAAAGCATTGATCAGAGTTTGATACTCAAGAGGATAAATGTGATTAAACAAATAATGCATATATGTTGAGGGTACATAAGAAGGTAAAGTGACCAACACTTCTAGAAGAAAATCTCTGAAAGCTGAGACTTATAGAATCAGTGGGTATCAGATAGGAGAGAAGAGAGTTTTATGAGGTGCAGAAGAATTCTGAGCAGAAAGAAAAATACCAGCTACTATATTTCCAATGAAAGAACTTCACAGGTATATGTAATTTCCTATACCTCCAAATATACAACACTACTACTTGAAAGCACTATTGGATTGAAATGCACCTTTAGCTATCATAGCATGGAAGATACTGGATCCAAAGCAGTGGGATGCTGAGAGAGTAACGGGGTCTTTGTATGTCAGAATCATATTGACTGGGTCTGAAATCTAAGTGATTCATTCACCATCCATACTCAGTGCAACTTACAGCAATGAGTAAACCACAGGACAAGGAAAATAGTGTCATTCCAACAGAAAGAGATTTAGGCGATCTAAGCTCTGCTGGAGAGCTTATTGGTCACTATTTTCTTAGTAAAATGCAGACAGTAAAAGATGAGAGTCAAATAAGCTAAGGAACAAGCTAATTAGTGTAATACTCCTTTGAAGCAATAACCAACCATATTATATAGTCAGTGGAAGGCTTGTGCAGTGGTAGGAGCAGGCTCGCAGCCTTTCTTTATACCACTCCAAACCAAGTGCCACTTCTAAGAAGAAACACTCAGTGCATAATGCATGCAGTTGCCACCGGTGTCAACAGTTCCCAAGCCAGTGTCTCTGCCTGTGTTCATTGTCCCACGCCACCGAGTTCATGCACCAGATGCTTAAGCAGAATGCTCAGCTGGCATAGGAGATTTCCCACTAGAACTTGATCTTGATCGCATGGAAGACATAATTTGGCATGTAATTTACTTCCACTACTAAAAGGTATTTCATATAATAAAAAGCAAGCATTTCACAATCTAATACTTGACATTGTACTTTTCCCTTCCAAGAGAATTATCATAAGAAAAAGAATTGCATCTCTTAAACAAATCTGCATTCTTGTAAGTGAAACAATTTCTACTCTGCTGAGTTTTGACACAGTCGATCACCGTCATTATTTACCGAGAGGCCGTCCACCCAGGGTGCAAAGGCGCTAAATGCACCAAATGCCAAACACAATGCTTATTCCTTTGCAAATCCCGTTACCAAACCACTCCTAACCCACAAGACGCCTTCCACTCTCTTACTAAGTGTTCACAGCTTCCCTGCAGGGACATCACAGGGATGTGGGATTTAAATGGAAGCCATTTTTTTTTTTGTCCTATTTCTTTTGAATTTAAACAATGGAGACAAATAGAGACTTAAACCTACAGTGATTTGCTTTTATGCATTCTTCACAGATTTAATTTAGGAGAACTGTATGATTATCTTCATCTGTTCAGATTCTCACCACTAAAAATAATCTGGCTGTTGCTGGTGTAGAAATGTGCTGCGGCTCAGCTTCGAGGCAGAGATGGAGTAGTGTTTCTAAGCTGAGAAGGTAGCGCTCATTTCAATTCAAGACATGCCAATCTATCTGAATAACATTTACTATCATGGAAGGCTTTGTGGTTATATCAGCTGGCTTTATATCTTGATAATTATGCTTGGAACTGGACTCAGCTTATTAAGTGAGATAAGAAGCTTATTCGATTTCTAGAGAATGTCCAGATACCATCACCTAATAAACATTATTATTTAGTTCTTAAAACTTTATGAATAACATAGCCCATCTAGTGTGTCCTGAGCTCGAAAGGCTAATGCTAAGCTTTAATTTTATTTTCAAGAAAGGGAAAGGAAGATACAGTACATGTTTAAAACCACGAAGAGATCATATTTTATTCAGTTTTTCTATTGCTTTCATTGGTATAATTAGCTGCCTGCAAATGTATATCCGTTGGATGAGACCATCTTGGCCATTAGCTAGAAGCTAGATATTCTGCAGTGGTGGAGGAGAGTTTTTCAGGACTTAAGTGCGAAGCTGGCCAGATGAGGACTTTGGAAGAAAGAGTGAAGAACACGGCTTTCCAAGGGTCACAAGGGCAAGAGAACGTGGCTGAGCCCCTCCTGCGGACACTGCCCTTGTGCAATCATCAGCATCCCCTCCGCCTCCTCCTGACGACTCTGCTCTAAGCTGAGCCGGACTGTTAGCCCTGTGTTTTCTCTGGACAGCAGATTCATGGGCAGGGTCTACTCTTGCCCTTTGTGGCAAGTTTGAGGGTTTGAGGGCCTATAAAGAGCAAGGCCTTACAAAATTATTAAGACAAATCGATTTAAAACCAACAGAAGAGCTGGTTTTTCCTTGAGAAGCAGAACATTATGGTTCAGTTTAATACGCATGGAGTATCTGTTCTACTCTATCAATTCTCCTCTCCTCTGAGCGGTTACATTTCAAGGTATTTCCTCCCATTCACGTTTTCTTTCGCTCCTTCTCCTCAGCCTTTATCCTCTCTTTTCTTATTCTCTTCCTATTCTGCCACAGTTATAATCAAAGTCCATTCACCACTAGGATCGTTCATCCATTTATTTAGGGTCTAATTAGAGTGAAGAATGAATCAATCATAAATCAAGAAAAAGCGAATATGTAGTTATCTGAAATTCCTCAGCACTAACTTAGATGAGTTAAAGTTCATATCAAAAGTCTTTAAAATTTCTACATTTTTCTGCCTCAAAATATTATTTTATTATTCCTTTTTCCTTGTTGGCTCAATATTTTTGACCTAATCAATTTCATTAAATGTGTTTTTTTTCCTAACCATTTATCACTTTCATCAAATGAGGTGGAAAACATTGAAGAACAAATATGGACTCTTGGTTATAAATCATTGCCACTTTTAATATTGGGAAATAATACCGAAGGAAGCCATCTGCTTACTCTGTATAACTACTGTCTGTTCAGAAAACTAGAACTGTCATCTTCTTCTGAACCTCTGACCTCTCCAACTGCTCTGGAGTTAGCTGAGGCTACCTCTGGACAGGTGAGGGACTTCATCCCTTGCACACAACAGTGAGGAGATCATCAGGGCTACGGGCACACATTGTACCCCAAACAAGCTCAATCGGAAATACACCAAATATTCATGTCTACAGATGCAACATCCATTTCTCTCCTGCTTCAAAATATGTGGGGATACACTTAATTAATAATATAAAACATCAAGTACTACAGAGATTGATATCTATGAGCAATAAATTGCAACATCACATTGAATTCCATAAGCTATCTTTATTTACAACCATACTTTTGTCTGTAATAATTTGATATCTACTATTCCAGAAATTTTTGGTTTAAAATTCTTTCCATTGGAAAGAATATGGTATCAACCAGTACATCCAGGGCCTTGGCTACTGAAATCCATCATTCTGGACATTTCTAGTTTTAAATTCTCATGACATCAGTGCAGCAATAAAATTCATTCAATTGCTTATCCTTCTCAATTATGTTTCTCCAAACCAGTCTTTTAGCTAACGCATACTCATGCTTGATTTTGATGCATGCCACTTTAGGAAATGTATTCGTGGAAGCGGCTGTGACATTATTCAGAAATCCAAAGACAAAAGGAAACGCAGCATGTTTCTGTCCAAAATTATGTTCCGGTTTTAGAAAAATCTTTGCTCACAACCCAGTTACTTTTAGCTAACTCAGATCACATTTGCCATTGCTTACTCAAGAAAACAGCAATATTTTCATTGGAACTTGTAAAAAATCTTCACAGATTATAATGAAGCTACATTTCTAGAAACTTTGCCTGCTCTCAAGAGCTTCCCTCTACCTGAAAATGCCTCAGCAAACAAAACGATTGTGAGCTCTCCTCCCACCACCTCCACACAACGTACCAGAACTCAGTACTCGTGCTACACCCACCAATGCTCAAGAGGATTTCTGGTGTGCTGCTGGTGTGAATACGATAGAGAAGTTACCATAAAGAAAAAAACAAACCAATAGTGCTATCATGCAGGTTTTCAAATGAATATTTTAGGGCAAATTCTGATTCGATAGACTCACAGCCTGACTCTCCTCTATCTTCAGACAAATTCACAAAGTCTGATGCGGCTCAACCTTTCTTTTGAAGCCATCAGGGGTGGCAGGCTGGGAAGCAGGAGACGTGACGGCGGATGACCTGATCGTCAGGAAGGCTGGAGGAAAGTTCACATACAATTCCCAGAGCTCAGCGCTTAGGCCTCTTCAGAGGTGGAAATCGCTGTTCACAGCTCAGAAGCCCTTGACAGCCTCCGTTTATCAGAACGAGGTCGGGGAGGAGGCACCAGGGGTATGAACGTGCAGCTCAAGGAAACAGTAATCAGGATGGAAAATGAGAATGACACTTGGAAGTAACATGGAACACTCAAAACTTACTCAAAAGTGAGTTCTGACGCAACAAAGTGCTATCCCCAAGATAATCTGTTGTTGTTCGAATTAGTGACCCTTTTCTAGACACAAAGCTAGCACCTTATTTTCAGGTCTGCCTCTTGGAAGACAGCGATAACTTGCTCAGCTTGCTTACTACAGTCTGTCCGTCTCAGCCCATTTCCTCGCCACCCTCCTGGTATTCCCTTCCCCCGCCTCCCCTCCACTTCTGAGGAATTAGCATTGAGTGGTGCTCTTCATCTTCATCGAACATTGCTTTAGCTTAAGAAGTCCTTCGACTGCCTAAGGTTCAGTGAGGAGGGCTTGGGAAGTGTTTAATGATTCTGAAATATCTACAAGGCCATTGCCTATGTGAAATGTCCTGGCAAGTGCAGCACCCCAGCATTCTTTCCCAGCTGTCCGGGCTGATGGAACAAATGTTTTTTCGTCTCAAATGCACAAACAATGGCCATCATTTTACCTTACGTGTTTATTAGAGTCTAAGAGGGAATGCGGAAGTGTAATTCTGGACTTCTAAGTAGTTGAGTTCGAGGCTTGCTTCTTTTCCTACTAATATGAGCAAGCTAAATTTACAACACCTACATTTCTCTGGCTATGAAATAAGAATTGATATCAGTTCTTGATAGTGCACAAGATTTTATGTGTCTAAGAATAAAACAAACAAGTATATGAATTGATTTTCAACCTTTAATACTGTATAATATTAGTTTTATTTTGCTCTGTATTAAGCCAAACTAGAATTAATAGAGTATCTTGCATAATGCTTTATAATATGAAGTTCCTACTTCCAAAAAGAGAAGTCTTTTTTCAATGTATATATGTCTATATATACATACATACATACATATGTATGTATATATAGAGACATATATATCTTCTTGTCCAGTAATAGAACACCTAATCTTCCAAAAATTCAACTTGACTTTTTAGTTATTAAAAATAGTCATAATCTACTTATCATTTTAATAATTTGATGCCAGAGAGCTCTTGAAGAAAGTATTGAGCTATTAATTCTCTTTTACCTTAGGAGCTACTAAGGAAATTCTGATATATTTTACTCAAAGCATCTGCAACACATATGTCTTATCTATATATGAACTGATATAATTTTAAAAATAGGAAACTGGCATTTCTTCATTTTTCTAAGGTTTAAAGTTAAGAAGTAATGGTTATTTAATTAATATGTGTCTAAGAATTCTAAGATTTTATTATGATTGAAAAGTTTAGAAGAATTAAAATGATATGTGAAATATACATAAATTCCAATAATAATAGACATGATCATTATTATGCCCATTTAGTTTTTTACTCAAATGAAAGTTATGATAGGCATTATATTTGTATTACTCAAAATGTTAAAATGGCACACACACTCACAAAACACACTATGCACAATCACACACAGAGTTCTAATGCAGTGGGACAGTGGAAACATGGAAGAAATGACTCAGGGGACATATTCTGATGGTGCAGAGTGCCAAACAGTTACTAAGTATATGGGGCAGAATGGTGGGCTTTTAAGGTTCTCTTCATATATCCACGGAGGGGCATCTGGGTTGATTCAATGTCCTGGCTATTATAATAATTATTATAATACTGCAATGAACATAGTTGTGCTGGTAGCTTTGGTGTGGTCTTGTTTGTGGTTAGCTGGGTAAATGCCTAGGAGTGGGGTTGCTGGGTCGCAGGGGAGCTCTACAGTTATCCTTTTGAGGACCCTCCATACTGCTTTCCAGAGTGGTTGAACAGTGAATGGATCAAGAAAATGTGGAATATATACTCAATGGCATTCTATGCTCCCATCAGAAAGAATGGCACTGCCTCATTTGTAAGGATATGGAAACACTTGGAAAAAATAATATTAAGTGGAGTAAGCCAGACCCAAAGAAATATGGGATTCCTAGTTTCCCTCATCTGTAATCGCTAGCATATGTCTAGGATAGTTCTAGCAGAGGATCACAATAGCTCCATAACAATGTACATATGACCTTATAAATTGATGCTAATCAAAATAAACTACAAGATATGGAAACATGAAGGTTTTTTAGTGTTTCTTCTTAGTGTACTGTGAGCACTTATTTCTTTTCTCTTCCACTTTCTCCTCCTTTTGGTTTACCCCTGTTGTCACTGTTTCTAATTTCAGTACCCTTTGTATCACATATATGTTTATCTGATTTGGGGACGGGAAGGGGAATCACAGAAATAGTGAGACAAAGGACAAAGGGTGAACCAATGCAACAGTGGTACTCACAAGATACCATGTTGGAAATGAACTTTACAACTTGGATGGGAGAGGGGAGTTGAGAGGGAGGGAAAGTGGGAGGAAATGAGGGAGGGGGTAACACTGTTCGAAAAGAAATGTACTCGTCCCCTTACTTATGGAATTGTAACTCCTCTGCATATCACCTTTACAATAAAAAAAGGTAAGGTTCCCCCACACTGCAGGCAGTACATTCCTGATAGGATACAGTACTAGTCACAAACAAAAAAATAGTTGAGCTGAAATTAAAAGGGGAATAATATTACAGAACTTTTGATTCTGAGTATTATCAATTTATGTATTTATATAATTTATAGCCTCTAATCTATATATGATTTCAAGTAAGTGAGTCATATTTAATTATTTACACAATCACGCAAGTATTTAGCATGAATCCACCATGTTGTAAGCTTTGTGGGAATTGTTATAGATCAAAGAAGAGTAAGATTCATTACTACACTCAAACATTCCCTAATCTAGCCAAGGACATAAAGATAATAGATGTTTGGCAGAGGACTGTACACTTTGCGAAAGGAATTCAGGTAATGGAGAGAACAATTATAATTTGATTTTAAATGTAAATAAATACTAAAATCAGATATAGTATGAAGCATCCAATCGACTGATAAAGTCTTATTCACTATTTCCAACCTAAACGTGTTAAAATTGAATAAAGTAAGAATTCGTATGGGTTATATATTTTAATTGGTTGCATCATTTGAATAATTGGCAGAAGGCAAGATACATCTTCATTTTCCTGATCTTACCACTACCCACTTTAAAAGGTATTTTGTACCTATATATATTTCATTGAACCAAATATAGAAAAATCAAGATTTCCTCTTAATTTTCTCATTTAATATCTCAGTGATTTTTCTTTCCATTCAATTCTGAGCACAGGATAGCATAAATGCTCTACAGATACAAATGGGTAACTTCAGTGTGTCATTGAAAGACGCTACAGTGTTATTATTGTTTTAGGACTGCAAGCTTGTGATGATATGAGACAACATGACACAATGTGAAGCCAGGAAGACAGAACATGGTCACATCTGAGAAGAACAAAAATGTGATTGTTTTTGTCTTATGGTCATGGTTGAGAAAATGCTACACACAAAAATTTACTGTGGAAGTTGATGACCCATAGTGAACTTAAAAATGCAAATACCACTGTCTTCGTCTTGACAGTTCATGTCATATAAGTCTGTCCTTATTGCTTTGTAGATACTTATACTTGCCATTATAAAGTCAGATTCTAATTAAGTAATCATGTGACTGCACTTTCACATCCTCACTAGCTCTCCTGGGATCTCTTGATATTTCATTCATAACATATATCTTGCTAGAAATATTATCTCATTCTGTTCAAGGCTTATTTCTTTTGTTCTATTTTCTTTCTATATGTCACATTACTAGTTTGGGGGAAGGATTATGATGCAGCTATGTTTTGTAGTTGTATGACAAGAAAACAAGTATGGTATCATAATTAAAAATGCTTTCTGGGGGGGGAGGTTGGCTCAGTGGTAGAGCGCTTGCCTTGCATGCATGAGGCCCTGGGATCAATTCCTCAGCACCACATAAGCAGAAAAAAAAGCTGGATGTGGCGCTGTGGCTCAAATGATAGAGCACTAGCCTTGAAGTAAAGAGCTGAGGGACAGCGCCCAGGCCCAGAGTTCAGGCCCACGACCGGACCCTAACAAAAAAAAAATGCTTTCTAAGCTGGGCAAGGTAGCTCACACACATTACTCTAGCTATGAGACTGAGAGGATTATGGTCTAGATAGCTGGGGGGGAAAGTGAAACACTATCTCAAATGTAATCAGAGCAAAGAGGTCTGGGTATGTGGTAGAATGCCTTCTTAAAAAGTACAAGGCCCTGTTTAAACAAACAAAAACTACAGGCTCTCGCTCTCTCTCTTTCTCTCTCTCTGCCTACACACACACACACACACACACACACACACACACACACACACACACACACACACACACACACACATAAGCTTATAATGCTATTTACAAAATACTATATTTTTAATTTAAAAACAATTTTTTTTGGTCAGTCATGGGGCTTGAACTCTGGGCCTGGGCGCTGTCCCTCAGCTCTTCAGCTCAAGGCTAGCACTCTACCACTTGAGCCACAGCACCACTTGTGGCTTTTTTCTACTTACATGGTGCTGAGGAATAGAACCAAGGGCCTCATGCAAGCAAGGCAAGTGATCTACCACTGAGCCACCTTCCCAGCCCTACAAAATACTATTTACAAAATACAACTGCTTAGACCAAAACCAGAAATGAAAGAAATAAAATGGAGAAAATGAGATAGAGTTTATATAGTTTACTAAGGGTGCTTTCACCTCCCCTGTTTAGTTTATTAAGGTTTAGAAGCATTTAGCTAAGTAATAAGAATCATGAGGCTAACATATGATCCCATCCAGCTAGAATTATTAGTGTGAGGAGAGTAGGGTTCTATTGAGACGCTAAGTGACTGACCTCTCAAACCTTCTGGAATGCTTTCTCAACATTTGTTTCATTAAAATGAACATAACAGAGAAAGTGCAATGCACTCTGAGCTCCCTGCAGGCATTGATAATCCGCTTTTCTAAAAATACCCAGGTCATACTGCCAAAGCGTTCACCCTAAGTGAAGACACAGAATCCAGGTACATTCAGCCTTTTCTTCACCATGTTGTGAGCTATGTTTTGTTTAATTTGGGGACAGGAAAACAAAAGCCATGTCATTTTGTCTGTCAAATGCTTAATAAATTTTGTTTTGATGAAGCAACATTCTATGAATTCATACTATGAATTCATTAAAAATGTAAGAAATAAAATTCTTTGCCTATCTTGTTTACAATCAGGTTCCCATTCTATTAATGGCATGCATTATTCCTTTGATTTTACGATATTATGAACCAAATATTATATACATGTTAGTCAGAACATATATTTTGGAAACAGGCATATGCAAGCAAGAAATGTACTATTATCATCCTCGTTTGTTGTTTTATGATTTAATAACTTCTGTTTCTGATATCTTCAAGCCATGTGCACTTGCAAATTGACACAAAGATACCTCAAAGTAAACTCACTAGCCTTTCAAACACTTTGCCTAGTCAATAAAAAATAAGCTTATGGGTGGTGCTGAAGATCAGGGAAGCAGAAGATGGGGAAAGTACACGCAAGTGCACTCAGGGCTGACTTCACTCTGTGGACCGCACAAATGTTGTTGGCATTAATACGATCTCTCTCCAGCCTGACTTCCAGAGCAAACCCCACCTGGACAGATGGAACTGCTCTCCAGAGGCACAACTTGCACCAAAAAGGCTTACAGTCCCGAATCCCAGCTAATTCTGTTGCTTCTAATTCCAGCTGGATTTAAACTCTTATCTCTGGACACCAGGCCTGTAGATAGGGCCTATCACAGGCGCCCCAATTCCCAGAGAATACTCAACTCCATGACCCAAGAGAGATTAAATCCTTCCAGATAGCTGGGATAAACGACTCATAATGCGTTCCTGTCACTCCTGCTAATGCCTTTGTGCCTTGAACGAGACGAGCACAGGTGTAAAATATCCTCAACTTATTATTAGCTGGGCTTCCTCTTCCTCCCTTCTATCAACGGTCCTGGTGTCATGGGCCCGGGGCAGAAAGCAGAGCCAGAGGCAGCAGCTCTGAAGCTTCTTCTCAAGGGCTCCTACATCGACTGGCAGAGGACAAATATTACTGGAAACACAGGAGTCTGCTGTTCTCTTCTCCCCTTTTCTGGAAAACATTTCCTATCTTGCCTTGTGTAACTCTTTTCTCCAAGAAAGAAGGCACCCTCAGAGCAGAGCAGATGGCGTAACACAGCCCACTACCACTGGCCAAACAGATTTCTCTTGCACACCGGTGTACTGAAACATAGAAGGACATACTTGTCAGTGAAAAGAGGTAGTATTTTAAACATTTAACTGGAATAGGCCAAACCAAAAAGACCACATAAACACATAATAATAAGCATATCATTCTAAGTATTAATAGTATATTAAAACACCTCAGGAGTTAATTTTAAATCTCCTGTAACTTACTGGTTTATTCCTCGTTTGTTACCAGACTGTTTTCCTGTGAGCAGAGCTATGGCCATGGTCTTTCTTGTTTCTCCTGTTCAGCATGGTGTGTGGTGTACAATGTTCCGTGAATAAGTGAAAGGATTTGTGAATGAGTATGTTCAATGAACCAAAACACTGTCTAGTGAGCTCTGCACAGAATCAGTCAAAGATAAGCATTCATTTTTAGAGTTGACATAGACGCAAGACCATGTAGTACTTTTGGTGTTTGTGTGATGTGTGTCTGTGTGTCTTTATTTGATTTAACAGAATGTCATCTAGGTCCATCCACCTTGTCACACTTGTAAAGTTTTTTATTAAACTTTTATTGTAGGGCTGGGAAGGTGGCTCAGTGGTAGAGTGCTTGCCTTGCATGCTCGAGGCCCTGGGTTCAATTCCTCAGCACCACATAAGCAAAAAGAAAAAAGCCGGAAAGTGGCACTATGGCTCAAGTGGTAGAGCGCTAGCCTTGAGCTGAAGAGCTGAGGGACAGCGCCCAGGCCCAGAGTTCAGGCCCCACGACCGGACCCAAAAAAAAACAAAAAACAAAAAACAAACTTTTATTGTAAAGGTGATGTACAGAGGGGTTACAATGATTTAAGTTAGGTAATGAATTGGATAGTACACTACCATGTACAGGTCCTGACATTCATTTTATCCATTAATCTGTCCAGGGACACTTAGGTTGTTTATATCTTGACTATGTGAATAGGAATCAGATGTCTCTTTCAAATATCAATTTTGTTTTCCTAAGTTATATACTAAGTAGAATTCCTATGTCATTTGGTAGTTCTATCTTTAGTTTTTTACTAACCTTGAGGAACTTCTACACCATTTCCATTGAGACTCTAATTTCATTCACAGTCAGTAAGAGGTTCTTTATTATGATATACCCTCTAAAATGTGCCATCTTTCATCTATTTTTGATAACAGCTACTGTGATTTCATGGCATTTTTCTGATGATGAGTAATGCCGATCATTTTTTCCATATACTAGTCAGTCATTTATTATGTCAGGTTTTAGAGAACTATACATTGAGATCCTTGGCCTATTTTCTAAATGGGTTGTTTCCTTGTTTGAGTCCCTTGTATATGCTCCCTCTTTGTTTTGGATATTTATCTTTTGTCAAATGTGTGCTTTAGGATATTTTTCTCCCATTCGATGACAGGTTATCTCTTAGTTTCTCAAAAGCCTTGTGGCTTGACGAAGTTCCACTCATCTATTTCACTTTTGTTGCCACCGCTTTCAGGTTCACATCCCAAAACTCCTTGCACGGAACAAGGTCATAGAGCTCTTCTTCTGTCTTATAGTTTCAGGTCTTACGTTTAAGGATTTGTCCATTTTGAGTTGATTTTCTGTGCATGAGATAAGGATTTAGTTCTATTCTTCTGAATGTAGACATTTAACTGCTACAACACTAACTACTGAAGGGACTACACTTCTGCATTGTCCACGAGGTTGTTTTGAAAACTTTGTTACACACCATTTGACCATAAATGTGTAGATGTATTCCTGGGGTTTCTATTCCATTTCATTTATCTACATGTCTGATTTCTGTTTATTTTGATTTGGTGTGTTATTGTTTTTGTCAGTACCAAGCTATTTGGATTACTATGACTTTGTTTTATATATTTTAAATTCAAGTAGTAGTGTTATACTCCCAGCAGTGTTTGAAAACTATTTTATGAGAGAAAGTTGCTGACATGACACCTTATCACCCTCAAGAACTCTGGTGTGCATTTCTTATAAACCAGACATTATCTAGTCACAGTCCATTTATTCAAATCAAGAATTAGCACTGACACAATGCCATCTTTTGATACTGAGTCCACTTTAATTTGTTCCAACGACATTCTTTGACTGAAAGAAACCAGTTGAGAATCACCTAATACACTTACCATGTCTCTTTAGAGCCTGACTAAATTTTTATATAGGCAAAGAATGAAAACTACTGGCACTAACTAGTAATTTCTCCTCCACTTGAGTACATTTTTTTCAGATACTGCTTTTAAAAATCCTACTACTAATAATCTTAAAATATGAGACAATAAAATGCTTTTATGTATAAAGTTTCTTGGCTGTTGATGTTGCATTCTAAAAGACGAAATTCACACTTCTGAACAACTATTTTAAGAACTATGTACATTTGTTTTCTTCAAGAGACCCAGGTTTCCTTCAAGCTAGCAAGTCAAATCACGCAGTTGGGGATTCTGGAGGAAATGGAGGGCATGGCCCACTACTGAAGACCACCAGTGGGCGGACAGGACAGGTCCAGGCATTTCTTATTGAAATCATCAGCACTTGACATAGCATCATTGAGTTGACAAGTTCAAGGATGAAGGAAGCTTGCTTCCCAAGCCTCCCTGTTCTTGAAATGCCGAGACTTATTTACAGCACAGTACGGAAGCCCACAGGGGAGCGGACACGGTGCCTGGGAGCCCTGCGCAGAGCTCACCGCGGCCAGTCTCCAGTCTCTCTGCAGCATTGGCACGGATGCGGACAGGGGAAAACACAGAGGACCGCAGCCAAGGCCTGGGAGGCCTCAGAAGAAAGCGGTGGCAGTGGGGCAGGATTAGGCAGGATTAGGCTATGAACCATATTTGCTGTGCCTCATCCTTTCTTAAGTAAAAGTAACTTAGTTCCAAGTAAGTACGTAGTCTGTATTTCTATTGACAAAGATACTAAAACACTCACTGTTTTTTATTTTCTTGGCAAAATTCACTTTCCTCTTGCCTCCAGAATTATTTATATTTAGAATCTTTCTTTGTACCAAGAAAACCACAGGTAAATCTCAGCAGGAAATTTGTATCTTTTTTTTTTTAGTCTCTTTCTCAAATTTAGCTAGATATCACCCATTTCTCTTTGTCCTAACTAGATTTCTAAATTAAAAATAGCTATACAAATCAAGATTTCCTCTACACCTTGAAGATATATCAACAGTTTATTTACAGCAGCTACATTTTTAAATTCCAAAAATAAGGTAGAAACTGTTTATGGAGAAAACAAACCAAGACTATCGAATAAGAAGGCCCCTGGACACAGACTTTGATATTTATAGAGGAAAGAGTAATCTGAGCCAGGTGCCAGTGTCTCACACCTGTAATCAGGAGGCTGAGAGGCTGAGAATCGCAGTTCAAAGCCAGCCTGGGCAGGAAAGTCCATGAGACTCTTAACTCCAACGAACCACCAGAAAACCAGAAGTGGTGATGTGGCTCAAGTGGTAGAATGCTGGCCTTGAGCTGAAGAACTCAGAGATAGCACCCAGGGTCAGAGTTCAAGATCTGTGACTGACAAAAAAACCCCAAAAACCAAAAAACAAGAGTAATCATATGTACCAGACAAGGCCCTCAAATAGTTATGCTTCTCAGGATGCATTTGTATGCAGTGGACAGATAACCCATCTGTGGCTTGGTACAGAATAAAAGTCCACAGAACGAAGGCATGTATGTGCACACATGCCCTGCCCTTACCCCAAAGCAGAGGGTACCTTGGTTCTGCTTGCCCCACCTGGTGTTTCTTATATTCTGTTCCTTTAGACTCTAACCTGTCTGCTGCTATTTTACCATTCTTCAGTTGACATGCATTTAAACAGCATTGCCTACATAGAAAACTACTTATTTTCATGCTGCCAGCACTCTTAATTATAATATTGGAGCCTCCACAGAAGCCAGCAGCTCAAATTTTTGGTAAGCTTATTTTTTAATACTATTTATATGTGGTTTCCTTCTGATTAATGAAAATGAAAAGAAAAATCCCCTGTCTCTTCAACAGATAACAAATTTACCATGAGTTCATTTTAGATTTTATTGTATGGCTTGCCAGTCTCTTAATTCACGGAGCTGAGGAGCAGAGGGAAAGATTCGTTTATGTAAGATTAGAGTGACATTTGGACATTTTTCTCATGCAGATAGCAGTGTAAAACATTTTAAATAGGAGTAACTCAGAGCTATTTTCTCCCTTCATTTGATATGCTGAAACATATCCAAGGCAATCTTCCATTCGGCAGTAGCTTCCATATCTTGCCAATTTCTAGATTCAGCAGGGCATCAGCTTTCTACAAATGTAGTTAGTTGTTAACAGGTGAACAGCCTCCTACTTGAATGCAGTACACACCGCAGAGTTCCAACACACCCTAACAGCAGCTAATTGTCTTGAGCTACTAGTTTTCCTCTTCGCAGCTCCAGCTTCATAATTAATCGTGGCGAGATGCAACATCTCAGCACTGGACGAGGGAGTGTGTAACATCTAGCTGTTCTCTCTCATATTGGATGCCTCAGGATTTCTCTTGCAACATGTTCAAACAGAGGACAAGGCTAATCTATCTATATTTCTACAGTTCCTTGGAATGCAGATTCAAAATGTCACTGTAGGCCTGTATATTTTACAGCTCTATAAATTCCTGTATGTTGAGAATAAACTATACAACCTGTGGGGGAGCAGGGTCAGGAAGGAAAAAACTGAGAGAAAATGAGGGAAGAGCTGGAATTGTTCAAAAAAAGTACACAATACCTGACTTATGTAACTGTAACACCTCTGTACATGACCTTCACAATAAAAGAAATAAAAAAAGAAATGAATTCCTTATGTCGGTCTAAAATTGGCTGCTTGGTAATTTATACACGTTCAACTGATGATAAGGAAAGAGGATCAGGGGGCTTTATAAATGTACTCTACTAACCTCTCAGTGAACACTGAATTTCCTCTATGTGGTCCAAACAAAAAGAAAAAGGAAAAAAAGCTGTTTTGTTCATTTTAATAATTTCAAAATAAATAGGGAACAATATAGGAAGATAAAGATACAATTATATTTTCTTATAAACAAGTATGTGAAAAATCCAAATTCAAATAATATGCTATTACCACATGGGCTTTATCTCCATCATGTAAGGATGGCTAATCATCTGAAAAATCTCAACCAATGTAATTCAACATGAGTAAAAACAAAAAGAGACTTCTTTGTATCTCTAAATATGTACACAATGACTTTGTAAGATTAGGTGCTTTTTCTTGTTAAGATTAAAAAGGAGAGAGAAAGAGAGAGAGGGAGAAAGAGAGAGATGGGATATAGCTAAAGACACAACGGATGGAACAGAGGATTCCACAGGGCGAGGGGAGCCAAGGGACCCATGCAGATGGCGGCAAGAGTCGGTGAGCTGGGTTGCTTGGGTTTACTTTCGGAACACCCCAACTCAGTGTCTCGGTTTCTTTCTCTGGGTCAGAAGGACTGGGAAAAGATCTGAGATTCTGCATTTCTAATCACTTTACTTGTCTTTAAAGATCAAAGTCACTTCGTGGTCTGACATGGTGTCTTTCAAAACTACCACGGCACATCAAAAATACCATTTCAAAAAACTCGAAGGCCACAATTTGTGGACCTGGGTATCGACACTTTTAAGAAGCCCAGGGGAGTAAGACATCGCCAGTGCCCATTTGCCTAAACCAGCTCCAAGGACAGCGAGCAGAACAAGGACAGCCCACCTCCAAAGACATGGCCGCTCTAGCGAGGAATGGGAAATCTTAGACATTTCACGGGAAATACAGCACGAGAGACCTACAAACACAACACACATCGGAGCTGCCCTGTCTGGATAGCAGAACAGAGCCCTCCATATGGTGTAGGGGAGGAAGCAGCCCGGCCCGGCAGCCCAGCCCGGCCATGCTATCCTCAGGTACAGACCTGCTCATGAGCACATTTGCTTATCCCAGGGAAGGTTGCGTGCTCTGTGATGAAAGTAAAGCCACCACATACAAGAGAAACGCTCAGCTAGTCGTTCAGTGTCTTTCCCCTTCACCTCTCTCTCCTCTGTCTTTCTCCACCTGTATATCTCTGTCTCTGTTCATCTCTCTTTTGTGTTTGACAAAGAAGAGGTAAGGGCTTGCTATACATTGTACTTCATGAGTACTAGGCCACCCAATGCCAGAACTGACGAGTGTGAGCAGAGGAAACACACTGCATGTGAAGCTTCAGTGGCCCTCCTACTGCACCCCGGCCAGGCCACTGACAGTGGAACAGGTCCCAGGGAATAAATACTTGGGCTGAGTGTAAACCATCGCAGAAGTCAGGTGGTCCCATAGCCACCCATTCTCATCTGCTCTGCCTGGAAGGAGCCAAGGGACAGCCAGGGACAGAGACAGAGCTCCTTCTGCCCCGTGTACGCTGGCTGCCTGTGACCTGAGTGGTGGGCAGGCTGCCACCGCCATTGCTCTCTGATCCTGGGCAGCGTCTGGACAGAGAACAGCAAGGCTGTAGACTGGAAACCTACCGTTGGCACTAAGCATGGGAAAAGCCAGCCAATGATTTATCTTAACAAAATATTGAAAGGAAAAATTATGGGAGTGGAAGATAAAGCAAATTAGAGTAACAAAAAGGTAGAACAAAATGAAGGGTCCATAAAAAGTAATAGATATAAAGTAGAAGAGAAAATCAAATGACCCCATAAAGAATGCACTACATTGAATGTAGATTCAATGTCTACAAATTCTGTGACCGAAAACACAACTGTTGAGCTGGGAAGGTGGCTCAGTGGTAGAGCGCTTGCCTTGCGTGTGTGAGGCCCTGGGTTCGATTCCTCAGCACCACATAAGCAAAAAAAAAGCCAGAAGTGGTGCTGTGGCTCAAGTGGTAGAGCGCTAGCCTTGAGCTGAAGAGCTGAGGGACAGCGCCCAGGCCCTGAGTTCAGGCCCCACGGCTGGACCCAAAAAAAATTTAAAAAAAGAAAAAGAAAAAAAAGAAAACACAACTGTTCTTAGTTATAAAATGAAGGCATATGTTTCTTCTATCAGTTAGGCAAATGAAATTCAATTTCTTTGAGAAAGAGAGATATCAAATTAAACAAAATGTGATGGTTAGTAATTAAATTAGACATTTCTGAACTTGGATGTTGAAACAGTAATATCCGTGGTAAAAATATTAGTATATAGTATGTTCCCCATGGATTCAAAATAGAAATATTTAGTATGCAGTGTTGTGATTCATTTTAGTTGTTTTTCAGTACTGAGGTTTGAACTCAGGGCCTTATGCTTGTCAAGCAGGTGTGCTACCATTTGAAGCACTCCATCAGCTTGTTTTAGATTTTTAAACTATCAGCTCATCAGCAAAACATTGAAAACTTCCTCAAGTTACAGATCAGAAAACAAATCTTATAAACATTGTAAGTTACCTGGAATTAACACTCACAGAACTTGGCAGTGGGGAAATAGTGGAAAATGTAGATAGACCCATTTCCTTCTCCTAAAATATGGTTAAGATACAAAATGGATACATAGCAGTTAAATTATATTATGCAAATGGTGCACTTTTTGACTATAGGGAGGTACTGAAGATCAGCTGGATCAACCTAGTGACACTTCCAAGATGACACAGACCTTGTTTTTCTCCCCCTGAAATGCCCAAAAAAGTGAGCTGAAGGATGGATAGATTAACCACGGGAATGGGACAGGGAAAGACACGCGCAGTGAAGAGCGCTTGCCTACACTGTTCAAGGTAAGGAGTGAACAGACACTTCTGATTGGTGAACCAGTGGAAAGCTCCTTGCTGGGGAACCGAGGACTATTTAAAAATGGCTAACTCTTAGATACAGATCTGAGTGGGGAGAGAGGAGTTCTTTTACTTTAATTTTCCTTTTTTCATTTTACAAAGAGAGCAAACAAACATGTGGTACTGCTATAATTAAATTCATACTCAGTGGTAGGACCGCAAGGAGCTGAAACACTTTCAACTGTATTACAATCTGCTTTTTAAATATCATTGAAATATACATTTTATACACTTATTTATTTGACTTGGGATTCAGGATACTTAACTAATTTTCTCTGGGGATGTGTACAAATTACAGGAGTTTTGTGCAAGATAATATTTTGACAGCACAAAATACGTTTTTAATTTGCTGAAAGAACACATTGTACTACAGTTCCGTGTGACCGCTCACCACGGTCCCTGTGTGTTTCAGACCTTGCCTGGAGAATGAATAGAAGCATTTCCAGTGCTACTCAGGATGCAGGCGCCACGCATCTTCTCTGTGGCCATGAAATGCCCAAAGCTTCTGTACTCAAAAGAAACAAATCTCAACATAAAGAGGCAGCCTAGAGAGTGGAGGAAAACCTTTGCTAGTCATTCTGATAAAGGAATAATATGCAGAATATATAAAGAGCACCCAAAATAAAGACCCAAAGTATAAATAATCCAAGTAATAGGGTTCTCAAAAGAAGTTCTCAAAAGAAGTAAAAATGCATGAGTAAATGTTCAACATTTCTTCTGATTACCAAAGCAATATAAAACAAAACTACTTTGAGATCCCATCTCATTCCAGTCAAAATAGTGATCATGAAGAAATCAAATAACAATAACAATGACAAAGAAAACAAATAACAAATGCTGGTGAGGTTGTGAGGGAAAAGGGTCCCTCGCATACCGTTGTTCAGAATGTACAGTACTCCAGCAACTATGGAACTCAATATGAGGATTTCTCCAGAGAATGAAATGGAACTATGATATGATCCAACTGTATTACTCGGAGTCGACAGACAGTAGCCATATTCATTTGCAATAGCTTATGATAAAATCAGCCTATGCATCCACCAGCAGACTGGATAAAGGAAACACACACATACACACACACACACACACACACAAAATGGAGTATTATTTAGTTATAAAGAATTACATGTTTGCAGGAAAATGGATGAAACTAGAAGATCATTATGTCAAGTGAATAATCCAGGCTAAGAAAGACAAATACCATGTTCACTCTCATATTCAGTATAAAAGACTCAAGGGAAAGTAAGCCTCTTACAAAAGACTCACATGAATTTAAAAGAGGCTTTTGTAGGGGGCGGGGGTGGCACAGAGGCAAAGAACATGGTGATTCAGGGAGTAAATATGATCAAAGTAAAATAAATACGACTATGAAATAGCATAATGAAATCCATTAAAGCTGTCAAAAATAAGGGAGAGGAAAAGAAGGATGAGAAAGCGTAACAAAGTGGGTGTATTACATCAAAGTACAAAATAGACATATATGGAAATACCACAAAAATCCTTCTCATGATAAACACACACACACACACACACACACACACACACACCCCACACACGTGCTAATGCATGTGCAATCCTAGCTGTTTGAGAAGTGGAAAGGACAAGGACTCTGGTTCTAGATCTGCCAAAAAGTTCGGAAGATCCCATGTCAACAGAAAAAGTTGGGATGGGGCTGGGAAGGTGGCTCAGTGGTAGAGCGCTTGCCTTGCATGCCTGAGGCCCTGGGTTCGATTCCTCAGCACCACATAAGCAAAAAGAAAAAAGCCAGAAGTGGCGCTGTGGCTCAAGTGGTAGAGCACTAGCCTTGAGCTGAAGAGCTGAGGGGCAGCGCCCAGGCCCAGAGTTCAGGCCCCACGACCGGACCCCCCCCCCAAAAGAAGTAAAAGCAAAAGTTGGGAGCCTAAATCAAAAAGTTGAGAGCCTAGATCTGTGGGAAGTCTGGATTCTGCATGAGAGGCAGTGAGTGAGGACAAAGGCCTCTCAAACAAGGACACATGGGACAGGCCAGGGCGCCTCAACACAGTCGATAAAAGAAAAGCCACTCTCAGGAGCTCACGGACAGGCCTTGGACTCATGATGGGTGCTTGTTTTCTGCTACTGTCACCAACTATCAGTGAGAAGGCGGATGTTCAAGTTGGAGCTCTCCTGTTCACTGCTCATACCCTGGCATATTGGAAGGAGGACTATCTGGGCTAGGCTTTGTCATTTCCCTAGATGGAATTCATTAAATATTTTCTAATATCCAAAAGTTATTTTACAAAGGTTGTTTCTTCCTATTTAGTAGCTTCTCTGAGATGTTGTTGATATTTGTTGGACATTATTCAAGATCAGAAGCTTATGTGGTATTTCCACCTTCAAATCAAGTATTGATCCTCTTGTAAAGTGAATATTGTGGACTGTGGCATCAGTAGCACTGTGCTCAGCTTACAGCCAGAACCAAAGATATGGAAGACAAGACACACCTGGAATATCTGTCCCATAAAACAGCAAATGTTAGCTGGGTGCTGGTGTCTCACGCCTGTAATCCCAGCTACTCAGGATGCTGAGATCTGAGGATCACAGTACAAAGTCAGTCCAGGCAGGAAAGTCCATGAAACTCTTATCTCCAATAAACCTACAGAAAACCGGAAGTGATACTGTGGCTCAAGTGGTAAAGCATTCTCCTTGAGCTGAAGAGCTGAGGGACAGCACCTGGGCCCAGAGTTCAAGACCCATGACTGATAAATAAATAAATACCAGGAAGTGCTAGATGACCAATACAAGCATACTGAAGTCTAGCTGTTTTAAAGGGGCTTGTGCTGAAAATAAAATTACAACAAAAATGATAGAATTATATTTTGTAACTACAAATATTATATTTATTAATATAAATGGATCCTTAGAAAGACTCTTAGGGAATAAGATATGCACATTGCTTCAAAGCAGTTCCTCAACACTTAAAACGTTCGATTTGTTAATTATAGAAGAGAACATCTTCTTTCACAAGGTAAAGAGACTTCATCAAATATGGAACTCACGAAGATCACAAATGTCATTAGAAAACCTTATATTCTGTGGCCTGCTAAATGCAATGTGATGTGAAGTCCACAACATTCAAGAAGTATTTTTGCCGTGTACATTTGAACTGAATGTAATTGGAAAGGAAAATATCAGGAGCAATCCAAACTGTGCAACATTTTCAAAGTCAGCTGGCCTGAGGTCTTCAAGAAATGTCAGAGTCATAAAGACAAAGGGTGATGGGAAGTGGTTTTAGGCTGAGGAGTAAGAAACATGACATGAGCTGTCATGACCAGACTGTCAAATGCGGTGGGCCAGCCGCGTCTCACCCTGATGACAAAAAGTGACATGTCCCGAGAAGGCATCTGGGAAGGCCTGTGGACTATGATCATATGCACAGGCGCTGAACATTCAATGCCATGACCGGAGGAATGCCAAAGGAATGGCTGGCACAGACTGGGCCTGGCGATGTGAGAAACCGACTTGCACCTCAGAGTCACATGCTCATCACATACTAGGGACAAAATGGCATAGTACCTTCTAAGTAGATTAGCTCAGAATGTACATGCAAGCGCAGTGATGCTCACACACAAACAGCTGCGCACATCTGTGCGGTGTTTACATGTGGGTAGAGGGAGTATGGATATCTGTGTGTAAGGAAAGAAGAAAATAGGCCAAAATATAATAAGATGGTTATTCAAGTTGAAATAAGGTATTTTCAGTACTTTCAAATTTTCCGTAGTTTTATAATATTTCCAAAAAAATAGGTGAAGAACATCCTTACTGGAGAGAGGGAACAAAGGAAAACATCCAGAAATTTCTGTTGATTGAATTCAGGCAGGGAAATCACATCTCAGAAGGCCATGTGTCTTAAAGTTCACATTTTAAAGTTCATGGCCACACAGTTCTGCTTTTGTATTCTCAGTGGAATTCTACCACCAATTACTGAGCCCAAGTTTCTTTCCAGTGTGTCTGAAAGTAGAAACTGTGTTCCAGGTACGGAGAATCAAAAATGAGCTCCTAAAGTCATCCAGACATCAGGAGCCGAGACATTTTCAGGGACCTTTAAGTGTAGGCCAATTTCCTGACTCTTTGGCCAAATTGTTTATCTTATTTGAACACCTTTAATACTTTTACCTCCAAACAGCGTATGAACTCAAGGCACCTTTCCACATTGGGAAATTTGAATATGAGATATACCAACTTGAGTGACATTTGAAACCTTCAAATAGTACTTGGCATTCACAATCCATTTATAAATTCAACCTTGTGCTAAAGACTATGGTGCTATTCATATGGACCAAGCGTCTCTGTGGGGAAATGATAGCCTACTCCACTGCTGAAGGAGCGTTTGCAGAGCCACAGAAACGCCATCGGGTTCCTGTCCATACACGGAGACCTCTTAATATGTTATTTAAGTTTTTCACACAGCTTTTGATGATGCTCATTTATATACCACACAGAGTAAGGTGAAAGAACAATTTTTAACATACGTTTGATTGTACGTTTGATTCTGTCATATGTGATCCAACGTGGTATGCAACCAAAGGCCTGGTCATCATGAGACACAAAGCTCGGGTGAATTTGCATCCTTCCCTGGATAACAAGCACACTGTGAATAGGAAGTAGACCCTCCGTTACCTTTAAGATGATATCCGACACCTACCTCTCGGAGATGCTTTAAAGTAAATGCAATATATTCCAACAGGCTTAAAGTCGTATTATATGAATCCCACAGAATGTTTGACAAATCCTCCAACATTTTTGTATAGAAGGATAGAATAAAGCCATCTTTATACAACTGACCTAAGTCCTATGGAGTATCATGTGTTTACTAGGAAGAGACGAAACTTGGAAACAGTCGACTTAAAACACTCTGCAAAGGTCATCAAGCGTGATTTCATTCTGCTCAACACTATAAAATGCAGTCAGGTGTAAATGAATATTGAGCAAATTATGAATGATTCATTCACAGCAGATTTCTCATTAGAAGGTAATGTCTCCTTTCTGGTAAAGTCAACATTATCATCCAGCATGCCATTTATTCAAGTTTATGTGATTAAACAAGCTATGCAAAGAGAATCTTCTTAAGTGTCTTACATAAGTTAAATTATCCTCCCCCAAACACACCTACCAGGATCTAAGAACGGTCAAGGGAAAATAGCTAATATAAGATAGGATTGTGAGTAGTGTATGTGTGTATGTGTGTGTATATGTGTATGATGGACACACAACAATTGAACTTTGATTTATGTCTGAAAGTCAGCCATAAATACTTGTTTTGCTTCATTTATTACACCTTTTATAATACCATAGACCCAATAACTAGCATGTTTGTGATTATCAGAAATTCAAATAAGACTTCCGGATATATTTCAAGGCCTATCTGAGAGAATACGTAGAGAGGGAGGGCTGGAGGCACCTGTGGGCCTGAAAACGTCACCCAGCAGGGCCAAGCAGGCCAGCGGCTGTGGAAGGGGATGACGTGGGGCCCGGAGTGGCAGCCTTGCCACGCGGCGACAGCGATGGCTGATCTCGCTAAGCCCAAAAAACCCTTCGGTACTCGCTGAGCCATCTTTTACTGGAATGATCCGTTTACTTTGGAGTTTGGCATGCTTTCTCCATAGCATTTCTTTTCCACTGAGAATTAAGTGACGTTTTACTTGCTATCTCTACAAAAAGCTTCTTCATAGTTTCCAGACTACTACCACTCCTTACACTCCAAAAGTGACAAATGAGATTCAGACAAGTCGGAAGCCCTATTTTCTTGCCCTTCAACAGAGGTCAAGGGATGTCATTGTGAAGAGAACCATCACTAAAATGTTCCAGTTTACTCCACAGCTGCAGACTTCCATTCTTCCAAAGAGGATAATTTGAATAGTGAGCTCCTGCCAGGTAAGCCTCTGGGGATCTATGACTTACTTCACTGAAAAGTTCATGGGCAACTCATTGGTCATAGCATGTAAACAATTCCTGCTCCCATGCCTCAAACTGCACTCACTTAGTGTCAGATATGGTTTCTGATGTTGACCGATTTCTGTATTGTGAGTCTGGCAGAAGCATCTGTCGAGGGGAGGGGTTGCAGCACAGCACCATACATTAGCATGTGGCTCCCATCCCAGAGCTTTTCTGATACAGCCTCTTCCACCTGACCCAATCCAGTGGGATAACCATGTACCTTCTCTGAAACAGGGCACCGGGCATTCATTGGTTCATGCACACATCTTCCTTATACATTTAGATTGAGTGTAGTAGCATAAGTCACGATAGGCTCAGAGATGAACAAATAGCAGCATGAACGGTGCCTGCAGCTCAGTTGGACCCAGATTAGGAAATGCAGCACCCAATCCATTCCAGTGAGTGAAACTGCGAACACACAGGCGTGGAAGGGGCACAGAGGGGCGCAGAAGATGGAAATTTTTGAGTGGTGTGATATGGCTGAAATGAGGGCAATGTTGGAAAAGAAAATTGCATCAGACCTCAAAGATCAAAGACAAACCAATGCAGGAAAGGGTACTTATTCTACACAGAGTAGAGTGGCAAGGAAAGATTGGGGTGGGGGTCTGAGAGACAATATGCACTCTGAAGTTCTTTAAATAACAGGATAGAAGGCAGAGCCTCAGCTCACTGAAAAATGTTTTATCAGACTGTCCAGGATAGTTTCTGAGGAACACATAAAAAATATAAAATCACTATCGGGGAAGCAGCTGTAATTCATGATGACATAAAAAACTACGTTAACTCACAAACACAATGCAGGTAAAGGAAAGACTTCTTAAAGTGGAGGCTGAGAAGGTCAGGCTTAAAATAGGCAATGAGGACTGATTTTAAATCTCCTTAGGCTGAGAGGTGCCACAAGTAATGATTTTGCCCATAACTGACTTTGCACTGAGAGGCTTAGAGAGAGGGGTATGCTTTCAGGCAGGGTGAGATGCCTGCAAGTTAGCCCTCTGCGGGGTAGGCCCCTCCGTTAGGGTTTGAGGTATCTCTGCCATCCCTACTAGGGCATTGGAGTTAACACCAGATGGGGCTGCGAGAAAGACCTGGGCACCGCCCCCCCACACCCCTCCAGCCCAGCTCCTTCCCTCTCCTGCCCACACCAAAGCTCCTGAGATCCTGAGAACTCTGGATGTCTCTCCACTGAAGCTTGCTCCATTCACACTCACAGCAACCTTCATGATCAATGGCTAGCAGGAAGGGCCTGCTTCCCCTCTCTAGCCAGGCTCTGCAGCCAGCCTCTAACCTCTCCTATGGAGCAGAAACAACACAACGGACTCTGTTTTGGTGCAAAACAAAGGGAAAAAACATGTTTTGGTAGGATGTTACCTAAGGGTGATGACTCATACTATATTCAACTCTGCCACGGAAATCCACTCAAAATGTTTTATGGGTTTCATCCAGTGATTCACAAATATTCTTTTAAAATAACATGTCTACGTAAGCTATGAGTTATAAATAATCGTATGGCTACTCATATAAGAAGTAAACCATTCAACACAGAGTACCCTATTTTCTCTGTGAAGAATTTCTCTAATTTTCATTATTGACTTGAAAATGTTTACTTCACTTTTTAAAATAAATAGGAACTATATTCGATACTCTGACACCTAAGTGGTGCATTATCACGAAAGATGTATTTGCCTCAGTATCCTCAGCTCCCATGGAAACCAACAGGGCATGCGCATCCTGACTTAGAGGAGCTGCACCATGGCTTCCCACGTTCCCACAGGTAGAGATGGGGTTCCCTATCCTCATGTCCTTCGATAATAAGGTGTTTCTCTTCTTGTCAGGCTGTTTGTCTACTGCACACACAGGTTTTCTTTTCTAATCATGCCAGTAGATTGATTTTGCTACAACCATAGTTCATTCAGGACATTCATGACCAAGAAAGAACACACATTTTCAAAATGGTGCATTTACATGAAATGTGCCTATCTGGTTATGGAAAAACAAAAGGGAAATGAGCCAAATCAATCAGAGAGACACGATAAATGAGGGTAAATTCCTATTACAGCAAGGTAAGTGGAAAGGTCTCCTTTATATACTGGTGGACCCCAAGGGGGAAAGGCATTCTTAGCCTGCTTCCTCTGGAGGAGGTGAAGGCATGTTATTGGTTCAGAGGAAGTAAGAGACACAGACCCAAGCATGGCAGGATGGGCTCAGCAGCCCTTTAAATGACCCAGACTCTCCAGGAATTAACATCTATGGGGATGGAGCTGTCCACCATCTCCACGGTAGACATCCATGGCAATCCGGAGCCTTGCCTAGAAGGTTGGGGAGGGATGCCAGGTATTTGGCCATTTTCTCTCCACCCCAAACCTATCCTTCCACGCTCTGTTCCTGGTGAACTACTTTCCCAACAATCCCTTGCAAGCTGGATTTTGAGTGCTCCTGGCAAAGGGGGAAGCAGTCTACAATGCAGGAGAAGAAAGTGGACCTGCCCTAATGCTTGTCTGCCTGCTCTGTATGTCAGCAACATGACACCAGCAGACTACCCAGCGAGGTACCCCGGCAGAGTTCCCCAGCAGAGGTACTTCATTACAATGGTTACCGTTGTTTCTGCCTCTGGCCTTTGTTGGTGCTCCCAGAACTGTTTATCTTACCCCTCTGAGGAGCTAGCACCAACCCTGTCTTCATATAAAAAGGGAGAAAAAGAAGAAGGGCTGCTTTTTTGGCAACGAAACATCAGAGAGATATGAGAGCTGAAAATTGGTTTTGTCTGAATCTATCTAGATGATTCACTCCAATTCTCAGATCTAATGTCTTACCAATCAATGATCTAACTCACATTAAAGACTAGAAAAGTCTGTGAACTTAGTTGTAATTCTGAAGCTTGTTGTATTCCATAACACTGTGGGTTTGATTTTCTACCAGTCAGCCTTGTAGTTGTAAGAACAAAAAAACAAAACTATACGTTTGATCTTTTAGTGCAGTCCAGAAGTTATCTGGCTTTGTGAACATGCCCTGAGTTGGTGACTTTCTCTCTCAGTTTCTCAGCCGTTTGGTTCACACCAGTGTCATCATCACTCTTGCCATCAAAAGCAAACATGGTAAGCAAGTACTGTGTCATGGGAGACATTTCTTCTCAGTCACTCCTGGTAAATATTCCTCCCACAAGGTATTGTTCCATGTAATGGAATGACTGTGATATGAGACACAAGAAATATACAAGTCTTTGTTGGAGTATGACTCTGAAATAAAGCAAACTGTCATAGAATGAAAAAATGTCATTTTAGTCACTAAGGTGGAAGTTGATGGTACTATGGTGATGCATGATGGGGCCCACGCCTATTTTACAGAAATTCCACAGGCTCTAGAAAACAGTCCCTTGATCATTTCCCCTTTTGGAATAAATAACCAAAGCAGACATGTTCAGCAACTGAAATAATTACTGCATGTCTCTCTACTATTTGTGTGGAAGATATTAAACTACAGGTAAGAAATATCTCATGCCTACCAAGTGATACTGATTTTGCTGAAAAATATCAATGTCACTACCAAAGACTTAAAATAGGCAAGTCTCAGTTACCTATTTTATACTCCCTTAACTTACTTACTCGATCCATGCACAAGGTAGTTAGACATGGAGAATAAAAATATACAACCAAGACTCACTGAAGTTGTGATTCTCTAGTCTGGATATAATATCCTCATTGGAACAAAACTCATAGCCTCTAAGATCTTGATCAAGCCTTTTGGTAAAATATACTACTTTTCAAGGACCTCCAGAAGCTAATTGCTTTTACCTGGTAGGGTCTATATGACACCTTGACTTTTCTCTGGACTGTGCCAATTCTCTACACATATATTCTCTAGAAAAATGATATTGCCAGAAATCATGATTATTTATGAGTATTTTGATACCACATAGCAATTAGACCAGATGAGCAGTATGTTGTTAAGATATGTGTGCAGAGGTAGAACATAAATCTCATGAAAAATCAAGGGCCCATCATTTCAGTGAAGTCCTTAGTGATAAATGGTTTTGAGCATGTCAGAATAGACCTTCTAGAATAAAAGCAGAGTTGCTGGACTTTATAATTGCTACCACCAAGACGAAACACAGGACTTGACGGGCCCTCTTGGGTTTGTATTGTATTTATAGTGTTCCAACCTAGCTATCAAGAAACATTTAAGATCATCCGTTTCGATTAGAACACTAGCAAGAGAAGACTGCAGCTAGAGCATGTCTACTCTGCATTGTAGACTAACTTGACACTTGCACCCCATGACCCAACTGATTCAATTATCCTCAAGTGTCTATGACAAACAAGAGTTCTTCTTGTGGCTACTGGCTGGGTCCTGACACACAAAGCCTGAGTAGATGAAGATGAAGAGACCATTTTACATGAGCTCTCCAGCATCAACTGGATGAGACTAACGTGATACATCTCCCATCTTCTCACTTCACATCTGTGGACTTATGGGAGTGATATCATGACCAAATGACAGAGGAAAAAATATTCAGGATGTATTTACAGATAATTCAGTACAATATACAGTCGTTGACAAATTGGCTGGCTTATGGGATTAAGACCAGGACAGTTAGAAGCATGGTAAACAATGCTTATTTTGCGATCATAAATGGTTTGGTTGGATGGTCAAAGATTCGTAAAGAATTGGGTTAGAAATACGAAAACAGGGCCTGGGAAGGTGGCTCAGTGGTAGAGAGCTTACCTCACATGCATGAGGCCCTGGGTTTGATTCCTCAGCACCACATAAGCAGAAAAAGCCCAAAGTGGTACTGTGGCTCAAGTGGTAGGGTGCTAGCCTTGAGCTGAAGAACTGAGGGACAGTGCCCAGGCCCAGAGTTCTGGCCCCACAACTGACAGAGAGGGGAGGGGGGGAGAGAAAGAAAGAGAGAGAGAAAACATGAAAACAAAGCATTCTGTGGGACTCTAAAAACCACATCTATAATGTCAAGTTTTCTGCCCCATATAAGTGCTCACTAAGGGATATGCTAGGCATAAAAAGCTCTCTATGATCAAGCCAACAAGATTCCCCACTTTGTGGACATCAGTGAGCCTCCTTCTGAGTTTCACATTGGTGCTCGTTCTGCAGGTATGTATGTTCATGCTGTAGCAAAGACAGAGGCACGCATTCCATGTCACTTCTCCTCACCAAGTGGACGTGGCTGCCAGCACTTCTGAGTGTTCATCTGCTAAAATCAATGCTAAACATGGAAGAGCCATAATTCTCCAGAAGCGGTGGCTTAGGGGCAACCTATTTACTGTAGACCAATGTATTTATTAGGGGAGAGCAATTGGCCTCCCTCAGAAAGCTACATATTTTGGCTATGGATTCACTTTTCCAATCCTGTGTCTCTAATGGTGTTATGGTCCACAGATCTGTGGTGTTTTATTCACTAGATGGTGCTCATACACACTGCTTAAAAATAATGAACTCATCCTACTGCACAGGATTACCTCCACTATTACACAGAGTAACCCAGACACAGGATGCTTCATTTCCAGCTCTGAGTTCTGTGAACAATGCACTAACAAAAAAGAAAGCGACTGCTTTTCTGGCTGGAATATTGTCCCAATGACTAAGGGAACCTGGATTGCTACTGTGCACTGGAGACAGGGTGGGAAAACCCTGACGTGCAGGGGACTCCAGGAGCATCTCATAGAACTATGACATCCAGCAGTAAAAGTCAAGGAAAACTATGGGAAAGTAATAACAACTAGGTTACTAGACTCCAAGAAAGAAGATTTAGATTACACAGTTACAAACAACAACAACAACACCCATAAATGGAATTATGGCTGAGGGAAAAATAACAGAATAAGCTGTAGAAAAGAGGTGTTTTAAAGACATTTAAACCATCATCACTTGTTATATAGTGCAGTGAAAATGTATATACATAGTAACATGTTTTTCTCCTTCTTTCTTACTTCTCAGTAGTTACCATCTATGTTTATGTTTTATGGTTAAATTACAAATTATTTAAGGGTATAAGATATTGTGCTGCAAGTAAAAATAAGTTAAAAGGGGAATTTAACATCTCCCAGAAATGGATGCCATGATTGTTGGATATAATGTGCTCAACATTTAAGGAGAGGCTAAGATAATCATTGTAGCTAGTTCTATAATGTAATTCCTGCTATGAAAATGGAATTCAAATGTATGTAAAAGTACAAACATATGCATTCTGGATGGTGTTGGTCAACACAGATCACCTAACTATTATATCTACCATCTACGCTCTATTCCCTAATACAAAGATTGGAGTCTGGCATTACTCAACTTCTTTTACTTGCTGGTTTCTTGTTAGATTATGAAAAGAACACACTGAAAGGGCCTGGAAACCTATAGGAAGGGAGAAGGCTTCTTCATTCTGTTTGCTAGATGTCTGCCGACACAACACCAACCACACAAGAAGTCAGCCCGGCAGTGATTGGGCCTCTCGGCTACATTTGTTCTACCACCTGCTCTGACTTCCACATTCTAAGTTTGTTTTTTGTTTTGAGTTTTTTGTTGTGTTGTTGTCGTTTTGGTTGTGGGGCTTGAACTCTGGGCCTGGGTGCTGTCCCTGCGCTCTTCAGCTCACGGCTAGTGCTCTACAGCTTGAACCACAGCAGCACTTCCCAGATTCTAAGTTTTTAGAGCTAGGAGAATGAGCCCCATCATGCCTTTGGAACAGGACTGGTCATGGGACAGAATAGGGTTTAAATCAGTGAGGTGGGAGTTCAATTCACCAGGCCAAGTACTAAGCAGTAAAGATTGTCATCTAGGGATGAATAACAATAGGCAGTAGGCCAGAGAAGTCAATAGAGCTGTGAATCTGGATTTGAAGAGCAATAAAGAGGGGAAAAATAAAAAAAGGAAACCCAAACTAAGGTTTTGTTGCTTAGAGAATGGAATAGGAAGTCTGAAGTTATGGGTTGTGAGACATTGAATTTGCCATGTTTGGGGAAAATTCACGATAAACAAGTGCAAATTGTCTTAGATTCAAGAAAGTGTTAACAGATTGAAAGTGAATATTTGAGAATCATCTTCTGATCAATCTGTTTAATTCCAGGGTCACAGAAGACAATGAAATAGCAGAGGCTAGAGAGGGTAAAGACGGGAGCCAAGAAATGACCTTGAATGACATCCACATTTAGGAGACGGAGCAGAATGGCAAATCAGCAAGAGAAATGAGTAAACCGAAGAAGAATGAATAAGAAGGAAAGAAATCCCTCAGCAAAGTATCATACAAGTGAGAAAAGTCACAGGAAGAAAGTCACAGGCAAAGAAGAAAGAAGGGTCACCAATGACAAAGGCCTACGAGCTCAGCCTGCATCAAGTACAGTTATTATAGAAAGTGAGTAATTTTCTAAAATGCCACCATCTAACCTGCCAGCTGTCTTGTGGGAATGTGACACACAATCTCCAGTTCTGAGTTAATAAGAATGACACCAACAGTTCACAAACATAGAAACACGAGCGATGCTGCCAAGATCGTGTAGCACATCCCTAAATACAACCCATTAAGATTGGCTCCACATGCTTCATATTGTAGACCAAGAGCTCTGGGAATAAACACCTGGCAGTCTGCAGATACACTTCACTTTGGAAGCAGATAAACCACTCAGTGTCTGCTCTCTAGGAGCATAACATCGATCTTCATTTAAAGAAAAATCAGTTGTTCATGGGCACAGTGGATGGTTGTATTTAATTGCAACATGTAAATATTATCACATCTTCTTTTACAAAAAACAGTATTTTTTTCCAACAAAAGACTTATGCTGAAGGGATTAAGACCGGGTCCATTTCAGGAGTGCTAGTGGGCGCCAGAAGAAAGGATTAGGAGACAATTGCTCTAGGGACATTTGGGGTGAAGCGCCAACATCTGTTTTTTTCTCTCCCCTCACTCAACAATCAAAGCCTTACCACTGATACACATAGAAATACCTGTCCTTGGGCGACACTCCTGTTTCTGGCAATCACTGTGGCAAAAGCCATTCTGATCAAAGGATGGAGCCTGATGTGAATGTCTACCAGTTGTAGGACTCAGGATGTGGAGACAGGAGATTTGTGAGTTCAAGGACAGTCCAAACTTCATAGTGATTTCAATAATAGCCTACCTTGGAGAGCTAAACAAATATTCCAATGATTGAACCCAGTAGAACAAATGGGTGGTAATTTTCAAACACAGCCATAGCTCCCATTCAAAGAGAACAATGGCAAGCATTCGTGTGTGCTGAGTGAAGGCATGCATGACTGCAAGGTGGCCCCAGACACTTGTAGTTCTGTGGCTCCTTTGCAGTTTGGGGACATGCTTAAAATACATGTCGGATGCTGTTAGCAATGCCACCTGCTCTGAAGCCTGTCGGATGCCTTGTCACTGCTAGAAGCAACCTGGCTTATGGCTGCAGGAAAAGCAGGAGGCTGAAGGTCCTGGCGCCTGTGGACCCAGTACCGACTCACGGGAAATTCTGAGTGTGCAGTGGGAGAGGGGAGGCTCTGTCATCACTGAGCACCCATGCAGAAGTGTGGACCAAGACACAGCTTCCTCCTATTGCCAGAGTAGAAGCATGGTCCTGTCTGTGCATCTAATAGGGCCTGAACAACTACACAGAGTTTCTTCTAGATAGACAGGCAAATAAATGTACGGAAAGGCATTTTGTAAGAAGTCTTCAAAGGTTCTTCCTTATTCAGCCATGCTTTCCCCCAGTAGGTCTAATGTAGAGAGCTTCACTGCACCTCAATAATTATTATCTAAGAAAGGAGAAGTTACGTGACTGGTGCTGCCTGAGCTCATTGTGGAGATGGAAAAATCCCATATTCTTTCAAGTTCTCTCATTGGAAAATTATTTATGGAATAAGTCAGACTAAGAAAGTCCAATATCACAACTTCTCTGTCATATGTGGAATCTAGATGATAAAACTGAAGCTCTAAAGCAGGTTCTGTTTGGGGGTGCATGCCCACAGGATGGGGGAGGGCCAGAGGAGAGGGTGCTGGGGAAATGAAGACAGCCAAAATATTTTCTATGCTTCATATAAAATAAAACCTGTTAGGGAAGTAGCAGAGTGAATGGATTTGATCATGATGCATTGTATGCACATACGGAAACATCACAAAGAAACCCATGTATAATACAAATACATGCTAATAAAGCAAGGAAAATAAGCATACAGCTAAAATATCGAACACACATTCAAAACCTACCTTGCTCTAACATTTTGAGAATAATCTATGGATGTTAAACTGAAATAAACTTATTATCTGTGTGTACTTGTCCTGGGCCTTACGCTCAGGACGCTAGCATCCTACCACCTGCTCCACTTCTGAGTTCTTTGAATAATTTATTGGAGATAAGAGTCTCGGTGACTTTCCTTTCCACAAGACTTTGAGCCTTCAGATCCCAGGCTTCTGAGTAATCACCAGGTAAGCCACCCGCATCCATGTGTAGATTAGCTGCCAAATATTTCTCTTGAATTTTAGTGGCTAGTTGAAACTTGAATTTCTCCAGACCTATTGTCTCTCTTCTGTGTCACAATTATCTATTTAACTGTCCATCCTCCCAATTCCCATTCATCTCTTTGGTTTCTTCTGGAGGAGTGTGAGCATTTTTTTTTTTTTTGGTTGGTCATGGGGCTTGAACTCTGGGCCTGGGCTCTGTCCCTGCGCTCTTCAGCTCAATGGGAGCACTCTACCTCTTGAGCCACAGCACCACTTCTGGTTTTCTAGTGGTTTATTAGAGAGAGTCTCACGGACTTTTCTGCCCGGGCTGGTTTTTAACCATGATCCTCAGATCTCAGCCTCCTGAGTAGCTAGGATTACAGGCGTGAACCACCAGCACCCAGCTGTGAGCCTTTTTTGATATAACATTTCCCCCACTTTAAATTTTAGACATTTCTATCCAGTGAGCTACACTTCACCTTAATCCAGTTGCTTTGAGTATATACTTTGACATAATATATTTAATTATTGAAATTGAGGCCAGATATTATTTGCCTCAATGCTGGCATCATGCTCAATTATAAGCTCCCAGTTCTTTTTCTCTTGGCATTATCCATTCCTAAAACCAATAAAATGGATACTTGTTTAAAGTTTGAAGGATTTCAAGCCACACATTGAAGTAACTGTCAGATAATATCAGTGCACTGTGAAACAAAATCAATTTTACCATGTTCATACTCAATTGCAAAGGCAGGACACGCTGCCGCTTTGACTGCCTGCTCCCACAGTCAATGCCAACGGATTCATCTTGCAGTCACACCACACGAGATCTGTTACCTAGAATGTGTCAATCTATGACTCCACTTTTACTTTCAAAATATGACACATTTCATTGCTGTCTTGCAAAGATGGGTTAACAAGTGAAAAAGATGAGTTTATAAGAGAAAATCAGGGAGACGTAAAGACCCAAAGCTTCTAAAACCTGTAGACACATTTCCTTCTCTTCTTTTCCTTACCACTTACAGTAATGGAAGAAGTGGGTACAGTAGTCCAATTTCATGTCCTATAAATTAATGGCTAGGTATGACCATGCAAAGTATGGCTAGAAATGATAGAGATTAGTCAGTTGGGAATTAAACATTACAGGTCGCATTGTTAATGAGGGAATTTTTACACTCAAAATTTATAAATGAGAGAAATGATAACCACTGCCATTTGAATAGATCACTGTGTTTAAAAATATTTCTGCTAATAAAAGGCAAATTAAGAGCTTTTACTCTCTGGGTCTACATAGTTCCTATAGTCTTATCTTTACTGGCTCCCTTACAACAAAATATATTTGCATTTCCTTCGCTCTCTGCACAGCAGCTATAGTAGAATCCTTTTGGTTCCTTAAAATCCTCCCCCCTTGCCCCCCACCTCTCTCTCTCCACATTATGTCTTCTGCATGCGTTATAATTTCCCTGCCTTAACGAACCTTGTTCGGAAATGGAAGGCAGCTGCAATGTGCCATAACCAGCGAGGTTTCCACGCCAGAGTCTGCTGTGTTCTCCACCCCCAGCTCCTCCAAAGCCTTCTACCTCCCTCACCGAGTTTTGTTGCCACAGCTTCCAAACACCTTCAGTGCTAGACAGACCTTGAGCCTAGAGGGGCTTTCATACACAACAGTATGCTGGGTCCTCAAACAATGCCCAGCACAAGAACAGAAATAAATAGATGTTGAGTTAATCAGTAAAAGTATGAAGTAGATAACTCATCACAGAATTCATTTCAATGTTTCTTTTTTCTTATTTTGCACATGACCAATTTTCAGGCCATAATGCCACTATATATCTCTATGGGTTTAATTTATATACTACATTATATATAATATATCATCATATATTATTATATTTTACATAATTATGTCTCATAGTATACACATATTCTTATAAATATGTTTAGTACATTATATATTATATGGCTATATGATTATATTTTATATTATATATATATTATGTACATATTATATTACATACATGTATGTTACATATGTATATAATATATGTAATATATGTGCAACCTATATGTAACATATATATTATATAATGATAATATATATGGATTATATATAACAGATATATGGGTTCTATATAGCCCATATATCTGAACAAGCAATGGATTTTTATAGCACGAGAACAACATCGTAATGCTTGTCACAAAGTGAGAGATCTGGCCAGGTGCATGTGGCTCACTCCTAGCTACTCAGGAAGCTGAGATCTGAGGGCTGTGGTTCAAAGTCAGCCTGGGCAGAAAAGTCCATGAGACTCTTGACTCCACTTAACCCTCAAAAAGTTGGAAGTAGAACTGTGGCTCAAGTTGTAGAGTGCTAGTCTTGACAAAAAAAAGCTAAAGGATAGTGCCCAGGCCCTGAGTTCAAGACCCAGAAGTCACACACACACACACACACACACACACACACACACACACACACACACACACACACACAGAGTGAGAGATCTGGAGGAAAACAACCTACATAGAAGGGATCTTTAAACCCCAGCGCAAGACAACTGTAACATATCACTCATTCTTTACTGTAAAGGAGAATAAAAATTCACCTCACTTTGACGTTGTGCATTTATATCAGAAGTGGCCTCATGAGGAAGTTGTCTAAGGAGATCAACGACAGTTGAGGCCACTTTCAAACAGGCCCTGTGGCGTGAATGTCTCTATCCCTTTACCACATGAGTACTTCGAACCAAATGAATACTTACCTTATCCTAATTTGATGTAATGATATCAATGGGGAAGTTGTGAGGGCAGTATGTGGTTTTTCCGGAAAGTATGAGCATTTCTTTATCTGATACATCCTACATTTGATATTTTCAACATTCCTATGTTTTCTCATGAGCCATACCTCTCCTTTCAGAAATTCTCTTTGTCTAAAGTTCTGCACTTACCACTTACTTGCTGGGAAGTACCAAGGCCCTCCCTGTTTTTTTTTTTTTTTTGTCATTTTGAACTTGAACTGTCTCATCTCCCGAGGGAGGTAACGATCCTTTTGTGCTGGGGGGCGGTGTGTGTGCCAGAGGACCGTGTGGTGCGTGGACCCTCACCGCACAGCTGACATGGTGGTAATGATGGTTCTGATCTCCAGGATAATCTTAACCCACCCTTAAGTACTCACTCTCAAGATTTCTCCCATAATCCTTTCTAAATCAAAATCCACAGTTCTCCTAAATAACTTGGTCACATGACTGGGTATTCACTGACTATGAAGCAGGTCTCACAACCGTTACATCCTTATCTTGAAGCTCTTGGAGCCTTCGGAGTGACCTTGATAGCTCAGCTCCAGGAGGATGTCTGGGTACGCACCTGGAGAGGGCTCTGCACACAGCAAGTCTGTGAACACCAGGCTACCACTCGTTCTGTATGGAAGTAGGGGACCAGCAGCTTCTACAGCTTTTACAGAACAACTAATGTCTAAAGCACCAACCAAAACATATGGGAATGCAACAGGGCCAAATGAATTTCACTTGTATAATGCTCTTTCGTCCACACTGTTTCATAGCAAACATTTCTAGGTTTCTGCAGAAATGTGGCAAATGATGAAAAGCCACATTTATTATCTTACTTTACATTAGTGAGTCAATCCACCTTCGGACTGCTGGGCTCCGGGCTGTATTAACAAAGCTATTTGGGTAACAGTTGAAATAAGATCCAGGAGTGAAATAATGTGACTATAAATCTTTTTTTTTGTATCTGTAAACTCTACAATTCCTTGGGCTACTTTCTTCATACCTGGAGGAGAAAATGATTATTTTAATTTAAAAAAAAGCCAGTAGGTGCAAACATATGCTGAGACTTAGAGAATTACATTTTTCCAAAAAATACTTAAAATATTTTAAATTTAAAAATATCATGAGATTCTTTTTACACAGCAAATCTAATAGAGTCCTAAAGACAAAGGCTAACCTGTAGACATCTATTAGATTATCTTTCCCTCTGACGAACAGGTGGGCAGACACCACCACGTTGGAGCCAGGGATTTGGTGAAGTCAGTGAGGATGTCCAAGCCTCAAGCCACGGTCTGTGCCTCCAACTGTACCAGCTGACTATAGAAGATGCACAGATGACATGCTGTGGCAGCTCCTGGTTACACATGGCTGGGTTTAGTTGTTGAACAACTAGATCTGAGCCAAAGCTTCAAGATGAGGAGTGGAGTGACAGTGGAGAAAATAACCACTTATGTTAGGGGTACAATATGATTACCGTGCTCGTGTAACTGTAACCCCTCTGCACAGTATCTTTACAATTATATATATATATATATATATATATATATATATATATATATATATAAAGAAAATGATGGGTTGTGAGGCAGTAACAGTAAGACCAGCCAGGGAGGCCAGCCTGACTCTGGGAGATAGAGATAGGGTAAGAGCAAGGGTCACCTACACAGCTTCTGCTTCTGCAGGTCTGATGCATGCTAGATGCAAGATACAAACGGTGTGAGTAAAATAACCAGTCTTGCCTACAAAGCTTGGCCGAGGAACATAGAAGAAGGCAGCAGGCATACTTTAAAATATTTTACACTAAGAATCCCCAATAATGACCATGACCTTGCAAACATGCATTATCTTCTCTGAGGCAGAAAATCTCCATCAAGGGGATGAATGTAATATCTGTCTCAGAGAACATGGCCTATTAGGCTCTCCTGTAATCACCATTGAGATGCATTAGCATGATAATGGCATTCTTAGCCTGAGTTGAGTCTGGCCCCTGCTGACAGTTTACCACTGTGGAGATAGAACACCTGGAATAGACGAGGAGACTAAGGGGCTGATCTGAGCTATGGCACCAAGTTAAAGAGAGCAGAATTGGAGAAGGCTATTTCAGCCTCTGCATTGAATCTGGTAAATGCTGTGGGCAGAAGCAAAGCGGTCATGGGATGGAGGGGCCCTCAGGGAACCCTCTTTGGGAAGGCATTCGAGCTGAGCTATGAGGGAATGAATGAATGCCTGGCAAAAGAGAAAAGAAAGTGCTAAGACCCCGATGCAGGAGCAGAGTGATAGAGCTGGGGAGGACTCTAGAAGCTCATTCGCAATTCACAGTCGACCGCTTGCTCTGAGAGATCACTACAGGTCAAATCAGGCGAGTCCTGCGGGCTGCCGAAGGACTTCGCTCCCTTGTAGACACGGAGCGCAGGCACTACATAGCTTGCACAGGTCTGATGTAAGGTTTGGAAGGGTCGTAAAACACTCCAGCTGTTGTAAAAAGTACTAAGCTAAAGGAATTCTAGATGTTTCTAGAGTGGAAAAAGAGAGGCGAGTTGGGAAGCTTTGCACTGACTCGGGGAGGGAGGGTGTTCTCTGGGCACGGCGGTCAGTGTCTGTGGCCAAGTGCAGGCTGGCACCGCTCTCCCAGCCAGCGGGCTCCTCGGGGGAGGCCGGGTCGGCAGAGCACTCCCAGTTGGCTTTGAGATTCTTCCAATGGTCGCTGTGCCTGAGAAGTCAGAGTAGAGAAGCGAGCTGGGGCTGAGGAGAGCCACCGTGTGCCTGTCGGTGTATCACCACATACAAGGCCACGGCCCGAGGACCTGGCCTTTAAAGAAGCCCTTGTCGGGAAAAGTGGTACAAGCAGATGCAGCTGTTGGGTCTGAGGGAGGGAAGAGGAGAGAGGTCTTCAAGGCGAAGCAGGTGGTAGGGATGTAATGAGAAGGACGGCGTCCCAGAAGTGTTCAGAGACTCTCTGGGCTTCTGGGCTGAGGACGTGAGGGTCACAGGAGGTCTTAAGGGGGGGATGAGGGGTGAGGTCAGCTGGAACAGAAAGTCAGCAAGGAGAGAGGCGAGCTAAATGCCTGAGAAGTGAGGGTGGAAAAAAGAAGAGAGGACTAGGGTACCAGACGGCCAGTGGAAGAAATATGGAAGGTAATTTGCTAAATAGTGTACAATTTTGTGTGCTGATGAGAAGGAATGACCCAGCGTAAGTCATCCTATTAAATATTTACAAAAGGCCTCAAGGTCACTATCATTACCATTTTACATGTGAAAAAGGTATTTTTGCAACAGAGGCAGATTACCCAGGATGGCAGGAGCACAGGCAGTGTCGGGAAGGAATTTCTGCTCAGCTGAGGTCTCAGGAGGCAGCGTGGGCTATTAGAGCATGCATAGACAAGACCAAGAAAATTATTTTTATTCCATGTCTAAATAAGGCCAGATTAGATTTGAGGTAGCAAAGGGAGCATCAGAATTTGAGTGAAGGGCAAAATCTCCAGATCCCTTGTTAGTTAGATAACCTAGTTTTATCTATTCGCTGTTTGGTTGTTTGTGTATTTTGCAATTTTCATTTTGGAGAGAACATTGAAAATTTGCCAAATACCTGTGCAAAACTTTTCCCATCTAGGGAAGGGGTCAGGGGAAGTTCCAAAAAGGGAAAGTGGAGTGATTGGGCCCAGACACTTCAAGGGCGTGGAGTTTATTTAACTAGAATGTGTGAGTAGGAATAAATGAAAGCAAAAGAAAGCTGAAAATCTTGGATGATCTAGTTAAAGGCTTTGAAGCCAAGAGTGAAGATTTAGACCTGCTTCCCTTTAGAGTGAAAGCTACTCTGAGATCAAAGCCATAGGTGAAAAGAAGGGCTGACAGCAGCATTGAGAATTGATTGCAAAAAGTTTTTGATGGAGTCAGTGAGTGTCAGCTCATTCTAGTGAGTAATTACAATAATGACCCTATGTTAGTACTGTTACACTAGTATGAAAGACTAGAGTGCATGATTGCAGCAGAGCTATTTTTAGATGAGAAAAATTGCAACTTTTAATGAAAATGTTCATGTTCACACCACAACTCAATGAGAGCTAGTGCTTTTGATAAGAAAAAATGTGTATCTTATTGACACAAAACCAACGGCTACAACTAGATAAACAATTTATAACACATGTTATCCTACAGCTAGCATGTCTATAGTCAGCAATATCACTTTTTGCATAAGGAAATTCTTTTTCCTTCATAAATGGAATATTGTTTCAGCTAGTCCTGGTGCTTGAACTTTGGGCCTTAGGCACTCAAGGCTAGCATTCTACCCCTTGGGCCACAGCTCTTCTTCTGGTTTTTTGATGGTTAACTGGAGATGAGAGTCTCAGAGACTCTCCTGCCTCAGCCACCTTCAGATCTCAGCCTCCTGAGTAGCTAGGATTACAGGTGTGACCCACAGGCACCCAGCATAAATAGTAATGATAAAATAGTTGTTGGTTAAGGGTGCAAAATAATTTGTACTTTTATTCCATATTGCTATCAATTATTTTTTAATTACCTTTGAATACTTGTACAAAGGAACTGTGATTTAACAAACCAGTTTATGAACACAATGCATCTTGATCAGTGTGTCTGAGACTTAAATAACAGCGAGTGAGATTCTTGCTATGAACTGGTTTGGGAAGGGCATGCTTCCTCCTTCTATTAAAATGATACAAATTTATACACAGGGGAAATGCAAGCCAGAACTACGCCTTTTAACCATTCACTGAGGCTCAACCATTTTTATGAAAGCAGAGCTGGAATCTTTCCTGAACGAAGTCTCTTTTCATGGATGGCAGTGTGCAAGTATTGCAACATGCAGAAATGCAGACTAAGTTAGTGAAATCGGTTAAGGTGAATGGCAGAAGCCAAGGGCACAAGTCCAGGCTGCTGCTTGGATCTCTTTCTGGGCATCACTGGCCATGTGTGGTCAACAGGGAGAGGATTCCTTGGGACACCAATTTTTATGTAAAGGCCCAAATAAAAGTCTTATTGAGATGGACTAAGAGCAGTGGCATGGTGAGAAGTAACACGTTCAATTGTATCCTACCAAACAACTCAAAACACAACCCTACGCCAGAGCCCAGGCCTGACCCGGCCAACCTCACCGGGTCTGACTGCAGCATAAACTCCTAGCACAGTGCGTACTGAGTTCTTCAGGAACAAAGGCATGTTGAACTCTTCCTCATTGTTTCCTTTGCCCTTGCCTGATCTCCTCAACTGATCTTCATAAAGTATGTGGGAAAGACACACATGTGATCCAATGGAACTATTCATTAAAGAAATGAAAGAAACACTTAGCGGTAGGGCCAAGGTGCTTAGGCGAGACTATCCTTAAGTCCAATTGCTTTCATCAGAGTTGGCAAAACATAATTGAGTTACTTCAAATACATGTTAAGAAATGATTGTGTTTCACATAAAGTAAATTGCATATTTATCTATTATATACCATATGTAATAGAGTATACTAAATATATGTGTTAATATATATTTTTCTTTTTTATGTTAATTTACTCTATTGTTATTATAGAAGGTACAGAGGGATTGCAATTTCATGAGTCAGGTAATGAGTACATTTCCTTTCCTACAGTGTGTTCTGTTCCCTCCCCCTCTCCCATTCCCTCCTTCCTCTCCACCCACGAGTTGTACAGCTCACGTTCACCAGTGTCCAGTGAGCTCCACTGCTGCGATTTTTCACTCTTTTTCTCTTATGCTCTGTGTCCTCCCTGCCCTCTGGAAGATGTACACTTGAGTACACCCTACAGACAGAAAAGAAATTTAAAAAGAGATCTCTTGTTTCCATATCTTGGAGTTCATTTTGATATATATATAATTTCACATATTTTATATAATTGTATTTATATAATATATTTATATATAATAAAAATTTATATATAAATAAAATATATTATATAAATATATTATATTATATATATATAATATTACATATGTTATATATTATATGTAATGTATTATAAATATATATAATATAATAATATAATATATATCATATATAAGTATATATAAATTATATATTTTATTATATATTATATATTTTTTATTCTATATGATATATAATATAATAAAGTATAGTTATATAATATATATTTATATATAATATATAATTTTATATAAGTATGAAGAAGCACATAGGCATTGCATTTTTGTATTTCTCCCCTAAAAAGATCTTCTTTTGGTGTCAGTATGTGTGAGTATCTACAATCCTCTATAATTTGTCATATCCCTGTGCATTTGAGATCTAATTTCTGCATATCAGAGAAAACATACACTGTTCGTCTTGCTAGCTCAGCTTACCTCACTTAACATGATTTGTTCTAGTTCTATCCATTTCTCTGCAAATGACATTATCTTATTCCTTTTAATGGCTGAGTAAAGTTCCATTGTGTACAGGTACCACACTCTTGGGGCGCACTCATCTATTGTGGGTCATCTGGGCTGTTTCCATAGCTTGCCTATTGGGAATCACGTGCAATGAACAGGTGTGCTGGTCATATCCTGGCTCACCATGTTCAGGAGTGGTCTGGCTGAGTCATAGGAAGCTCTATGTTTAGTTTTGGGGGGAACCTTCAGGCTGCTGTCCAGAATGGTTGTACTAGTTTACAGCCCCACCAGCAGTGCAGTAGGGTTCCTTTTTCCACACATTCCCACCAGCATTTGTTGTTCCAATTCAGAATGTTGGCCAATCTAACCAGGGGGAGGGAGGTTGTGATGGAATCTCAGAATTGTTTTGATTTGCATTTCTTTTATGGCCAGGCATGATGAGCATTTCTCTCTCTGTCTCTGTCTCTCACTTTTTGCTGCTGCTGTTGTGCCATTCTTGTCTATTGAGAATTCTCTCCTTAGCTCCCTTGCCCATTTAGTGATTGGTTTATTAAGTTTGGGAGGGGTTAGTTTCTTGAGCTTCCTGTATATATTGGATATTAGGCCTTTCTCTGATGTATTGCTGGTAAAGATCTTTTCCCAGTTGGTTTGTTGTCTTTCTACTTTAGCCACCATGTCCTTAGCTGTGCAGAAACTTTTTACTTGAAATGTACTCCTACTTGTGTCTCTCCCCTCTGTTGTGCTCCTGTGAGATTTTTTTCCTGTGTCTATGAGTTCTAATGTTTCTCCTACTCTCTCTTGAAGTAATTTCAAAGTTTTGAGTCTCACATTGAGGTCTTTGATCCACTTTGAATTGAGAATAGTGCATGGTGACAATCAGGGGTTCACTTTTAGTTTTCTGCATATGGCCGCCCAGTTTTTCCAACACCAACTACTGAAGTTATTTTTTTTCCCATTGTATGTCCTTGACTCCCTTATCGAATATCAGATAGCTGTAAGTGTATGGCTTTATTTTGGGGTCTTCTAATCTCTTCCATTGATCTTTGGGTCTATTTTCGTGCCAATAATAAACTGTTGCATTATTATAGCTGTGTAGTAGAGCTTGAGGTTTGGTCTTATGGTAGTACCTGTATTGTTTTATTTTTACCTAGAATTGCTTTGAGTATTCTAGGTCTTTGTTGTTCCATATGAATATTTTGCTTGTTTTGTCTATTTCAGTAAAGACCGTCATTGTGATTTTGATGGAGATTGTATGGAATTTGTATATCATTCTTGGCATTATGGACATTTTCATTTATGAATTCTACCTATCCATGAAAGTCTTTCCATTTCCTGGTGTACTCTTTGATTTCAAAATCAGTGGCCTTTCTGTATGCCAACAATGAGCAAGCAAAAAGAGAAATCATGAAAACAACTCAATTTGCAATAGCCTCAAAAAAATACCTAGGAGTAAGCCTAACCAAAGACAAAAAAGATCTTTATAGTGAAAACTATAAAAAAAAATCCAAAGTAAGAAATCAAAGAGGACAACAGGAAATGTTAATATATATTTTAAATGCTTCAATTAAATTATTGAGAAAATATAGTCACAACCTCTACTTCCTGTTTAGTAAGATTCCTAAAGACAACAATGCTTTTTTATCCAGTTAGCTATTTAGATATACACGTGGCACTTAGGAATACATTTTTGCAAGTATGCAACCCTGGTTGAATCAGGCTGTGTAAACTCTGGCTTGCTGAACTCTATCTTGTGTAAATGTTGCCTCTTTTATTCACATGGTACAAATATTACACTACTAAGCAGTATGTTTTTGTTTCCGAGTCATCAGTTATAGTTTAAAATCAATGCATCAGCTATGTTATTTGGGGCATATTAATTAACCCTCTGAGACACATATTTCCCCATTCCTTGAAAGGAGGACTAACCCTTATTGGAGCGCTGCAAAGGCAATCTGGTATCACATTTATCACCTACTTACTAAAGTGGAGTCCTCCATCATCATCCTCACAATCAATTGAATTTCTGATTGAAGCTCTAACTGCAGGAGCCCTGAGTAGAAAAGCCTCATGTCATTTAGATGGTCATTATTTTGGAGATTAGTTCAAGGTCACAGAACATGGGCAGGAGCCTAAATGTGAAAACTGGGGACACAACTTCTGTAACAAAACAGGTATCTCCAAAAGAATCAGTCCACATTCATTAAAATATTTACATTGTAGATACCAGAATTTTAAAACAATTCAGCAGCACTATATTGATCAAATGGGCAGAGGAGTAGATGGGAAGAGGGCAAAAATGGATTGAAAAAGGATTTCTCTATCAAATTCTTCAACCTTATGAGACTGTAAATGCAATATTCAAGCTTTCAAGAAAAGTACAGTAACATGAGTGTCAAAGAGCAATCACTTCTAAAAAGGCTTTACCTTCAGTGAGTTACTTTTTTAAAAAATCACCAATTCCATTTTCAATCAATTAGAAATGTGCCTGGGGAAATATGTGAACATTATTGTGTTACTCGGGCATTGCAATCAAACAGTCCCAGGCTGGATTCTTGACACGTCATTTTCCAGACCCACTGACTTGGAAAAGTCACTCGGGATCAGTGTCCTCCTCCTTTTCATGTAAACAATGTCAGATGTGGAGATTGCAGAAAGCACACGAAATACCTAAACTATATCTGAGCCTCCGGACCTGCATTGAAGGGTTGACTTCTATGAAAATTGCCCTTCTACTCTAAGAAACTAGAAAATTAGAGAGAAACAACCATTTTCTGACTGCTGGTGCTCCTCTAAAAGGATGTTGTAGAGTGTGTAATTTATAATAAACATAAGTTCATTGGTTCACAGTTCTGAGGGCAGAGAAGTCCAGTGAATGCACTGGTATCTGGCGTAGGTCTTCTTGGTTGGATTATAACAGGGGGAAAAGTCAGCATATGGAGAGAGGGAAAGAGCAAGAGAGAGACAGAGACAGACAGAAAAAGGAAAGCTACCCTTTCATACCAAATCCAATCCATCAATCCACGGTATTAATCCACTTATGAAGGTGAACCTTTTTAGCTTCATCAGCTCATAACAGGGCCACGTGTTAATACTGCTACAATGGCAACTGAATTTCAACCTAAGTTTTGGAGGGGACAAACATTCGAAGAGAAGCTGTAATCCTGGTACTGGGTAGGGTAGTGTAGCCCTGGGATTCCAATGTGAAGGAAACATACAGACTTGCCCAGCTATGTATCTAAGGTGAAGGGACTCTAGCACGTGGAGAGAGCATGAGGGTGGGGGGAGGAGGGGAGGAGAGAGGCAAAGCACAGAGGGATCGCGCTTTTGTGTTTCTCTCCTAAGAGCATCCTCTTCTGGTCTTACTACATAGGAGCATCTAGAATCCTGTACAATTCATCATATCCCAGAGTATCTTAGATCTCATTTCCACAAAGTTTAGGGTTCTTTAACAGAATAGTACACAATCCAGCACCCAACAGCATAAAATTTACCATATTTCAAATCAAACTTTAAAAATGAGTAGAAGTGCAAAGAAGCAGGAGAATATGAATTGTCACTAGGGAAAAAAAAACAATCAACTGCAAAAGATCCAGATGACAGATAATAAAATTAGTAAGCAAAAAACTTGTGTAGTTGTTAAGTGAAACCTGCTGCACATGTCCAGGAAAGTAAAGAACAGAGAGGCTGCGCTGAGATAAATGGCCGTGTGAGTCTCCAAAGAAACAGGTGGAGAAGACCACCACGGTGGGGCCCTTTGCATACACGGGCTGCTTGGGACTGTCCATAAATGAGATCACAGAGGAGAGTGGGCAGGGCATCCTGACCTGTGGAACAAGGATGGATGAGGGCGGATAAAGCAAAGGTTCAACACATGTGGAAGTCTGGAGGTGACTAAAAGGTGGCTTAGAGACAGACAATGCGAGACTGTGGGAGGGAGTTGGCGCCTGGCCATTCCTAGAAGCACAGCCTCCAGAAAACAGAGTTTGCAGCCCCCAAACCAAATTTAATAGGCTGCAGGGAAAGCATTGTTAATCATGTGCATCTTGTCCTTTCTGATGTCCCTCTCATGGGACAGGAATGACAGAACTAAACTCACCCCACGGCGCCTTGATGCCCCTCGGTCGTGTTTCCTGGTCATTCATGCAGCACCCATCGTCCCTTCTCCCCAGCACCATCTTACACCTTTGCGAAGATCACGTATAAAAAGAGAAAAGTTTAAATTATTCTCTTGGAAAATGGATGTGTATGTGGATGTGTATGTGGAAAGGTGAGAGGCCACGAAGACTCCGTGGCGGGCATGGGCAGCGAATCTACGGGGGGAGCTCGGGAGTCGCCGGTGGTAGGTAAAGAGCACTGGCGCTGGCGTTCAGTGAGCCCTGTGCTCGGGATCTGAGATCGCAGTCCTGTCCTCTGTGCATGGGCCACGCTGACCAGTTTAACCAAAAACCACCCGGCCATGTGCGCTGTCTCCTGCCTCAGCTCTGGACAGCACCGGTTCCCCTAAGGCGGCAGGAAAGAGAAGGGCATCTGCCCAGGCCTTTAGGAAGGTGTGCAGAAGCACTCCCAGACCACGCAGAGGAAGAACAGGAACTGTTTCCAGGTACCGATGGCACTGAAGCGGCCACTGCAAAGTAGAGAGGCTGTCCGCAGGCCAGGCCCAAGCTATAGGTTTTAAGCTTCTCAGACCTTCAGGGCTCAGAATAAATGTGATTACATATACCAAAATATAAGCAAGTCCATTATATTTTTGACAATGTCACTGATGACTTCATTTATTTAAATATGGCCTTTGTAAGGTGTTTGGGGGAAAGAGTATGCATTTTCATGACTTTGTAAGATGTTTGGGAGAGGAGTATGCATTTTCATGACTTTAAGTCTCTAGGTGGCTCTGTGGACACAGTTCAGCAGAATTAGCTATTAAAACAAAACTATTGTGTTTGGTTAGATGATTTTTGAACATTCAATTTGGGATTTCATTATGGTTCAATTCCAGCACCCTGAAAATCTATCACTTTCTTCTAGCCCTCTGGTTAAAGTGATAATTTCTGCGACCAAACCACCATTTCCCTTTTAACCTTATGTGTTTTCATGCTAATTTAGGGGAAAAATTGAGAAACATATTGTGACAGGTAATCATTTGCAAACACACAACTCGTTCAATGCCTGCCATGTTCAGCTTCATTTTATAGCTTCTGTCTTGGCAACATAAATTGTGCTTGGCTGCAGAGGTATGTAGAGCAGTGTGGTGAAGAAAACCAATCATGACAACTGAAAAATAAAGCACAATGTGCAAGCATCTGCCTGTTTGTGTGTGTGTGCAGGCGTGTGAGTCTAAGAATAGAGAAGCCCTGCTTTCCCAGCTTTCTTTCAGAGGAGAATAGTGTTATTTAGCTTTGCTTCTTGTTTTCTTTTGCAGCAACGCGCTGCCACGGAGGAAGGAGACAACCGTCACACCTATGAGGATTGCCAAACAACCTCAAACCAGTCCAAAACACTGCCTCTCCGCCTCTGGAGACGAGGAATTAGTTCAGAGCACACAGAAGGATTGTGTCAGTGATATGTACTATGATAAAAGTCGTGTTTCTCTAAACAAAGATCTATATTATATTGTTTTTAGAGCAATAGCACAGGAATGCAGTAAGATTATATACAACATCGTGACTTCAGAATCAAATCAGTACAGTCATATTTCTTCAAACTCTGACTTAAATGCAACTTGCAAAAACCATTCACTCAGAATTTATGGTAAAAATAGTGTTTTGTGGGTCTTTTAAAAGCTCCAGAGCGTCAAGGTCCCAAAACTTTGAAAGCACATTCCTAAACTCTCAAAATAAAATCAAATTTGCTTAATGCTTTATTTTTCAATGGGACTTGGTAAATCAAGTGCTATGCTTGAATGTCCCCCTGAAACTTGTGCTGAAACTTTAAGTGTACCTGCGGCAATCTTGAGGAGTGAGCAACTTCAAGAGGGGGTTAGGTCAAGGAGACACCAGCGGGGTCAGCGTGGAGGCTGTAGTGATATCACCATGGGAGTGGCTTGGTTATCAAGGGAAGAGCTCTCCTGCCACGTGATGGGGCACAAGGGGCCCCTGCCCGGCATGAGCTGTCTGTCTTGAGTCTGTCTTCAGACTTCCCAGCCTCCAGAGCGATGAGCCAAGTTAATGACTAATGCTGGTCTTTACCCATCCTATGGTATTCTGTTATAGCAACCAGAAAAGCACCAAGATATCAAGTTAAATCCGTTTGAATACTTCAAGTGTTCAATCTGCAGTTAACTGTACTCAAAGAAACACTGGTTTCACCTCAGTGTATTCTCTTGTTTTACTATTCCATTAATAAAAAATTTGACCATTGGGATTTTAGCATTTTTATATTGCTTATGTGGTTTCAAGTAAAAAAGGTAAGATAAATGAAATGTGTTTGATTTAGAGGCAATATGTACAAACTGTCTATGGCAGTAACTAACAGTAATGGGAAAATTTTAAAAGCATCCATTTAAAATCTAAATATATGCCATGGCCACATAGCACCTTGTGTATAAAACACTGAAGGAAGGAGGAGGAGCAAAGGGAAGTCAAGGCACACAGAACGAGTATATCCATCACTCTGCTAGAAGAAGGTAGCCACTTGTAGAGAGTGTTAAAGGAGAATAATCATAAGACCATCACCAAGCCCTTCCCATAACTATAGTCTGTACAGCTTCACTCTTTTGACTGCTTTGAAGAGTTCGTTTAACCCAGAGTGCACAAATGTATGACATGCACAGGTCAATAGGTACTTAAATGACTGTAGCTCCCAAACTCACTTACAAAACTGCAAACACTAGAAAAGAGAGGATGCACTGAACACGAGAGGAGGCTAAGCATTGAAGACGTGGAACATACACTAATGAGGAGGGAGGTTACCATGGTTGGGAGCTTCAGACTCGCCATGGTCCCAGCTACTACAACACACGCTGCAGCCCACCACGGACGGCAGCCCTGCGCCGAAGACAAAAATCCTGAAGCCAGACTTCGTGGATCCACATCTTGTCAGGTTCTAGAGGGACGAAGGCCTTGTTCCAGGGGGTAACCCTGCTTTGGGCCACCTCTAACACGGAGATGACAATGGCTCTTCCTTCATGCTCATTATGAAGGCTAAATCAGGAAGCGTTTCTAGGGGACCCGGAACTATGATGGCAAGTTCAAATGTGTTTGTTAAGTGAGCATGCTGAGCCCTTGCATCTACAAAGATCACTATATTGGCCTTCAGGTCATTGTTAGTATTATATGGATTAGGGTGTGTATTTCTCACAGTGACAGAAACATGGTAAGCTTTCAACAGACATTAAGTTATACTTTATGTTATTCTATTGGAGAGCATCGACCGTGTTCAGGACCATTACAGACACGCTGCATTATGATTTTAATTTCATCATAACAACAGTTTTTGAGGTAGAGTTTTTTCATTAGCTAGACATATACAGCTGAGAAATTGGGCACAGATAGATAATAACTATCAATATCTGTAGACTGAATAAACCTACTAGACTTGAATATAAAAATTGGTTGTGAACCTTAGCAATAAACTTAATTAATTTAGCCAAGGAGTAATTAGATACATTTCACAGTTAGTTCTCAGTTTTGTGAGTGATCGAGATAATTTACTGTTTTGTCACTTAACATACAACATATGGTTCTAGAAGATTTTTTTTATTAATTATACATGTAAGAGTTGCCAGACACTGTGGCAGACAATACCAGATACTTGTCTCACTAATGTATTCTTTCTCTTTTTCTGTATTGAACAATAAAGCATTCAAGGTAGTAAAATACCTCTCTACAGTACATTTCCCAGCCTCCTTTGCAGCTAGAAAAAGACATTGACTAGTTTCTAGCTGAAGAAAAATAAGCAGAATGTAAGAGTTTAAGGTCTATTAAATTCCTTAAATAGGAAGTTAAGACAGCTTTGTCCTTCCAAACACTTTTCCATTCCTCTTTCCTCTTCTTGTTTGGACTAAAGACCAGATGGCTGAATCACCACTAAACACTTTGGATCAAGAGGGGGCCTTTAAATAGCACCCCTGCAGCAGGGACAGTAGGGGAAGGAGAGACCCTCTTAGATCTCAGTGGTGTTGTTCGTTAGTTTTGAATGACCAATCACCACATTTCCAGAGACAAAAATATACATTGTCAAGGGTAAGTCACTGAAATCTTTGGTCACTATTCCTAGCACCAAATACAATTCATGCTAATATCAGCTAATGCAAGCAGCAGTGTGAGTGGACATCAAGGGCAAACAGGATATGTTTGAAGGAAAGAGAATGCAGTGATAGGTGTGGTGGCTCATGCTTGTAATCCTACCTAGATACTCCAGAAGTAGATATTGGGAAGATCACAGTTTGAGGCAAGCCCAGGCAAAGAAATCAATGAAACTCCTATCTCAGTCACTAAGCCCAGTGTAGTGGCATACCTCATTTATTGAGTTATTACTTATCATTCTCTCTACACAGGAAGCTTTGCTAGGAGGATCGATATTCAGGCATAAATGGAAGGCCTTACTCAAAATACAGAACAAAAATGGCTAGAAGCTTGGCTCAAATGGTAGAGATGGTAGAGTAACTGTCTAATATGCTCAAGGCCTTGAGTTCAAGCCCAGTACCATCTGGGCCGTAAATGCAAAGGCTTTGAAGGTGATTATGTGTAATAAAGTATTACGTAAGAAGTAGCAGAGGGTCTGATGACTTTGGCTAGGAGAAAGTACGGATTAGATCCATGTTTGTTTCTCCAAGGGGGCGAAGCTGGATGGAGTTTTAAACAAGTGAGGAGGCAGGAGTGAGCAGAAGGATCATAGGCATTCCAGGGCAGAGAGGACCCCGAGAGACTTCCGAACCAAACTGGTGTTCATCATTAAGATAAACACAAATAATGTAGTACAAAAATCACTGAGGCACTGCACTGAGAAAAACATAAAACTTCCTTGGGTCATTGAAAGAAATCTACAAATTGAAGGGATGGGTGGTGTTTGAAGGGATTGGAGAGAACAATAAAGGGCTGGTATTGGTCCAAGTGCATTGCCCTCATAAACTGACATGCACAACTACTTAAATAAAAATACAAGGATACTAAAACAGTAAAATATAGATAATAAAAATACCATTAAAATGCTCTTTATTCTCTTCTCTGACTGATTTGCTTCTAAGTGCCTTAGGCTTGGAAGGCGCGCGCTGCCACAGTGTGTGCTCACAGCCTTCTCTCCACATGCAGGTGTTTGATGCCCACCCGGGCCCCTTGGCCATCCACACTTAAGCTGAGGTTAACAAAGCATGCTGCGAGAACCTCAAAGGCGAACTTCTAGAAAGTACCGATCTCCAATACATTAATATTCCCTCATAAAAAAAACCACACAGCATAAAATATGCAAGACTGATTTTTAATATTCATGACTTTACATCTTTTAAGGTTGGCCAGCTATCAAGTGTAATAAGATAACAAGAAAGCACTTTGTAGGGGTGTTTATAGTACTTTGCTGAATTAATAAATTCTTCCCATCTTCTTGTAAGGAAGCAGTTATTGGCAGAATACAAAGCTTCCGGAAGCAGTGACTGCTGCTGAGAGCAGGTTCAGGCCCTCCTGAGGACAGGCACACAGACACTGCCCCGCCCACCGTGTGCAGATGAGGCCTGCACCCCCCCCAGCCCCCCAGGACAGCTTTGATGTGGTTGGCAGCTCCACCCTTGAAAAGCTGGCATTACAGTATGCACAGCTGCACAGTTGTTTCCTGCTCTCTTGGGCCTGGCCCACGGCTAAGGTCTGGCAGACCTCTGTCTTGGAGGAAGTGGTAAGCAAATGGCCTATTTGTGTATCCAGCTCTCACTGGACGCGTTGCACACTCCCGTTACCGGAGCCACGACCAAAGCAGAGCACAGTGCCGGCCATCTCCCGCCTGGGCACCACAATGGCGCACTATCCTCCCCTCCGTCATTATTATAATTGTGAATTTTTTTTTTCTAACCACAAACCAGTTTGGTTAACACATTCACTTCTCCACACTGAACCTTCTTAGTTTGAGTTCTCAGATGAGGAAACTAAGGTGTAGTTAAGAAACTTTCCCATGGACTAAGAATCAGAACCAGGACATTCCGATTTCAGATGCCAACTTCTCAAGACTTGTTTCTGAAGACAGACCTTTTCTCTAGCTTCCTTCCCGCTGTGACAATGACTGTCCCGTCCCCAACTTCCAGAGGGAGGACTATAACGTACATCAGCCAGGAAAGGAAACGGTCCCTTTAAAATGTAATTTTGGTTTCCCTACAACTTTTTTTTAATACTTTTAACAACAGGCTGTGTGTACCTGGACTTTGGTTTCTGTGCCTGTATAGCTAGCTCTAATTTGGTCTGCCAGAGCGGTGGGATGGGCCGCCTGGCTGTGGCTACCATATTCCTCTTCCCAGGGAGGCACGGACGGCTCCCTTGCCTGGACCCAGCCCCTCCTCAGCCCCCTTCCCCAGGGCAGCTTCAGGGTCCCCTCAGGTGGCCTCCTGTGCTCCCAGCTAAAGAACCCTGTCACCTGCTAGCCACCATCTCACTCTGTGTCTGCAGTTTCTAAGCACTGGAGTTGACTTGTTCTCAGGTTCTTGGATGACAGGGACAAGAGTTAGGTCCCTTTCCTCTAGCACACAGACATTAGCTGTGATGTTGAGCGCCCAGCCTCAGCAGACTTGTGGCTTCTTACAAGAATGACGACACAGGGTAAGAGTTGAGGGATACCAAGAGTGGCCGGACAGCATGCATTCGGGCCCCGCTCCTGAGCTCCACCTGCCCTTAGAAGCCACCCTGGGTGAGGCCTCGTGCACTGCCCTCTCGCCTGGCGTCAGTGGGCTCCTCTCTGCTGCCCTCTGTGTGACAGCATCATCACACACCGTGCGTCCCCACCGAAGCCTCGTGCCCCCTCCCCCCGTCAGTCGCCACGGCTCACCGCCGCTACGGCACCCCACGCTCTTGTCCAGTCTCCCCTTCCCTTCCCAACAGTTCCCCCAGCCAGGATGACCCACGTCCAGTTGCTTCTCAGCGGTCTCTATTTCTGCTGCTTGGTTCTTACACCCGCATACGCCTGTTCGACATAGGTCATGTTTAGAGAGTCTGTCATGATTCGTTGCGGAGATTGCTCTTGGTTGAAAACTCCTAACCACACCATGCAGACAAAGGAAGGTGCCTTCCTCTCCAGTGCTGGTTCTGAGTCTGTCTTTTCACACATGCGGCCAGAACTTCTCCCTGCCCCCCCTTGCCTTGAGCTCTGTATAGACAAAACTGCGCCTTTCAACTCAGACATCCACAGGCTGAAAGCTGACATCCTGAGTGTCACAGGCTCCCTCCTCTCCAATAATTCATCACTGCTTCATTTGCAGTTTCTATCATGTAAAATAAATAGTCTGGAAAAAATTATCTTAAGTGAAGTAAGCCAGGCCCAAAGAAACAAAGGTCCCATGGTTTCCCTTATTTGCTATAACTAGTATATCTCTGGGACAAGCAGAAAAGGTCAAAAGCTATGTACATATGACCAGGTAAGATGATGTTAAGTGAAATGAACCCCAAGATACGGACACAAGTGGGTTTTTTTCTTGCTATTGTTTATAACGTATTTATTTATTTTTATTTTTATTTTATTTTTTTGTCGATCATGGGGCTTGAACTCTGGGCCTGGATGCTGTCCTTGTGCTCTTCAGCTCAAGGAGAGCACTCTACCTCTTGAGCCACAGCACCACTTCTGGTTTTCTAGTGGTTTATTGGAGATCAGAGTCTCATGGACTTTCTTGTCCTGGCTGGCTTTGAACCACAATCCTCAGATCTCAGCCTCCTGAGTAGCTAGGATTACAGGCATGAGCCACCAGCGGCTGGCTTCTAACATATTTATAATGTACTATGTGATTTATTTTCATTTTCATTTTATTTGTATGTTCTTCCCCCATAGTATAACCCTTGTTTTCACTGTATTTAATATTGGTATAATTTGGGATGGAAAGGAAAAAACAAAATGTTTAAATAGGGATACAAGTTGACCCATTGCAACAGTGAGATGTAGAAGACACTATATTGAAAAACGAACTTTACAATTTGGGGGGGGGGGAGTGTAGTTGTAGAGGTGGGAGGGAAGGGATGGTAGGGGAAAAACAAAGGAGAAGCAACAATGCTTGATAAGAAATGTAGGCTGGGAAGGTGGCTCAGTGGTAGAGCGCTTGCCTTGCATGCATGAGGCCCTGGGTTCGATTCCTCAGCACCACATAAGCAGAAAAAAAAACCCGGAAGTGGCGTTGTGGCTCAAGTGGTAGAGCGCTATCCTTGAGCTGAAGAGCTGAGGGACAACACCCAGGCCCAGAGTTCAGGCCCCAGGACCGGACCACGCCCCCAAAAAAGAAAAAAGAAATGTACTCATTACCTTGGTCATGTAACTGTAACCCCTCTGTACAGTATTTCACAATAAAAAACTTGTTAAAAATAAAAATAAAAATAAATATTCTGGACTCTTATCTTCAGTTTTGACCCTCTCCAAGGAGTTGACTGATAAAAGAATTCTCCATCAAATTTTACTTCCAGAAACAAAATATAAGATATTTTACTATGATTTAGATATTGCATGATTTATATATATATATATATATATATATATATATATATATATATATATATATATATATATATATACAAAAAAAACTGTTCATTACCAGGAATATCGACATATCTGGTTACCAAGTCTGGCAACCTTGCTCCCCACAGGGTAGCAAAAAAAAAAAAAAAGAACAAATGAATACAATGCACAGCCTAAAGTGTGATCAAGTCAATCATGGAAGGTGCCATGGAAAATAAAGCATTTGACTGGGTTCTTGAGAGACAAGTGTGCTTTGATTTAATAAAGGAAAAAAATTGCAAATGCAAAACCCAAAACAAACCAAGAATTCCTTATGAATTTCTGTGTTGTTGCAAATAACAGCCAGAATAATTTCAACACAGCTGACGTTGAATACATTGGATACTAGAATAAATATCTTTTCATATCTTTCCACTTTATTGGAACCACTTACTATGTAAATAGAAGGCAGACTGTTCAAATACATTATATGTCCCACCTGACCATATGAATCTCAGAAACTGCACCGGTCAGGCTTGGCATGTCTTCTGTGGTCCATAAATGTCATATTCGTCTATAGTTGGAAGGGCAAAAGTGAACGTATCATAAAATAGTCTTGGGTTTCAGTTCTGACTTAGTCACTTTTCCATCACTTGTTTCATTCAGCTTTGCAAATAATTGTGTCAAATGGGAAACAAAGACTAAAAGGCCTTGGTAAAGAAATCACATAGTCTGCTTTTTCCAATAAAATCTCAGACTACAATGGAGGTGAACAGTAGGGGAATCCACAGGACAAGCCATGAAGGAATGAGGAGGAGAGCAGCATCAGGTTCAGTTCTCAGAACTTGATTGGGTACTGAGTCTTTTTCATATAACTCCTTCTGGATGTTTGTTTTAATTACTAATTATAAGAAAGATCAAATTAAATTTCAATGGGTGAAGAGTCATTGTTGACTTGCTGTAGTGAAGGCATTTATTTCAATACAATTTATTAAGGAAAAAGGATTTACTCTCTTGTGATAAGTAATAACAAGCTTGAACTCACTTTTGGTATACACATATACAAGTATCCCCTCACTTTTCAGCCCTGATTTTTGCTTCTTTGAGCACTTAACTGTCAAATCCTGACCTGGATTCAACAGTTTCTTCCAAGTTCAAATAGGCAAAGATAATGCTTCCTTCTAAGTAAAGATATATAAGGATGTAGAGATTTCCACGCATAGTGATTTGTGCAGTCTAGGAAACTACTTTTCAAGGTGAGGACCACTTCATTACCTGGTACTGAGCCTAATGAGCCTTAGACTCCGTGTCAAGCCTGTAGGCCAGAAAACATTTTTGCACGGGGTGATTTGTTTCTATGCATAGCACGCATGTAGCCAATCCAACAAACATAGTAGAAGACAGCAGAATATATAGATAGACAATCTGAGCCAGGATGGCAGTGAGTAATTTGTTTTTCAACCTGAAACCTCTCTATCTCTGAACTTGTTATGCGATATGAATGAATCTGTTTGTTACATGAAACAACTGAAAAAAATCATACTAATATACAAGCATTTGATTTATAAAAGCTAGAGTAATACGTGATAAGGTTTCCTTAAATACTTCATTCTGAGACAGAATTTGACATTGATTTATAAACACCTCAAGATCCAAATGTGTCAACAACTATGATGCTGCACGTGTTCCCAGGATGATGAGGGTCCTTCCTGAATACACATTCTATTTCGTTCACGGAAGACAGAGACTTATGATAAAATCAGCAGGGTCGTGAAAATGACCTGCCAAGCTGCAACTCAACCCCAGGTCTGACTGCTTCTGTGGAGGGATGGCAGTCTGTCTGTGCCAGCTCCTGGTAGATGGCCCCTTAATATTTTATACATATAAGACACCCAAAAATAGCCAGATAGAACTGGGTGGCTGGCTGGCTCCTAAAATGCAGGATTCATTTTACTTTTAAAATATAAAGTAAATTCAGCCATGAAGATTTTATCCTGGGCATCTAGGGACAAGATGACAGTCTTTAAGGGCAGTTAGTATGGAGTGAGTGGCCCCCCAAACCTGGAGAGTCCTGTGGTTTGGCTCCCAAGGGATCAGAATCTCAAGAATGATCTGATTCTTGGCTAAGATCGTTTGCCCCTCTGGTACCACAATGGACACCTGTAGAAATGGTGGTATTGATATCCAGAAGGCAAATACCAGCAAGAAAGTGAGGGAAGCATTCGTGGAATGACCCTGGCAAGTGTGAAGGAGGAGGGCGTGGTTTCCATTATGCATGCCCCTACAAACAATATCTGGCGATAGAAAGCCTTGCTAGTCCATAGCTTCTGCCACATCTTGCTTCCCAGAATACAGCATTTGGGCAGACACCATTTCTTGACATCTAGCTTCTTGAATTCAGGGAAATCTAGCAGGCCTCTCATAACCCACTGCTCGGTAGCATTTCCAATCCTAGACAGAGCCAGTGTGATCACAGTGTCCTTCCCAAGTAAGTATGGAAATAGATGGATTGAAAAAAAAAAAAAGATATACCTGAAGGCCAATGGCGGTGACAAGGACCTCTCACGGGTATCGCGTAAGCGCTGGGAAATCTGTGATGCACACATTTATCCTTAAAGGACACCACCAAAATGTTTTTCATGTGAATTTAGAATATGTGGGCTTTGGGGGGGGGGGGGGCTCTTCTGCTTTGTTGTTGTGCCTCTGCTTTGTATGCTGCTTGGGACTGTGAGGGCAAGGACGGCTTCCTGGGGGCGGAGCCCTCCTCGGCTCCCTGCCAAGAGCTTGCTGCGGCTGCTCCTGTGCCAGCCTCCCGCAGGATGCCCCTCAGGTGAAAAGAACATCAAAGCTGAGATTTTGAAAAAGACACACTCCATGAAAATGGAGCCCCTTATGACTTTCACTGCAGCTCCCACACATGGGGGAGAAAAGAAATCACACCATCACGTTTTGGTCCAAGGCTCATTAACAGCTCGGTCATTCCAGTGACACGGGGAAATACGAAACTGAGGCAGCACTTGGCCCTGCCCGCCGGTGGCAAGCCGCTCCTGCTGCCCAGGGAGCCAGCACGGAAGAACTACTCGCGCAAGCCTGGTTCTCTTAGGCTTGAAGCACACTGGGAGTGGGAAATATTCGTCTATTTTAAGGAAACTGTCTGGTTTTGTTTATTTTCCCCATCATATGGAAGCAGTCGAGCAATTACTGAACCTCAATTCATGGCTGTTGAATACCATAAAGAGTACTCAAATGTCACCCGAGACTGTGGGCTATATAGCAAATCGAGTTTCTAATAAAAGTAAAGGAGCAACTGGCAAATCTGGGAAAGCCCCTAGTGAAGATCTATGTGAAGTAATAAAGCGAGTGGGGGAGCTGCTCGGGCTGTAAGAGAGACAAAGGGAGACGGGCAGAGGGTGTTCAGAGCACTGAAAAGCACTCGAACGAAAAATGTTCACCACGGACCACCACCAATGCACAACTGATTCGTGACTTCCAGTCCCTCTTTAAGAAAAGGAAAGTGTGAAAACGTGATAAAAATAGAACTATCTGGAAATGGCAGAAAGCCTGAGCAGCTGAGCAGGCCTCCCTGTCTCTTCCCCACCGCTCAGGAAAGGCGCATGTCCTTGACCCGAGTGGGCGTTCTGGCTGCCCCCAGGGACAACCGGTTGGCCGAGATTGTCTCAAAACACGGCTGTCATCAGATAAACAGGTGTACCAGCCGTTCCTTTCCCGGTTCCCAAGGGCACCTTCTTATAAAACGAAATTTCATGCTCAGTCAAACTCTCAAAACATATGATTGAAACATATGCCAGTCTCTTTGTAGAGATTCGCAGCTCCTCAGCTCGCATCTCCCAGGCTCTTCACTAGAATCGCTTCTGGTCTTAGGTACAAGGTTTGTTTATCTCGTTTGGTTATTTAGTGGCAGGGTTTTTTTTTTTTTAATCCAGTCTATAAAATCTTTCATGAGATAATAGTAGCTATGAGACAACCAAGTTAATGATATCTTATAATCTCATATATTAATGCCTCAGACTATTTTGAGAATTACAAAGAAATATTCTTTTAGCAAATACACAGGCTTCCAAAATTGTCTACCATAGACCATAACCAATGCACACAACTGATTCGTGACTTTCCCTCTTAAGGAAAAGAAAGTCTGTGAAAAAGTTATTTAAAAAAAGAAATATTTTTAAATGGCATGAAGGAATTTGTTTAATTTGTAAGTATTTTTTGGTCCACATAGCACGAGAATTTATTTCTCTGAGATGAAAATTGTATGAGGCGTAATAAACACTGTCTATACTGAAGGTTGTGCTATAATTAATTTATATTGATTGTTTGGCTAAAATACAAATGAAACGTTCTTCTGAGGACTATCATTCCATTGGAAATCCAGATCATGCTGAAGCGTTGTGTGTTCATGAATTAATACATAAGGACTCTCTTGTAACTAAGGGATTTTGTGTCATATGGGCCTCTCACAGATTTTTAGGATCAAGGGTCACTTTGTGTCACTTCATAGTTGTTAGTGACTCAGGTGTTAGAATTTGAAACCAACTGAAAAAGGCTGTCTTTAGACTTTATTTATCCCATTGACAGACACCAATACAATAAAACATCATCCTTCACATACAAGTTCCCAGGGGAGACGCTTACGATTGTTTAAGTAAACTCTGGCTGTGATTCACCCAGTTTCCTGATCTTTCCCACCATGTGGCTGGTTCATCCATTTTCCTGACAACTCATGTTATCCTTGTAGACCCTGGAGAATGCCACATTTCCCAGGAGGCCCTTTGAGACTAGCCTACCACATCCCATAGTGATGAGTGGACACTCAGTATAACTGACCTCTTTTCATTCTAACATGTATCAGTTCCATCTGTTTAATCCAGGGCACTGAGCTTAAGGCAAACCTGATTGAGTGACCAAAGAACAGGAACAAGAGTTGGCAGGTCTTCCACAATACATACTGCATAGCAGCTAATGTTCGTCTTGGGAGGAGTGGAGCCTTGGCACCTGCCAGGAGTGTGAGGCACAGCTGGGTGGTCACTAGCACTCACAGATCAAGTTCCTAATACAGACAAGGACCAGGCAGTTTCAGATTATACGCTGTAATCCATCAGTGAATTATAAAGTCTACTGAAACCAACATTTAAGAAATGAAACAGACTAGCCTAGGAAATATCAGAGGGTATCACACATAAAAAGAACAAATTGTGAAAATCGTTGTTTCAACCTAGATACACATACATGCTGAATCATAATGGAAAAATGCAGTTCCTGGAAAAAGGTCAGAGAAGTTTAAAATATAACTTATTTATTTAACAGATTTAACTTATCTCAAAGTATGTCCCATGGAAAAGCAGTTCATTCATAGTCAGCCATGCTCATGACAGAGTAGATTAAACAGTACCAAACACTGATTTTCATGCCTGAACTACCAAATGTTTAAGGATGCAAATATGATATAAATGTCCAAGAGCAGAAAATAATACAGAGCACAATCTAAGATCTTTGACCATGTCACCCTTCAGAGGAGTAGGTGAAGGAGCTACATTTTCTCTCCAGCTCTAGAAAACACTGGTCAGTGTGCATGCTGTTAAGGACAGGATTTATCTTCTCCTCCAGCCGCTAGCCATGAATTTGCCTAAACTCCACCTACATATCAGGGCCACATCAAGCCATCAACTGAAATTAGAATATGTGACATGAAAAGAAAACCCTTAAAACTTGCCTAACAAGTGGAAACTTCATTTTAATTTAGCCCCCAAAGTGTCTGCTCTTGTTTTCTCAGGGGACTATTTGTGAAGTAGATACATTACAAAAAATTAGGGGAAAAAGTAGTAGATTAAGAAAATATTGGGTATGCTGAGTCTAGGCATATGAAGAGTGCTGGAAAGTGACACTGGCCTAGGTTTTTTATTATTGCAACATCTGGTATCTTTGTTGGTCTGCGTTTGCCTGTGTCTGTCTCTTCACTACTGATAATTTTGATGACTCCAAAGATATACGAAATGTAAGAAGTAAATATTTATTTAGACACTAGAATCATCTATGATCATAAACATGATAAAGCAATATGTTTGATTTTTTGTCAACTCATAGTCTTTTAATAAAGAATTTAGCAATACTTTTATTTTTGGTTCTTTGTAGCTTTTTAATTTTAATGTAAATAACAGTATTAGCTTTTTTTCCCTTTCCCTGATAGAAAGTCTCTCTCACAAGTATATAAGACAGAAAATCGGGAAACTTTTTATTGCACAAAATAAAGTGTTATCTGGGGGGAATTCTAATTCAATACTGGATTTCAAGTTATTTATTTACTAAATATGATGTTACTGATAACTGATAATTTGTCTTAGCTTCTTACTGATTACTAGTAAGCTAATATAATATTAAACTCTCTACGGTACTGTTTTTGAGACTTCCTATGAGAAGTTTATTGATTTTAATTATTCACTAGAAGGCAAGTTATGGAACAGAATTGTAATTGTTAGAGTGCAATAATTTTTTCTAATAATCTCTATTTAAGTGATCAAATCAAGGTAATACAATAAAAAGTCTTGCTGAATAATTAAAATTTCAAAAACAAATAGCATTAGGAAGGTTTTCTATCTGGATGATGGAAGGGATGTATCATAGAGTTTGAAATAATAAATTTAGTTTTAGTCTCAATGATTGGTCCTTACTCTCTCACTGTAAAATATTATGTGAGTCTATTTCCAGCATAGTGACTCTGAATATTGAAAATGTGCTGGCTACCACTCTTTTCTCATTGAAATGAAATATTCAACTCGAATGATATAATGATCAAAATTTTGATTAACAAAGTCATTGTGATTGCCCAAAAGCAGAAAAGACACAGAACACCTGTTCTCTGTACTAAAAGTGTCTGGCTCCTCATTAATGGTCAAAGCGTAATGCCTTTTCCTGTGCTGCACCGTCTTGCTGCTAAAGGAAGAACCCAGCAACAATACTCGAGAAACTTGCCACCTACTTCAGGATGAGAAGTTTTCTGAAAACAAGGTACAAAGCCAACAAGACCACGTGTATGGATAAAATTTGAAACCTCCTCAAGTCAGAACCCCTCCTGTGTATTAGTTAGCAGTAGATATTAAATTAGCTCCCAATTATGGTTAGTGTATATTATTAAAGTGGAGATAAGACTTACATATTGTGCAACTATTTTATAATCCACAAACATTTTTCATCATGTGGATATTACAGGTTTTTTATTATGATAAATATGTTTATTTACTAGGTTTGAGTTTTATATAGACACTTATAATTGAACATTCTCGTTCTAAAATGTAATAGGAGTTAGTGTTTCTTGTGAAACAGGGTTCATTTCTATTCATATTAGGCACTTCTAGCCATTACCTAGAGCCTGGGAATAGTTCTTGTAACTGCCAAAGTAGTAATGATAATATTTCATGGAAGATAAGTCACATTACTAAGAGAACCCAATAATGATAAAAAAAAAAAGTCTCACACCAATCATTGCTCCAATCTTACCTTAAAAAACTAAAAAAGGAAAATAAAATTAAATTACTTTCATAAAACTTAACCACTCCAGGTCAAGGAATACTTGAATACTTGTAAGATTACAAAAGTATACATCACTTATCAAGTAAAATTCATAATGTTTGGAACTCCATAAAATTTACAAGAAAAGCAAAGAAACAGAAAAATATATCTCAGGAAAAGGAGAAAAAAAAGCCATCTAATGAAACAAGGCTAGAAATGATCCTGATGATAGAATTAAGTAGAGAAGGGCATCACACTAGTTATTATAATGGCCTTCTGTATGGTCAAGAAACAGGAGGAAAGACTAACATGTGAATAAATACAAGCAAGATTAAATAGATAGATACATACATAGATAGACAGATAGATATTTACATATATATGCACATTTTAAATGACCTAAACTGAAATTTAATAATCTACAATACTTGAGATGAAAATCCTGCAGGCTGAAACTACAACATATTAAATAGTATCATATGAATGAAGAGTATTTTTGGAGGATTTAGTAAGGAAAAAGACTAAACGCAATGAGAAGGAAGCCGCTGGGACAAGGAGGGAGAAAAATACACACGATTTCAAAACTCCATAACTTCAAGCATCCAAATATATGCATAGCTGGAGTCTCCAAAGGAGAAGATAACAGAAAGAAAGAGTAAGCATATGTACATGTCAATATATGCATTTAAATGTAGACATATATTTCAATAAATGTAACACTTTTTCCAGAATTTAGAAAAACTATGAAGATTGACCATCCCAATGAACTCCAAGTAGAAGAAATCTGAAGAAATCTATTCAAAAGATCTATTCAAAAAATCATAATAATCAAATCAACGAGAAGCTTTAAAGGAGTTATACATAAAAATGCTTATATTCAGAAGAATGAGGTAAGTATGATATCCAATTTCTTACCACCTTGAAGAATTTAGGGCAACATCTTTAAAAGTATTGAAGGAATTCTGGCAATTTATAATGTTTTTACCCACAAAAAATAACCTTAAAAATCTGAAAGTCTCTTCAGACACAGTAAAGCTAAGAGAATTTATCATTGGCATGTCTACACTGCAAGAAAGTCTTTAAAGCAGAGGAAAACTTATTGAGATGGCAATCTGAATATCCACAAAGGAAGTAAGAACATAGGAATGGATAACGAGAGTAAATGTAAATAATTGTCAGCTTCTTAAACAGATAACGGATTGTTTAAAGCAGATTAATATTGCATTGTAAAGCATGCCAAACATTAAAAGGAAAATAGATGAGAAAATCATCACAAAGGCTAAAAGAACAGAAATAGAATTATACTTTTGTACATGAAGGATGATATCTCCTGAGGCTAACCCGTGATAAGTCTTTACACTAAAACCCATAAGGTTTAAAGATACAAAGACAGCATACTGAAAGAGAAACAACAGGAGGTAAATGGAAATGCCAATATAGGATAGATAAGAATGAATAAATGAGGTAAGAGGAACAGAATGAAGAAATAGAAACAGAAAACAAGATGACAGATTTAAACCAAAGTCATATTGAGCTTAAATTTGATAATTTAGTAATCTCAATTAAATTATAAGTTCTGAAACTAAAAACTGTCTAGAACAAAAACTTGGAGAGGATCTTTGTGACCTTGAGTAAGTTAAGCTTTCCAGAGCATCCCAAGCACGTTCAACAAAAAGTAACACTTTTGGGGTCAGACCAATGCCTCTAAAATTTCTATGTCTACAAAAGGAGACCCTAGGTAGTTTTGTGTCTCTGTTAATGAGAGGGCTCATGGGACATTTTACCTGTTAAGTTGCATCTGTTTTCAAGAAGGAATGTGGCAAATACGTGCATCAAGAATGCTCTTTGGTAATATTCCTTAATAATCAAATGTAAACTGAAGCCTGCCAAAAGCCCGGTAATATGTATGTCATAGTTGTAGCTCCTAATTTAGATGGTAAGCTGCTTTGTTTCTTCTAAAATGACATTCTTGAAACCCATATATACCAGGGGTGTATAAGGAGCAAAAGAAATTACAACATGGGCCATGGTTTCTATCTAGGCAAGGAAAGACAGAGAAGAAAGGCAACTCTTTCACAGATGACTGATGAAAAGCATGGACGAGTCACTGACTGTATGGGAACAGCCATAGGTTTAAGCAGAACAATTATCTAGACGTGATTACAACACATCTCCGTGTGCTGAACGGCCACATAAAGCAGTGCCGCTCGTCTACAAAGCCAAGTCCAGGCCAACAGGGCTGTCAGCTGTCAGGGGAGGCTGCGGGTAAGTGCAAAGGCCCGTCCCTCAGGGCCCAGCTTGTCTTCCCTCGCATCCACGAACCAGAACGAGGCTGTACTTGCATTGCTCAGCCTTGAACCAACCTCATTACTGGAAGAAGAGCCCTGCCCTGGGCATGATAAGTACTCAAGAATCATGTATGTGAACTAGATGACAAGGAGGCAAGGATTCAAGGGAAAGGGCACTTCATGTTGAGAAGGTGCGGCGGCGGCGGCCAGGCCCGCGAGGCACTGACGCATGCAGTGCCTAGCTCACATGCCAGGTCAAAGCAAGCAGGAGTGTGATGCTTGCCACTTTACAATGCTTAAAAGGAGCCTACTAATGAGTGTTTATCCAAACAAAGGCTTTGAGTAGCAAGTCTTGGTCATTTGATGTGTAGACTGTGAATGTTCTGCCTGGATATGCCCTCATCTAATTTTTACTGTACAATTTTTCAATAGAGAAAAAGAATTTTGTAAGCTATCCACCATTTGGCGCTTTGGAAACAAAAAAGTTGTATTTGCATAGAAATGCAGTGCTTGCCGGGCGCTGGTGGCTCACGCCTGTAATCCCAGCTACTCAGGAGGCTGAGATCTGAGGATCGCGGTTCAAAGCCAGCCCGGGCAGGAGAGACCGTGAGACTCCTATCTCCAATAAAACCACCAGAAAACCAGAAGTGGCGCTGTAGCTCAAGTGGTAGAGCGCTCGCCTTGAGCTGAAGAGCTGAGGGACAGTGCCCAGGCCCAGAGTTCAAGCCCCACAGCCGACCAAAAAAAAAAAAAAAAAAGAAAAAGAAATGCAGTGCTTATACTATACATACATAAATCGTATTATATCCAAATATTGATTAAATTAAGTATAGCAGAAAGGCTTATGAGTAATTGTAAAACCATGTTAGAAGTCCATGTGCTATCTAAAATTTGCACCAAATTGACAACCACACTTTGTGGAATTATTTCTCATTTAAAAAAAAAAAAACGGTGACTCTAATTCCCCAATGTGGGATAATAGTAGAAACCAAGTATTTTCAGTGCAATAATCACGTATTGTAGGAATTTCAAGTTTTCAGGCCAAGGATTCTGAACAATCTACTAAATATACTATGTCCAAGCCAAACTGGTTAATTACCATTACTATATGTCCATTTTGTCTGTGCATATAAACTGTTTTACTTTCAATGGAGAGCCTAGAAGCAGACCTCTGCATTTGTAATCATTGGATTGTCTATGAAGGGCCAGAAGCTATCCAACAGGAATGGGACACTCAGGTACATGCTGACATCCAAAACGGACACTACCACACGATCAGCTTAAGTTAGATTCCAAACCTAGATGTGAACCTTCTAGAAATGGACATGAGAATATTTCATGAGTTGTAATTGGACATGCTTTTATCTTCACAGGCTAGAGAACATACTACCATAAAAAGTAACAAATTAAAAGTTATTACCTCTAATCTAAAATATATTATTAGGAAAATGAGCAGCCAACTTATACACTATAGGAAACAATCAGAAACCATACATCTAATAAAGCACAGATAGTTTTTCATAGGTGAAAGATTCTGGAGTGAAATATATCTTTTTTTAGCAAGCATAACTAAAAGTGAAGAAATTATGGAGGAAGAGCACGGAAGACATGACAATAGGAATCATCATTAGATACATGATGAAGTGTGTGCTAGTGTCAGAACCCAATAAAACACCTCTGCACACTCACCAGCATCAACATGATGGAGGGTGTGTGTGGAACACATATTTCACACCATTTCTAAGAAATGGTCCTCTTTCAGCCTCTCAAGAGAAGGTCAAAATTTGTCATCAAATTGAATAGGCAGCTAACTTCAAAGCAAGTAATTCCATCACTAAGAGAAATTTAAAAACCTCTCCCAAAGCCATAGATGTCAACAAATGTTTATAGAAACCTTCCTCACAATAACAAGAAGATGCAGGCAGCCCAGATACCCATTAACACAGACAGGAATACTACTGAGCCATAAAAAGTAGTGAATTATTGTGTCAAATAAGAAGTGCAGCACCCAGACCCTGAGTTCAAGCCCCATGACCGGCAAAAACAAAAAATAAACCAGAAGAAAACTTTCCTCACGGGTCTGTTTGGCCAGAGGATGATGGGTCATGCATGTAATCCTAGCTACTCAAGAGGCTGAGATCTGGAAGTGCCACTGGGGCTCAAAGTGGTAGAGCCCTAGCCACCAGGAAAAGAGCTCAGGGATCGTGCCCAGGCCCTGAGTGCAAGCCCCATGACCAATAAATAAACATATACATACATAAGCTTCAAACTTTGAATAAGAGAAATCTTTCACTAAATGCTATAGATTATATGATTCTATTTATATGACATTTCATTACAGGCAAAGATCATCTGTGTAGGGAAAAACACTCCAAAGAGTCTTTATTTCTTCTGGGCTTGGAACTAACCAGGAAGCAACATCATAGCACTGCATGTGTGGTGGTCATAACATTCCACTGGATATAAAATATATTTTTAAAAGTGAACTGTGCACACGTATTGAACTCTAGGTATGGGTTTTCACACTGAAATTTGTAAAAGTGAAGTAAGCTTGTGATTCCAACACACCTCAAACCTTATTTTAGGACTCTTAAAAGTAAGGACTGAGAAGTGCACAGAAATGGATAGGAAGATATTAACTACCAAAGCAAAGTTCTCATCTATGAGGAACTGGCTCCCCCATCCCTGGAACTCAAAAGCCTGCACAAGCAGTGTCTGGATAAATGTCATAGTGTCTATCATCTGCCTACAGCCTCCCACCTCTTCAAAGTACCTGCTTTAACTCACAATGCAATGTAAATACATGTGAATAGTTTTTGTACTAATATAGCTAGAGAACCATGTCTAAAAAACCCAACATACCCAAGTACAGGACTAGTATACAGGTAACTGCTTGGCCAACAGACATTGGTGCTGGGATGCCTGGTCTTATTCACAGCCCTGACCTGTGCCTGAAATTTCTTAAGCTGCAAAAGGAAACATTCTAAGAGTCCGTAGGGCATCACCAATGCTAGTGAAGTGAATGAAGGAATTTAATTTCCACAAAACAATCATAATCTTAGGACTTTCTTCCATTTCCACAATGTAAAGCTAAGATGTATATTTTTTTTTGTCAGAGCAAGCACATTCAGCCCCGGGAGGATGAGCCCTTCACACAGCAATGAGAAGTGCATGAGAGCCTGGGTGTTAGGGGTCGGCTGGATCTGAACCAGCATCATAGAGAGTGCTGAAAAAAGAGCTACCTAGGAGTTGGGGCTGCCAAATGCTCATAATGAGGGATCTCAGAGTTGCACTCATTGATTTTGCTCACTACCTGATTTAACTTTTTTTGATCTTGCTATGGATATTTGTGTGCAATACAGAATGTATTTAAAACAGGAGTATTAATAACATTTTTTCCTTTCAGGTTGAAGAAAAATTCTGTTATTTTTTGCTAACTGGAATGATATTTTTTGGAATATGCTAGAAAATGAAAAGATGTCTCTGAAGATGATAAATGCTCAAATGTTAGGGGTGATCTGCTCTTATTATTAGTGAAATTCAAAAGCTATTACAAGAAGTAGAAGCCAAATTATGGTATCAATCAGCATACTCAATGGGAGTGATGGACAAAAATTGCACATCCTTATAAGACAAATTCCTTTCTTCCCCATCTCTGAGCAATCATGTATGCTGACTTGAAAAATAGCTCTATAAACCACTATGCTTTTCTAGTAGCAAGTAATTGTGTGTGTGTGTGTGTGTGTGTGTGTGTGTGTGTGTGTGTGTGTGTGTGTGTGTGTGTGTGTGTGTGTAGAATGATTAGGTGCACTTAAAACTTGAATATATCTATCCAAATGAAAATCTGACAGAGTTTTCCCTCACTCCCCTAGTCTGGTTGTCTGCGCCAATGATTAGAAGAATTAAGTTTGGAATTAAAGTAGGCTATATGAAAGTTTTGTTATTTTTGAATTATGGATAAATCTCGTTCACAGTTAAAAACCCCCAGTGGAAAGATGACATGAGGAAGATAACTTAGACAGTTTATTCATCATTCGAATCTGTTTCATAAAAGAAGATCAAAATGGCATTTGGGGGACCAAATGAGTGGCAGAAATATGTCAATAATGATGAGATTCCAGAGACCCAAAGACTGGCAAGGAATCTGAGCACCGTCTCTTCTCTCTCGTTGTGTGTATATTATTCTGGATAACCTCGTCTTCTGGATACTGGTGGTGTACTGAGAAGTAGCAGAGTTAACTGCTGTTAGTAGCTTCAGGTCATAATAGTGAAAGCTGGAGGACAGGGACTGGCCTGTTCCAGGGAGGACTGGAAACTGCCAGCCACAGGCTCAGAGACACCACGTGCGGTCATGCAGAGCAACTCTGATGACACCACACCAGTATTCACGTGGGTCTCCCTAGTTCTTCCAAGACCATTGTCTGGCTGTCTCAAGTTCCAAGGTCTGTGTTCCACTGTGCTGGGAAGGTGGCTCAAAGGTAGAGTTCTTGCTGAGCATGCATGAAGCCCTGGGTTCTATTCCTCAGTACCACATACACAGAAAAAAGTTGGAAGTGGCACTGTGGCTCTAGTGGTAGAGTGCTAGCCTTAAGCAAAAGAAGCTCAGGGATATCAGGCCAAGGCCCTGAGTTCAAGCCCTAAACTGGCAAAAATAAAAGAAGGTATATAAAGTTATGGAACATGGAGATGTCATCAAAATTGCATTACACCTTGGGCTTTTGGATCCCCTCTGAGATAAGGGGTAACTTGAAAGTTGGGGACCTTATAACGTGACAAAACCACAGGCTCTTCCTGGGGAGGGGATGGGGTTGCTTTGTTAATATATTCTTATCATCATTATTGGTTACATCCTGTTGCTCTGGTCTTGCTTCCTGGAGAGTTTCTTTGGCAATCTTGCATGAAAGAAAAGAAGTGTATCTTGCACCAGCCTGGAGTGGGCCTATCCCTTCCACAGGAGTGCCCACCTTTGAGGGAAAAACAGCAGCTGGACGGAGAGGAAGGGGTGGTGGTCATTTATCTCTCCTTGGCTTTCCAAGCACATAAGCCACTGTATTTTTTCATAATTACATTTCTCTGGTGAGTTTAGTGAATCACTTTGGCTGATCATATGTTTGATAAAGTCATTTTTTGATATGCAAAGATTTTATCAATTTTTACTTTTGTATTCATAGAGAATATCCCCCAAAGACTTCCTAGTTGCCAAACTAATAATAAATATGTCTACCCACCATCTGTAAAATGCATGAATAAATTATTTCAAGTAAATTTAAAATAAACTTTTTTGGAGTTATGTGATAACTCACAATTTAGTGAGACATCATTTGCCCAGATTTTATGGAATGAAATTTAAATTTACAGATCAGAAAGATGAACCTCAGAGTCAGAAATCTAGACCCAGTGTCCTGCACAATTCTACGTTTCTTTCTCCTCTTTTTTTTTTCTAAGCTGAAGCATTTACTTTGGATTGGCCATTAACATTTCTGTGGCTCAATTTCTTTATATGTGGGATAAAAAGATCAAGTTCTTGTTTTGTTTCAATATTTTATAAGTGATGCAAAAAATCACAACTAAGATGTCATCTCATATGAGGTCATATTAAATTACTTTAAATATTTGAAGGTGTTTAACAAGAGACATATAATGATAAAAATTATTACCTACTTAGGTAAATACACACACACACACAAGACTTCTGAAATACTCAGGTGAAGCTATAAAGTAGCCATGTTCAATGACTTCCTTCTATTTTTCTGTATCACAGATGAAGTGTCAACTGATCAGAAGTCCTCACTGGCTGTAGATACCCAGTGTATCCTGGAATAGATGTTAGATGATCATTTTTGCTTTAAATCTGCTCTATAGACCAGTGTTGTTGGTAGGATTCAGTTGGGGCATCTGCGTTTGTTCCTAAGAGGTGGAAGTTCTGTGGGATTTCTAGGCATGGTCCTTTGGCTCTTCTAGGCTGCATCATGGTGAAAGGGTTTTAGAGCCACAGTATTGTTACAACATTGGCTGTAGGAGGATGTCTGCAAAGAGCCGTAAGTAGGAGGGAAGGACATGCGGGTACGAAGCAGAGCTAAACATGAAGGAAGGCAGCTAATGAACAGAATGTCCTAGAGAAGGAGAAGATTTTGCCACATGACCGCCTGCTTCATCTCCAGGTGGAGCTGGCCAGGATTTATTTCCTTGGGAGCTGTCCCCCAGTGTGTGCAGGAAGGGCATCCTAGGCTGGGAAGTTATCCGATGGCAGATTCCACTTGTCCTTCCCTCCTGATTTCCCTGACTTGCACGAATTGCAAGATGGGGATGAAAGATCTGGGGTTCTCCCTCCTCCATTTCTCATTTATTTGTATCTGCTCTGGAGAGGCAGAGTGTGAGGGTGAGAGCCATTCACACGTCCATGTTCCAGATCCGTGTTCCAGATCCATGTTCCAGATCACGGCTGAGCTGACGCAGAGAAGCCTCTTCCCGCGGGCGCTAATTAAGAGGCAGGAAGTTCATTTGTGCTGCATTTTCCTCCCATTTCCTGGCCACCTTCCAGATATGCTACTAGTCACTCTCATTTGAATGCTTTCATTCTCTGTCACCGCCTGCCCCCCAAAAGAAACCCAAACCAAACCAAACCAAATACAAAGTAGAGAGGGAAAGTGATTTGGGAGTGATAATTCTACGTCTTCAGAACCTGCAGCATTCTTGGAAAGCAGTTAGTACAGCACACTGCCTCTGCCTCAATAGCAGACAAGGGGCGTTTGTGAAGATGAACTGCCGAAACGTGTGACAAGTTGAGTTGTGCTCTACCTCCGTGGTTATGACGAAGAAATAGCTACTGATGGGGCATCATTAGCACTGGAAATCATTTTAGACACACCACTTCTATGTGAATCACCTCTTTTCATTCAGGACCAGAAAGAAGCAGCAAAAACACAAATGCTCTGCCTGCACTGCGGCGTGCTTTAGAAAACAAGGATCCAAGACTGCCCTGGGCTTCGTGTAAGTCAAATTGATCATAAGGCTCCTCATCTACACGTCCAGTGGGCTGGCCAATAAAGCCTCTTGATTGGTTGTATGCGGGAAAAGGGGCATTATTAATTCATCCCTTCAATTAATACATTACTGATCATCTACTCTGAATGATTCTGTGCTTGCTACGGGAGCATCCAAAGATATGTTAAGTGTGGGTCCTGCTAGAGTTTCTAATGTCGTTTTCAACATGGTGGGTATGAAGAAGCTGGGAAGAGGGCAGGAGACACGCTGAATTGGACTAAGATTTATCAACCCCATTGCAATTTTCAGAGTAAGATGCCCAGGGAGACAATAGTCTAGTGGGAGAAACTTCGCTACTACACTAACCTAGACTAGTGATTATTAACCAGAGGCTACAATGTACCGCAAGATTTAAAAGGGTAAGTGTAGATTCTGCAGACTTGCCCACAGGGTTTGCAATACTGTTTTTCATCCTATTTAGCTGGCAGAAGGGCCCCGAATAGCCTCTCTGTTTTCCACGTCTCTGTAATGCAAAGGAAATGATTGTACCTACAGTAAGAGTTGAAGGACTAAACAAAAAAATTTGCCAACTTCAGCACTGACAGTAATGTCTGACATTCAATATGATGGGACCTTCTCACCAGACATGTGACAACAGCGTATCTATAATTACAGGGCCTCATTCGTAAAGTGTCAGTTGTAACTCTGTCTCTGAGCAGAGCAGGCTTCTAAGTCTGCTGTCCAAAGGGTCCCGGGTGATCATTATCATCATTTATTTCTTATGAAAAGTATTTTTTGGCTTGCATGCATGCTACGTATGTTGTATGGCCTGCAGAACATCTCGTGGAGGATTGTGATTTTATCCTAAATAGCCAGGTGGGGTCAAAGACCAAAGTGTGAGACACAGATTGATGGGATTTGAGTCATGGATCTTATTATAAGCAGTGCAACTTGGCCGAGTTGTTGACTCTCTCTTGCTCCTCAGTTTCCTCACTCGTACAATGGGTGTCATGATGCACCTACCCCACCTCACTTCACTGGTTTGTGGAGAGAACTAAATGAGTGAATGGAGAGGTGGACACTGAGGTCAGCTGTGGCCCTTCTACCGAGTCTCCCAGATCCCCAGACTTCTGACATCTTTCTCATGTGCTTTGCGCTCCATGTTGCCAAAGTGCAGGGTTGTATCTTACAAACTTCATCCACGCAGAAATACCAAATGCAGAAATACCAAATGCAGAAATACCAAAGCAGAATATGAAAGTGGGAAGCACACCCATGAATGGGTGCTTGAGAGAGTCTCTTCATTAAGTCTTTATAAGCAAAGTCAAGGACTTGAACAGCTTGGCACCATCGCCATCCCTAAAGAGTAAGAAAGAGTCTTTATGGGGATGTAAGGATAAAGCCACCCACAAACAATTTTAAGAATGTAAACCCTTATGGCAATGTAAAATCCTGACCGAAACAAAAATCCCTGTTAGTTAAGCCGCATCCTGTGTTGTTGGGTACATCCTGCTACTTTCCCTGTCTCTGCTGACTGTATACCAGGTACCACCTGTTCCTGTTAGTTCAACCTTCTGATGCTCTTCAAAGTAGCCAATGGTACAAGATTGTGAATCTACATTCTGACCAAACAGAGAAAGAAGCAGTACTAAACGAGGTAATTCCTGCACAGGCTTCCCACAGCATTTGCATACTTGGATTCTCCGATTCTTGTCTGTAGTGTGTGCTCTGCAGAAGTAAACTTTGCCTTGCTGAGTTCCTTTGGGGTTGATGTCCTTATCCCCACATGGCTCCCCAATACCCTGAGACATTTCCAACACCATGATGTGAACAACTGAGCGCCCTCTGGGGATGAAGTTTCCCAGAGAGCTGATGGGTGGGGGGCTGGGGACGAGGAGGGCTGAGAGGAAAGCCTCAGCCACCCCTTTCTCCATGCCCCCCCCCCCGATCTCTAAGCATCTGGCACTTGCCACTCTGAATTTCCATTTTTCTTTTTTGAGGCCAGGAGCTCCCCGATGCCCTCCCACAGCTCGCTTTCAAGGAGGAGTCCTCCAGCTGCCAGGGTCTTAGGAGCTCAGCTCTACAACTTCCTACAGCCTGAGCCCCGGCCCTGAGAACCTCCCTGTTTTGTGCCCATGAACTTGTCCTTTGGATGACACCACCCAGCAGAAGACCCAGTGCCTCTGTTTTGCGGTCCCTGGTGTCAGATGATTCACTGGTCTTTAGTAACGAAAGATTTGAAATGACAACTCCACAAAACTAAGCAAGTCCTCATCCTGGTGACTTGTGATGTCAGCGGGCAGCAGCTGGTCCTTGACATTTGGAGGCAGCTATTTTGAAGCAGCTTTTAATATTTTTCTAAATAAAAAGATAAGCTGACTAAATTGCTCTGACAGGGCCTCAGGGAGAGTCTGGCCTACAAATGCTTTCTATTGTTATCAGTAACGTGTGGATGAGAGGCTCTAATTTCCTCTGCCTCATCCTTGTCTGGTACTAATCAAAAAGAAAAGGAATGGGGTCAGAGCCAGCGAGGGGTAAATTCCTGGGGTTCCTGTTCTAGTTCTAATCTAGCTGTGACTTTCCACAAGTTACCTGCCTCAACTGTAAAACAGAAATAAAATATTCCTTCATGGGTGACTGTATCTAATAAATGAGATAAAGGGCGGGGAGCGCCTGCCCAGAATAAACGCTCAGTAAGTGTTGGCTAATCTCACCACCAACAACCATCTATGAGATGGAGTCAGCTGCAGTTGGTACTTGGAAGTAAGAAGTGAGTATAGATTTTTCTATGTCCTGTTTCAAGTACCACCATATGTCCTTGCTATATGCATAAGCTCTGTAATCTAGTGTGAGCGTGATAGGAGAGAGGCCAGGAAGAAATAGAATGTAATGTAATAAGCAATCATTTGGCAAATAAATTGCATCCACTTTAAAAAATGTATGATGCGTGTAGTTCACAGATAAATCACTGACGATAATGACTTAAAATATACTGGAGAGAGGTGATGGCCTGGCTATCCAAAATAACTATTTTCTTCTAAGAAATAAGCATATGGAAAAAAATCTCTACCTTCATATTTACTGATGCAAATCTGCTGTAACTTAAGTTATTTTCTCCTCACTATAAAGAAAATAAGTAACACTTACCTACACACAGAAATAAAAGTTGAATTTAAAATCAGTAGAATTAATTTTTAAATTAATTTAAAATTAGAATTTGAAGTCAGTAAAGTCAATTGAATCTTAAATCCTTCATGAGCAAGTGCCTGTCTTTGACTCTGGATACACACACAAATAGGAATCTGTTTTTAAATTCATAGATGCAATACTTGATTTCACAATCCTGCATTTCTACTTTCTACATACCTTAATTGGGGGTTTAAAATACAGTTTTTCCAATCACAGAAAAGCTACAGTATTTGAAAGATAGCATGCTTCTCTGGTTAGCAGGCTCGATCTCATCATTCATCCAGATCACTATCAGTTTTGGCTTCACACCAGACCTCTAATCAATGCCATATCCTTGTTCAAGGCATGTTTCTTATTTTTCACTTCTAGTCAGGTATTCATTCCTTGTTCTTTGTTCCTGTTCATTTCACACACAACTAGTCCCATTCATATACAACACATCCTGATTCAGTCTGTGTTTTACAAATGAATCTTCCAAACAGAAAGTCATTGTGTCCTTCCCAGTTCAGAAATACTAATCACAGGCACTGGAAGCTACACCAGGGTGATCGTTTGTCTAATATTCAGAGCTGTCTCAGATAAAGCAACAACCGCCACACAGCTGGAGCAGCGCTAAGAGCTTGATAACTCAGGCAATCCTCGGCCTCTCCAGTTCTATTTCTCCACCCCATGGAGCTCCGCTGAAGAGACGGGAGAGACTTCACATGAAGTTTATTTCCAACTCAATTCTTCTTTAGCCTGAGACTGCATTAGTCAGAGTAAAACCCTCGCTGGCATCTTGTCCGTCCTGGACAGCCAGCCTGTGTGATGCTGACCTCCCAGTGCGACAGGACAGCCGTTTCAGAGCACCACGCCTGGCGTCACAGAATTTTAAATTGATTTTAAAACACATTTTGAGACAAGAAAAGAGATGAGGAAAGTGTTCACATGTAGGATAGGGTGCCAGAAAGCGTGACGAGCCGCATTGTCCAAGCCCTGTCTTCCCTTCTCAATCACACACGTTTATCCTGGTGACTCATCCTGTGCTCAAAGAGGACCGGATTCCAGGCACCCTCGGCACAGTGACATACCGTCGCTCACGTTGGAGGGACGTAGGCTAAGGCCACAGCTTTGGCTTACTCAACATGAAGAGCCAACACGGAGATTCTGTTTTCTGGACAGAGAAAATAAAGGTTGCAGAATAGCTAGTATCAATGAATGTCCAGCTTTAGACATCCTTGACTCTGATGTGCTAATGTCTGCTTAGTGCATCCTGAGCAATCCTCATGTAATTTGTCACATATACTTAGGATCCCTATGCCTAGATCACAAGCAGGCTCTGCTCACTCACACACACACCATGAATTCTGCCTCTGCATAACAAATTTACCCACATTAATAATGCTTTTCTTCTAAGAAATACACGTATAGAAAAGCATGTCTTTTTACACACAGCTTATCAACTAGTGCTTAAACACTTCTAATTATTTATATAATAGGGGTTATAACAATGCCTCATTATGATTCCAACATTTTAATAGGTGTCATTAATTGAGCACTGTGAAAAGTAAATCTATGTGAAAACATGAATGTAAGCTCCAGAGCCAATTGGTAGTGGCTCTGGCATGGCTACTCCAGAGGCTGAGACCTGAGAATGTGTCTGTCCTGGCAGACAAATCCAGGAGAACCTTTCTCCAATTAATCAGAAAAAATGCCACAGGTAACTCAAATGGTACTGCACCAACCCTTACTGAGAAAATGGAGCAATTGTAACAAGTCCTGAGCTCAGGCTTCACTACTGGGAAAGGAAGGAAGCAAGGAAGGAAGGAAGGAATGGGAAATCCGAGACAATACAGTAGGCACTGAGGGGTGGATCATGCCAGAGGAGACCTGTGCCTTCGTCAGTGCTGCTGTGGAGGTCTTATGGCCATCTATCCCATTCTGCTGCATCATCCATTCCATACCTCCTATTGATGCTAGTCTTAGAGCTTGAACTCAGGCCTGGGCACTGTCCTTGAGCCTCTCTGTGCTCACGGCTAGCGCTCTACCACTTGAGCCACAGCGCCACTTCCTGCATCACCCATTCAAAAGTCCCCATCCAGGAGTAATCTGCAAACAGTACAGTCCCAGTTTCCCACCTGATCTTGGATGTACCAAGAGTTTGAGGAGAAAAATCTGGACTGATGGGAGATGACCAGGGCCTCTTGAGGCCAGACAAAGCAGACATTCACTCCACAAAGGAGATCAAGATGCAGACAAATGATACATGTCCCTAACACGGATTGTTTCCACCATTATTACTATTTAATACCTCACAAGCCTATACTTCCAAAAACATCTAAATGCTGATGACTTGAAATGTATCTTAATTTATTTCATATATGCTGGCCAATTTTGGTACCCCGTGTCTTGTATATATGTTTATCTGAGTAGAGGAAGGGAAGGGGAACAATAAAATGGTGAGAAAAAGGACAAAGGGCTACCCAATGCAACGCAATACTCACAAAACAATATGTTGGAAATGAAATTTGCAACTTGGTGGGGTTGGGGGAGGGAGAACATAGGAGAAAATGAAGGAGGGGGTAACAATGTTCAACAAGAAATATAAATATATTCATTACCTTACATATGTACCTGTAACACCTCTATGCATCACTTTGACAATAAAATTAAATTTAAAAAATATATTGGGCTTCTGAAAATTAAATGCTCATAATGGGAGCCTTCATCAACCTAACACACACACACACACACACACACACACACACACACACACACACACATACACACACACACACACACTCATACCTGCAATTCTAGCCTTTCTTATTCTGATAAATGATGTAAGCATTTATTCAGTTTTTCAGGAAAAATAATAGCTAAGTAAATAAGAAAACTAAGCTTCTTTGAAATCATCTTTGCATTCTTTATTTCTCTTCAACGCTATACCAAGTCTATCAGAAAACCACTTGCAGAAACCCATCCTATCTCCAGTGCTGTCTACCATCTCCACTCTCTCCATCCTCCTAAGAGTTACCTCAAACTGCTTCTTGCCATACTACATATATATATATATAATATATATATATACATACATACATATATACATATATTCATTTCTTTTCTGTATTTCCAACACAGTAATTTAAAAGTCATTACAACAGGTATGTTTGCTTATTATCCTTTTGTTATAGTCCTGACACTTAGAAAACTACCTCACATACAGTAGGTGCTTTGTACTGAATGAATGTAAGCTATATGATTCTTTTCTAAGTATTGTAACCCAATGCCCTGACAACCACTGGCAAAAGCAAATCAAAGTAAAGAGCATCGGTACCACGGTCCTAGAAAAGACTCCCATTATCATATAAACAACAAGACCAATATTGGTGGATTTTATCCATGTGTAGGCTAGCACATAGGTGACCTGTGACCTCCAGAGGTGCATGGGAACTGTCTTTGTTGCTAAGGCCACCAGTGGAAGGTTAGGGTAGTGGGTCACTGGTTCCCACAACACACGGCTGTGACCTTGTGAATACTAGGAAAGAACTCACACTTCTCTGTCCTTCTATCCTGTCTCACTCTGAACTTTCCCATCTCCTTGAATTCTCCCTGATAAAGACTTTCAATACTTAATGTTTCAGTAGCTAAGTTGTGCTGTGCTGTCTGCTTTTTATTGATGGATATCTGCTCAGTATTAATTTTAGAGATAGGATATGGGATGAATTGTAGGAAAGGGTCTTTGGCAATGTGACAGAACATACCCTTGCCATTTAGCTCCCTCGATTAAATACCACCTTGCATCTCGTGAACAGAGAGCTGCCAAAACAGAGAGAGCTTTGGGTATGACACAGACTTTAAACGCAGTAAAAGTGACAGGGAACTGGATAAGTAATATTAAAATCCTAGACAACGAATAAATTTCCACAAAGAGCAAGGAAAATTGTGAAAAATAAAATTGACTGAGACTGAACGTAGCGTTTTCTATACTGAAAGACATTTCTCAGGCAAGGTTCTCAGAATAGTCAGGAGCAATCACAAATGAATAACTGAATACTTCAGATTTTATTTTGATTAAGGTACTTTGAAGAAATGATTATCTAGTAAATGGTAATTTTTCACAAGGGCATCTAGTCAAAGGAATACATTGGATACTTTCTTCATACTACAAACAGAAGGAAATTTTGGACCAATTAAAAGACTTAAATGTAATAAACTATAAAATCAACATAGGAAAGTAATATAAAGTATGAAGCGATGTGAAGCATGTTTATGTAAAAACACTGTAAAAACAATAGACAATAGAAACTGATAGAGCAAAAAATAATATGCAGCTTCTACTGTGCATAAAAGGTTACTTCCAGTCATATACACACCACACAATGCAGATGGAACACTAACAGAGTGATCCAAAGCTCAACAAATGAAAGTTAGATGATATTAATATTTCATATAGACCAATTAGACTAGTAACACACATAAAAATATTTCTGAGAAGAAAAATATTTTCCCATATCAAAACTAAAACTTTGAATGATTATTGTCCTTCTGAATCACAATCTCACACATAATTAAATTTTTATTAGCATATTTTGTTGTACAAAGGGGTTCACAATGAAAACTACATTTGTACAATTAATGTATGCTAATAAAATTATTCATAAAATAAATTAAACACACACAACCTTTGACCCATTAACTGACTCTTTGGAACCGAATACAAACAAGTTCCAGAAATGAGGCATGTAGGCATTAGAAGACACATATGCATACACACACACACACACACATACACACACACACACACACACACACCTATTGGATAATTGTTTGCAGTCACACACAGGCATCTATAGCCACAACCCACAAATAAAGTGCATATCACCAATAAATCAATAGGAAAGCATATAAATAAAAATAATTAAAGAATATAATGCAGCCATTGGAAAAAATAGAATTATGAAAGTTACCCTTGAGAAAATTGCCATCGGCTATTGTTAAGGAGGAAATGGCTGTGTGTATGTAAAAAGGTTTCAGTGCAGTGTGGCAGCGTTTGTGTCTCTGGGTTGTCCACCTCCGCAGCCATGTTTTGTACAGGGAGAATGTACTGCATTATTTACAAGATAAAATTTAATCTGAAAGCTGCTACTTGTATTATTAAAAGGCATTGAAGTAACCACCCTTTACTCTTCTCACCTAATAATAGACTTTCAAACTAACTTCTTGCTTCCATCAGGTGACAGCCAAAGAAAAAAAGAGAGATATCAGTCCATCCTTTGATATACCTGTGCTATAATTAAACGAAGTAGAAACCTTCTGATTACTCCATGGATACAACCAAGTGACCAGAGTGCAGCTGTATGTTCTGTAAAGAAAACAGTGCTGTGGACTGGGACATTGCAATCTCAGTGGCAGCTGCCAGATTAAAAAAATCAAGTGCCACACATCCGGCTGAAGTGAGCTCCTGTGACTCACTCCAGCGCCACCGGCTCCACGCCATCAGCAGCATGCCTGATGCCATGCGTGCCCTTGATTTCTCTTTGAATGCGGCCTGGTCTAGGGGATGAGAACACTAGGTGGCATTCCGGCCAAGCTCTGAAATGCCATTAAGCACCGGGGGAAAGTGTCATTCAGATTCTATTTGGAGCACCTATGTTCCCCTCTAGGCAAAGAAGACATTCTCTAACACACAAGTCCAGCCCCAAGGCCCTTTGCTAAGCTGATCAAAAAGTTTCTGCCAGGCCACTGGACAGGGATTTGAGAAATAGAGTTGTCACATTATACAGGCTCCTGGGAGAAAGACAGAATTAAATTCTCCTTGTGAGTCATCTGGAAAATGATAATCCCAAGTGACAACCCACTAACCCCTTAGAAGAATGGTGGTTTGTATTTAGGAGGGTTCTCAGCTATCTGGGCTCTAACAGGGGACCTGAGTCTCCAAACCAACTGTGTCCTGAATGATGGGACAATTATCCTGCTCCGAACTTTGGAGGCCACATTTGTCATCCAACATATTCCCACTGTCCACCTCTGTTACAAGACTGAATTGCTCACTGAGTATTGCAGAACAGACGTTCTGCCAAACTGCAGTGGACGTAGCTGTGCGTAGCAGGACTTACTTAGGCCTTCAATAATCTTTGTGTACAATGGTATAAGAAATGAGAAACAGCTTGGTTTGTTTCCTAGCCTCTCTGGGATACAAACCTCAGGCTGTGCTGGAAGAATTGCTTTTATGCAGTTGACTGATCTTTTCCTTCTTGGTCCTAATGGCACTTTGTCAAGTAGGCCTGAGGCTCAGTAGACACCACCATGTAGCCACACTACGCGTCCACGGGAGAAGACTCTAGAGGATCTGTGTAGGACAGGTGGATCCCCAATCTCTGCTTGAATTCACACAGATGTCTGATCACAGCGTCGCCTGGCAGCTACAACACTTCCTCTAACCCTGTCCACAATCTTCCCCTCCAGCTTTCAGCTGGCCGGAGTGAGCTCTGGTGTAGCACCCCTCCCTCTGACCACACTTAGAATTGTCTTTGCTAAGCAAAGGCCTCAGAAGAGCACTTACTTTAAGGGCTGGAGGTAATGGAGCAGGAGGGATCAACTTCCTGGAAAAGGTCTAAGGCAGGCTCTGTGGAAATGAAGTGTGTGAAGGTACAAAGTGAAAACATCCCCAGCTATATACACTGGAGGCCTGCACCCCTTTTATCTATCGATCACAAAGAGCAATCAGTCTGTGTTTGTCCAATTGACTCATCTCTAAGGTTGACACTGGCCCAATTTACTTGGTTTCTGAGTGTGGAGAGTCTGTTCTCCTTCGCTCAGCTTCTGATCAGTACTGAAACACTGCACACAAAGCCAGTGTAGCCAACAGTAGAACCTGAATGAGCGGTTCTGAACCATTCACATTTACTTTGTAGCGCACGTGTATGTGTGCTTAGCAGTTAACTTCTGAGAAATATACACTGGATATAACACTAGTCCTTTGTGAGCACAGCTGAATCATGGCTAAAGCCATGATTCCATCGCATCTACAATTAGAATGGGAGTAATCTGTGAGAAGTGCTGTACTGAAGATACTACCCAACACATATTTATAAGATACAATTTTAGTATTCATTGCCTTGCAGCATGGTTTCAGTTTAAGGATAAGTGGTATTTGCCCTAGTTTTAGTCTTTCTGTAGGTTTGAAGTTGTTTGCAAAGAATAGTGATTTCTTCCTCTTTTTATTTTATTTAATTAAAATGCAACCTCAAAGTTTAGAAGTTTGGGACAAATGTCAAAGAATACACCATTGAATATCCAACTGATCCCTTCATCGTATCTTAATATCTAAGAGTCAGTTCAAACTCCAAATGTCCAAAACCAAAGTCAATGGTCAGGTGTACCAGACCTATTGCTTTTCTCAGTGTCCTGTCTTTATAAATGACATATGATAGGGTTTCTTGTCACCAATTAATAGGGTTCCCAAACCACCTTTGCCGTCTTCCCCTTCTTCAGCATTCTTAGTTTCTGAGTGTACCATGTCTTTCTTGCTCAAGGACACAAATTGTGTTTTGTTTTCTGCTCTTAAAGTTCTCTCAACCCTACCTCTCCCTAGAGGATTTTGGCCATGTTCTGAAATCTTGCAGACTGTGAGAATAGAGCATCACCTACAGCTGCCAAATTCCTCTGGGAACTGATGGACCAAAGCAGAGCTGCTGCTCTACACTATTAAGGTTGTCATTAAATTAGCAGTATGTCATATGTATATGTGTGCTGTGGTTTGCATCATGAGTTGAAGAACCCATCCATGACACAGGGCTCAGAAGAGGGCTTTGGGAAGGGGGCTTCATGGTTCAGGTGTTTCCTGGAACCATTCTGTGAACATCCTAGATGGTCAGCTCAGCTCCAACTGGGGCCTGCTCCCTCTGCATTGTCACGTCCAGCCACGCCTCTTGATCTTCTTTGCTTAGCACCATCCTTCTTCATCACGAGTTCCATTTTATTTAGTAGCCAGTCTGGCTCTTGAGCACATGCTGAGCTATGTGCATCGGCTACTTAGCGGACTGAGACAGGGAGAATCACAAGTTGAGCCCAGTGGTTGGCCCGTGAGGGGCTGAGGCAATCAATAGATTAACCCATTGATGAATTCATAATTAAACAGGCTATCACTAGGTGGTAGAAACTGGAAGATGAGACCTGATTAGGGTAAGTAGATTGCTGAGACACCTTAGGTGGCCTGTCTCATTTGAAGACCATTTCCCCCTCTCTGGTTCCCAGCTTCCGGACCACCATGAGATAAATAGGCAGCTGTGCTCTGACTGCGTTTCCCTACGATGACGCTCTGCCTCACCGCAGGCCTGCAGACCCACACTGATGGGGCTGAGGATCTGATCTGTGAGCCCTTTTTCCCTTCAGCTGTGACTGCTGATATTTCTCATAGAGCCTGGAGACAACAGGAGACGTCCTCCTCCTTGCATCGCATGCATTTCCACTGGGAGGTCATCTGTGTGGTGTGCAATGGCCTCTTGGCACACCATGTGCCAGGCAGCCAGGAGAAGGAAACCTAGGGAGGATTTCTACTACTCGGAATGGCTTCTCCCTTGATTTGATGTCTTCCAACTCCAATAGATTTTGACACCAGAACCATTTGAATATGATCATGCATAAGTTGTGTTTTCCTCCAAATGAATCTCAATAATTGCTCCTAATAATGATTTCAGCAATTATAATTGAACATGGATTCATCTCAAATTTAATTTACAATTGAATACTGTCATATCACTGGAATAGTCAAGAACTAAATTCCTGAGGAAACTACTTTTTCATTCATTTCTAAAACCTATTATTATTGGGTCATGTATGTCAAATTTTCAACATATTTGTCAAGGTATTGTTGGTATTTTATGCTAATTTGAAGAAAGTATTTTTATTTTATAAGACATCTACAAATGCAAGGATATTAAGGTAATGTACTTGGCAACAATATTATTTTCTACAGCCAGGTGTATTCAGGCACAATAGGTTTCTCCTTGTCCAGAAATATGCTTCTGAGTTTGCCTTTTACTTATGAGGAGGCACAGAGTTTCTCTAATGAAGCAGTCAGTTACTGCATGGGAAGTTTATCCTTATTCAAATGCAAAACCGTGAGAGGTGGGAAGGAGAATGTATGGCACTGGGAGGCCTTCAGCCACGCAACCTGAGATAAAGACCCACACAGGCCAGCTTGGAGACCTCTGAACTGCCACTTTGGGATATCAGGCTGAGGAGAGGACCTTCAACGAGGTCATCTATGAGGTAGGTTTCCCTGTATTTAAAAAAAAATACCTCCTCACCTACCCCAGTCTGGGAAAGGAGAGACTCTGACTGTCTTAAAACAACTTAAAACAACTGAAAATGTTTGGATCTACATTCTTACATGTAAAAAAAAAATATATGTTTGAAGAGAACAATAATGCAAGATGGTAATAATGCAATAATTGCAAAGCAAACAGACTCTGTCCTAGTGCCAGATTGGTCACTACTGGGTGTGTGATCAAGGCAAGCTTGTCTCATTGCTAGCCTTTAGAAGTTAGCCATAAACGTGTGACCTTTGAACCATTCTGGTATGTCTACCCTAAGCCCCCATTATATGCCTCATTTCTGTAATTGCCATATTCTCTTCTTCTTCCTCTCCCCCTGCATTTCTTCTTTCTTAGTGTTAATAAAAGGTACAGACAGACCCATCACACTGACAAAACTAGAATTCCCTAAACTAGTGATGCCCAGTAGATTTTTTTCTGGCCTATGTTTGTAACACACAATGAAGAGGTAGCTGCTGGTCACAAGGGCCAGTTGAACCCTTTAAATTTCATCAATGCAAATGCTCAAGATCTCAATTGTCTTTAAATCAATCAAATCACATTTGCAATGGACAAGAATATAAACGAGAAATAATGGTCTAGTGAAATAATAAACACATATACTAACATCTCCCTCTCTTGATCTCCCTTGCAAAATTTCCCACTTTGATCTTGTCCCTCCCTCCCAGCACCTTTAGGTACAAGTTTCTTATGTGCTTTAAAGGTTCAGAGGTCTACATGCTTGAAGAAGAATGGGAAGTATTGAGAAGTACTTGTCTATAAATCTTTGAGAAACTTTAAGCAAACCAATTTTATCAGTTTTCTAATGGCATCAATTTCTGTTTCCTAAATGAAGCATTTATTCCCAAACTCTTATATATAAGACTACAATCTAAAAGAAGTGCTAATGTCTGTCTTGGTCTTTGGTTTTTACAAACCTTAACAAGCCTCATCTATCAAGGGCAAAATTGATACTGTTGGAAAATTAGATTGGAGCTATCTTCCGAACATATGAATTGACTCTAGGTTTGTGATATTATATATTACATAGTAATATATATAGTAATATATATAGTAATATATTTCACCTAAATTATAGATCATAGCTCATTTTCCAATGCTATTTATAAATCTGCCTAAAAATTTAATACAATGATTTTAATGCAAATGAGTGCTCACTAAATTTCAAATTATAATAGGTAAATTTACCATTTTTTCAGCAAATGATACACTAGAATCAAATGCAGAACTAATAATTTATACCAAATGACTCTGTCTACTTCTCTTGAAACAAATTATCATTTTTCAAATAGAAGAAACAAAAATTCATGGCTGAAAATACAAATTGAAACTATGCAAAGTTACTCATGTTGCCGAAGAAAACCACAGGAAGATCAAGAGTTTAAGTAAGGAGACCAGGATTCTCTGTGTGTTCCATCACTAAGGATTTTGAAAATCTGTTTCTCCCAGGAGAGATCTGTGAGCAATGAGAGATGCTCTGTGGCATCAAGTTACACTTTCACAGGTAATTTTCAGCTCTTCTCAGCCCGATAGCACATGATGGGATCTAATAGGAGGCTGGAACATCTATGACGTGACATTAAGCAAAGAACGTGTCAGTGGTGCCTATGGCCACCACAAAGATGGCGCCTCCAAAGTGTAAATCAAAGAAAATATAAGAACATCTAGAGAAAGGGATGACAGTGCTCTACACATTTAACATATTCTAAACGCCTCAGGGAATCCACCAAGTATGTGATGTTAAAAATAATGATGTGCCTCCTAAAGACAGTGGAGCTCTTGGCTAAGACAGAAGACAATGTCGCAGAATGAAAAAAAGTTCTTGTGATGTTTTTCAAAATGTAAGTCCAAGTTAGCATCCCACCTCCTGAGGTGTCACTGGTAATTCTCTTTCTCCTTACAGAAATCTCATACCGTTTCTTTGGGTATAAAAAGGCCACAGTGACACTCACCTTTCCAAATTGTGTCAATGATTATCATATCAATAAAGACGATGAGAATGAAATTCTTTTTAATTGTTAGAGATGTTATTGGTTTGTCTTATGTAAGATAATACCAAACTTGAGGTTTTGAGTGGAGTACCAAACACAATAGGTACTGTAAGACAAAGGGGTGTAACGATTCCTCAGAAAGTCTACAAGCCTCTTTGTAGATCAAGCTCAAAACCAAGCTCAAGCACAGAAAATTGGCTTATATATTCTGTCCAATATGCTGTGCAATTTTGAAGCCCTCTCCAGCATTGTGTGTACAAAGGTTGGCTTACAGGAGGCTGGGTGGAGAAAAAAGGACAGATTTCTGTGAGCACCAATACGCCACCACGGCCTGGGCCCTGCCCCCTAAATCAAGAGGAAGGGACTCCATTGGACTGAGGCGCTGGGAGAGCTCCCTGTCGCTCTTCTAACTGACGTGGGTGGCAGATGGTGAGTCCCACTTGAGAGATCTCAAAGGTGAGCTGCTTGATTAGGATAGATATGCACTATTCCTGGGAAGCATTAAAACAACCACTACCACCAAAAAAAAAAAAAAAAAAGAAAAGAAAAGAAAAGCATGGCAGCTCCCTACGGAAAACAAGGAAGAGCTACACCAAAGGCATTTTCTATTTTGTTCAACAAGATGTCCTGGACAGCCCCAGAGGCCCCCTGTGAGACTGTGGGTGAAGAGGAGAGAAACCCAAGGAGCTCAGGGAGAAACAGCCACAGGAGGAGACACGGGAGCGTATCATTGGAGGTGACAGTTCAGTGTCCCGTAGTGGCCCTTACATAACCTAGAGAGCAGCAAGTGGGTCGTATTGGGTTCATTGGTTGTTTTCCTGAGGCTGTTATTTGTTGAATTAAGATTGTATCTGAAACTTAAAATTATCCCCTTTGGTGGCCTTGGAAAATACCTGCCATGTACCAGGAAATGGAAATGACTTTTAGAGCCAGTAAAAGAAAGCATCTTTGCTTGGAGCAAGATGGGTTGTGCAGTAAAAGTTACAGATGTTTGGCTGAGAGCTGTTTTACAAACATCACCATTAGGCTTCACGATTGTGGCGGTTCAGGAAGCCGTTCTGTGCACAGCCTGGGTGGTCAGCTCAGCCCTGACGTTGGGCCATCTGTTCCTTCTGAATGGTTACCTCCAGCTGTACCTCCTGATTGTAGCGCTACCCTTCTTCATTACACGTCCCATTTTGTCTAGCGATCATTACGGCGTCTCAAGAACATCTTGAGCTGGTTACAATGGCTCCCGTCTGTAACTAGCTACACAGGAGACTGAGATTGGGAGGATCACAGTTTAAAACCACCCAGAAATAAGTTTACAGGACTTCTTTTCAACGAATACCTGGGCACAATACCATGAACCTGTCATCCTAGCTATGTGGGAGTCTAAGACTTGAAGGTTGAAGTTCCAAGTCAGCTTAGGCAAAAGTTCCATCCTAATGTAAAAAGCTGAAAATGTCTGTGCATGACCATCATAAGGCAGGGAATGAGAAATAAGAGGATGATGGTCCAAAAAGGAAGGGAGGGAAGGAAGGCATATTGGATCCATGATTGCTAGTCTGCCCTTACAAACTTTAACTTGGCTCAAGCAGTAATCAGCTGGCCCTACCTCACAGAAGCCAAGTCTAATGTTAATATTTGTCTTCCACACTCGCGTGTGTGTGCATGTGTGTGTGTGTGTGTGTGTGTGTGTGTGTGTGTGTGTGTGTGTTCGTGTGTGTACATGCATGATTGCTATGCTGATACCGAGTCTTGAATGGAACTCTGGACATTGCACTCTAGCTAGGCTTTTTTGCACATGGCTAGCTGGCACTTTACTACTTGAGGCACACGTTTCTACTTCAGGCTTTTGTTAGGTAATTGAGGATGCCTGTCTCAAGGGTTTGCCTGTATGGGCCGCCTTTGGACCTTGATTCAGATCTTAGCCTTTGGAAAAGCAAAGACTATAGGTGTCCAGCTCTAAAACATTTTTGTTATAACTTTAATGACTCCAAGGCTTAGAATTTCTCTGAAGCAAGGGAACACTTCAACTCCTTTTTACATTTCAATTATAAATTTAGTAGAGAAAGACCTAGAAAGTTAATCATTTTAGCTGCTTTAAACATATCAAGAGTCGGCGTGAAAATGGCAATAATTCCCAAGGCTATCTACAAATTCAATGCGATACCTATCAATATTCCAACTTCATTCTTCAAGGAAATAGAAGAGGCAATCCAAAAATTTATATGGAACAATAAAAGACCCCCAAATAGCAAAACGATCCTCAACAGAAAGAACAGTGCTGGAGGAATATCAATACCAAATTTCAAAGCCATAGTAATCAAAACAGCTTGGTATTGGCACAAGAACAGACCTCAGGACCAATGGAATAGAACTGAAAACCCAGAAATGAACCTACAGACCTATAGCATTCTAATCTTTGATAAAGGAGCTAAAAAATAGAATGGAAGAAAGACAGCCTCTTCAGTAAATGGTGCTGGCAAAATTGGTTAACTACTTGTAGAAAACTAAAAGCTAGATCCTTATATATCACCCTGCACCAGAATCAACTCCAAATGGATCAAAGACCTCAGAGTCAAAGCAGACACTCTGAAACATTACAGGATGGACTAGGAGAAACCCTAGGTCTCCTTGGCACAGGCCAGAATTTTCTTAATAGAGACCCAGAAACACAACAAATCAAAGAAAGGTTGGACAAATGGGATTGCATGAAATTGCAGAGCTTCTGCATGGCAAAGGACATAGCTAGCAAGATCAATAGAAAGCCCACAGATTGGTAGATCTTCACTAGACATACAACAGACAAGGGTCTCATATCTAAAATATACCTGGAACTCAAAAACTTAAATCCCCAACAACAGATCTTCAAAGAAACAACTGCCCAATAAATAAGTGGGCTAAAGACTTAAAGAGAAACTTCTCTGAAGAAGAAAGAAGGATGGCCAATAGACACATGAAGAAATGTTCAACCTCCCTAGCCATAAAAGAAATGCAAATCAAAACAACATTGAGATACCACCTCACCCCAGTTAGAATGGCTATAATCAAGAACTCTAATAACAACAGATGCTGGAGGGGATGTGGACAGAAGGGAACCTTACTGCATTGTTGGTGGGAGTGTAAACTTGTTCAACCACTTTGGAAAGCAGTATGGAGGTTCCTCAAAAGACTCCACATAGATCTCCCCTGGGACCCAGCAATCCCACTTTTGGGCATTTACCCAAATGTTCACAAACAAAACCATACTAAAGCTACCAGCACAACTATGTTTATTGCAGCATTATTTACCATAGCTAAGATCTGGAACCAACCCAGATGCCCCTTAGTAGATGAATGGATCAAAAAATGTGGTATATATACACAATGGAATTCTATGCCTCCATCAGAAAGAATGACATTGCCCCATTTGTTAGGAAATGGAAAGACTTGGAAAAAATTATATTAAGTGAAGTAAGCCAGGTCCAAAGAAACATAGGTCCCATGGTTTCCCTTATTTGCAATAACTAGTATATGTCTGAGTCAAGCAGAAAAGGTCAGATAAGTTGATGTTAGGGAAATGAACCCTAAGATATGTATTCAAATGTTTTTTTCTTTCATGCGATTGTTTCTAACACATTTATAACATTATTTCTTTGTTGCTTTTTAGGTCTCTCCCCCACAGTATAACCCCTGCTTTCACTGTATTTGATGTTGTTATAATTTGTGGAGGGGAAGGGAAAAAAGAAATCGTTTAAAAGGATACAGGTGGACCCATTGCAACAATGAGACGTACAAGTCCTTATGTCGAAAATGAACTTTACAACTTTGGTGGTGGGGGGAGGATGGGAAGGAATGGGAAGGGGAAACAAAGGAGGAGGCAACAATGTTTGATAAGAAATGTACTCATTGTTGCTTTGTATGTCCCTCCCCCACAGTATAACCCCTGCCTTCACTATATTTGATGTCTGTATAACTTGTGGAGGAGATGGGGAAAAACAAGTTGTTTAAGGATACAGATGGACCTGTTGCAACAATGAGAAGTACAAGTTGTCATGTCAAAAATGAGCTTTACAATGTTGGTGGGGGGGGGGGAGGATTGGGGGGAGGCTGGGAAGGGATGTGAAGGGTAAACAAAGGAGGAGGCTGCAATGCTTGATAAGAAATGTACGCATTATCCTGCCCATGTAATTGTAACCCCTCTGTACAGTATGTTCACAAAATAAAATAAAATAACATAAATAAAAAAAAGAAAAAAAAGAAATGTACTCATTCTTGCCCATGTAATTGTAACCCCTCTGTACAGTATTTTCATGTAATTGTAACCCCTCTGTACAGTATTTTCATGTAATTGTAACCCCTCTGTACAGTATTTTCACAATAAAAAAAGAAACTAAAAAAAAAACAAAACAAAAAAAACATATCAAGAGTCGGTAGATGGAAGATTAACAGAATTTTGTTCTATTTTCAAAGAGAAGAAGCAGAAGTCATGGGTGGAAGCAGATTTTAAGTCCAATAACTTACTGTCAATTAGAGTTCAAATAGTTAATCTTAAAGCAATGACTCTTTCTCGTTGTCAAAGAAATATACTGGTTACCTGACTTACATAACTGTAACCCTTCTGTACATCACCTTTACAGTAACAATTGAGAAATAAAATAAAATAAAAGCAATGGCTCCTTTACTAAGGCCTTTTGCAGAAGTCAGGTGACCAAAGCCCACACATATATTAAAGAGCAATTCTCCTCTTAGGAGTAGAGATTTAAATCCACTACAAAGTCCATTTTTAATCCCAGACTATGGTTTTGTAAAGGGGATAGTCAGAGCGGTTATGAGGCATAAGTCAGTTATTCATTCACTCCATGAAACAAGACAAGTGTCCACCACATATGATACCCCCCCTGTACTATGCACAAAGGTGGACAAGGAATCGTTCAGGCCCCTTGCAGCTGACTTTAGCAATGGGATGATTTCGTTTACCCAAGGAACACACTCTATATTCATTTTCCCTGCATCTATTTATCTATTTATACCAGCATCACACAATTTATCAGTTATCTTGCAGTTGTTTACATTGACCTTTATCTAACTTACTTTAAATAGTTACAGACCGGGAGGTAAAATGGTTTCTCATTTGTGCTTAGCACAAAAGAAGTAGCGAGTTATAAATTATGGCCATATTTGATTATTTCTATTGCAGGCTATTGCCTTGCCAGGAGTTTTCTGTGTACTTATCAGGATGATTAGCTAAATAAATATGAAATCCTCCATGCACAACAGAAGATTTATAGCACATAAAAAAATCAGGGTATTTCTAACACTAGACAGAAATGTAATTCTTTAAAACTAGCTGTGAGGGGCTGGGAAGGTGGCTCAGTAGTAGAGCGCTTGCCTTGCATGCATGAGGCCCTGGGTTCGATTCCTTAGCACCACATAAGCAAAGAAGAAAAAAAGCCGGAAGTGGTGCTGTGGCTCAAGTGGTAGAATGCTAGCCTTGAGCTGAAGAGCTGAGGGACAGCGTCCATGCCCAGAGTTCAGGCCCCACGACCAGACCCCAAAAAATAAAATAAAAATAAAACTAGCTGTGAGAATCCTTAGTTCAGACATAGTAATGAGTGGTGGCAAGATTTTAACTGTGCTCAGAAAGGCAGATGTGCCATGCTCAGTTCGTGCTTTAACCTCTGGCTTCACAAGCCAGCCTTTCACAAAGGCGCACTCAGGGAAAAGTTCCTGGGTCGTTCTCATGGTCTGCTTTCCCCAAGCACAGCACTGCTTGGAGAATCCCATACTTTGCCTCTTACCAAGTTTCCAAATCCCAATCTCCATTTCAGGAAAGGTAGTCAGATGAGTTTGATGGTTTTTCAGAAAGAAGTTGCAACGTAAGTCCCCATGCTCTCTGTGTCCTAGTGAGGAACCTAATGTAACACAACACGGGCACTTTTACTAAGAATCTAAGCTCCAGCTCCCCTGATTTAATTCTCAGTTTGGTTTCTTTCTCACTGTGTGACCCAGGTGAAGTCAATTAACCTCTCCATTTCCCATCCAGCTTTAATGATACACTCACGCAGGTAGCCTGACAGTCCCAGATGGACCGTGGCATGCATGCATAAGTAAGAATGCTTCTACAAACGAATCTGCAAGTATATTACAGCCTGCTGTGCACTCCTGCTGAATTCTGAGCCACGTTTGCAAAGTGGCTTGCCCACCCCACACGTTTTATTTCTGCTGGCTAACATTTGTTTTTTCAAGCATCAGTAAAGGACTATGACAGAGTTAAGACAAGTCTACTGCATGTTATTGATGCTCCCCCAGTGAGATTTTTGGTTCATTTACTCACCCACTATGTGACAAACCTATTGTTTTAAACTTCTACAATGGTGGTCACATGGAGAATATTCCAATTTCTCTCTGCAAATTAAGGCAGTGCATCTGTGTTCAGAAATGACCACTGGAATGCAGTGGTATTTCACACACAAAAACAACTTCAGGTCCAGTCAAATCTCTAGCACTGACAGTGATACAGACAGGGCGTGTTATAGCACTATTTTCAGACAGCAATGAAATTGCTGAGTTCATGAAAGTAATCTAAAACAATCATGCATTTGTTCACCCAACAACCATTGCTGTCCTCCCTTAAGAGAATCACTTTATGGGTTCAAAACAAGAGCAAGAACAGGATGGGGGGAAGCCAGCCACGGCTCGCCTGCACGTCTTAGGCAGACACTTGCTTTTCAACTGCCTCCATACTCTTCAGTAGCTGGAGGGTGCATTCTGGGTGGTGAGACGAAAGGGGGTCAGAGAATTGTCATTACTGTTATTGTGAAAGAAGGGGACAGGCACTGCTGTTCCCACTCTGCCCTGCCTTGTAGCCAGACTTGAGGCCATCCTGCCCAAGACTGAGCCACGAGAACGATGGGAAAGTTTGCCAAGGCCTGGGTGGCGTGCAGGACAGTATGTCCCTATGTTTTTTTTCACTGGGGAGCAGTTCTGCCACCACCAGCAAACATGCCACACACCACCAACCAACATAGCCCAGCTTCACAACCACTTACATGCAACTGAAACCACAATGAAATAAACTAAATGAGGACTTTTAAAAAAACAATCTACTTTACCTTTCTTTGATGCATCACAGATATTTGTAGGTAGTGACTTTACCAAAACACCCTACACAGTTTCAATAAATATCTCTGTAAGTGTTTTAAAGACATCACTCTGTATGATGAATATAATTCTGTGTAGCGCAGCTAATTTCAAGGTAAATAAATTAGTGAGCCCATGTAACTACTGACTGACAGACTAGGTGTAACAATCAGAATCTTCTATGTGAAAAACAAATGACATGGGCAATATATGCATCATTGTGACAATGACATACATACATTTGGAAATTAGAAAAGGCACTGTTCAAATATCATAGGAATGGAGACATATATAGCTAGAGTATGGATTCTGGTAGGCAAGCAGTGATAAACACTAAATAAATTATATTTATATTTAGTAGCACTCATCCCTTGTTACATACATGTACTATATAATGAAGCCACATACTTTGGAAGCAGTGCAGTATAATTACATTCTAAAGTGTATATTTTCTTTTTCAGAATTACATGATGCAAATTTCCTGCACAAAAAACGGAGGATGTCACATTGTAAACCGAGTGAGGAGCACAGGCAGGTGAGGAGCGTGGACGGGCATCGAGCACAGGCATGCAGCGAGTGGTGGGTGCTGGGTGCTGAGTTCCGGGCGGCAATCTAAAGCATGAGGGGAAGTCTGCATCTGCAGACAGTTTTTTTCTTTCCTCCCTGCTTCTTGTAGGCGAACTCATTACAATACTGGTTTTTGAAAGTCTTGCTGTTACTGAGAAGCCCTCACACGAGGAAGCAATGAAAGGTGACTGCCACTGGAGTCCGATGAAAATAATTAGCTGGATTAAAAAGGCAAGGAATTACCAACCCTGACCAGCATTTCTAGAGGTTTTAATTAATTGAAGTCACTCCAACTAGAGAAAACACTAGTTGTGAAGTATCTGGCACGTGACAACGCCCATCACTGCGTTGCTGCCTGATCTTCAGTAGCAGATGACACTTTGTTCATTTCCTATACACATGTACATACATATACATATATATCCTATTTAGAGTTTGCATCTTCTTATTTGAAAGCTCTTGGTTAAATGTTCCTATTAATGTAGTTATAGCAAATGGAAACAATGATTTTTCTAATTTGCGATGACTTGCATAGTGGTTTGTTGGTCTTTCTAATGAACATTTCCTTTGACTCACCAACAAGTCTGAATGGCTCTCTGGAAATAAGCAAGTCCATCTCTGCAAGGTGTGACCGCGCCCGGGGCTCCACTGCTCTCCTCACACCCCGAGGCCTTTCCAGTTGCTTAGAACGCATCCCGTGCCAGTCCTACGCTCCGCTGAGAAGGAAGTGAATGTCTCGGAGTCACGGTTGACAGAGAAAGTGGAGGACAGTGAGCTCCAGATTATTTTTTAAACCCAATTTAGTATAGTCTACACCATGAAGTACCTGGGACACACACGCGCTCAAGCTATTTATTCTTCACCACATGCCAGATGTAGCTGACCTCCTGGAGTCAGGGGCTGAGCCAGAGGTTCCACCCCAGGGGAGTGGGGGTGGGGAGGAGCCATGCTCTGAGGATACCACCTTCCCCTGCCCAGCCTCAGGTCCTCTGTGCCCTGTCCTCCCCACGCCCTTGCCATCTGTGTCTCCCCCAGCACAGCCTTCGCTGAACACCAAGCTCTGAAAGCCACGACGACCATCCAAACTTTCTAGAAAATTCAAGTCTTCCAGCAGCGGAGTTCTCCATGGGCTGCTCGAAGGCGGTGGTTCTAGAATGGCTGCTAACAATCCTTTCATCAAAAGCCAGCTCTCCACATGACCATTCACCCCAAGTTGATGTGTGACATGTGTAGGACTCTTCAGACCCCCGTGCCCCATGCCCCACCCCAGGGAGGACCCCGCGCTTCGTGACTCCGTGATCTATGACAGGGGTGGTGAGGGCAGGGACAGGAAGGACACGGAGAGGAGGCATCAGAGCAGAGGGAAGGAAAGTGCTGGGCGCCAAGGGGACACTCAAGGTGGAGCAGAGGTGGGCGGGGCTGGCAGGGAGCAGCAGGGAGCAGCAGGGAGCAGCAGGGAGCAGCAGGGAGCGTGGGGTGTGGCAGGAGACGCAGGATCTGCTCCTGGGCAGGCCTGGCCATGTAAGGTGTGGCAGGAGACACAGGATCTGCTCCTGGGCAGGCCTGGCTGTGTAAGGTGTGGCAGGAGGCGCTCGAAGCACCCCTGTGGAGTGACTCCTTCCTTCTTGGGCGAAAATACCGAAAGCTAAAGCTGGAAAGTAAGTTTAGATGTATGCCCAGACTTCAATTCGTTACAAAGATGTGAGAGTAGCTTTTGACAATAAGAGAATTAAGTAGATTCCTGACCAACAATTAATCTGCGACAAATATTAAGTTTAGGAATTATTATACATTTAGACTATATTTCTTAATAAATTTCCCCACATAAATTGTGCTTAATCTATAAACCAATTTTAAACAAAATCCATCATGCCAGGCACTTTACATCTTATTCTATTTATTGAACCATTTCTCATCAGAAACCTTTTAGCTTTAATGCTATTCCAAGGCAGAGGATCTCATTAGAGTGGCAAAGATAAAGTTCTTTTTGAGATAAAGTAATTATAGTGATTGTGGGGGGAAAAAATCATCCAAACTTCTTGGCTGCAGTAATCTCCTGACTTCTGATTAATTTTCAGACTAAGAAACTGTGTGCAAACAAAAAGATGCTGGTGGTAGATAACCTGAGCAACATAGCGCTGGTACCACAGAGGTGAACAGTGCGTCATCTGTGCCAGCACTAGGGTCCTACAGGAAAGCACTCTGAGACAAGACACTGCATCCTTTTTCAGCTAACTCTGCATCCGTTCTATCATCTAAATATTACTAAATCAAGAGCTTTTTGTGCTCTATAAATATCCTTATTATATTTCAAGCTGACTTCGAGTTAGAAGAGTCAGTTTCTTCCTATTCCAGGATGCTTTTGGGTTTGTCTTCTGGAGGAAGCCTGAGTCATAGAGAATGTAGGCAGGAGCATGATAAAGGCCGTGGGAAGGGATAGGACAGGCATCCAGGGTGGCAAGAGTGCCTGAGGGACATAATGAGTTAGTTAGTGCCTGTAGGGATGAGGTAGGGTGAGGATGGGGGTGCAGAACTATTCCCAGGGGCAGATGCCTCAGTGCAGCTAGTCAAACTAAAACTGCCCAGTGAAGCTGTTAGGAGTCAGGAAGGTATTACACGCCAAGAGTCACAAAGTCATTATATCCAATGTACATTCTGCAGGTTTTGAACTATGTAATTTGAGGGTAGGGATGGGATGGGAAATGATAAGGAGAACAATGGAAGGAGTGTGCATTATACTCATAACCTGACTTCAGGAACCAAAACGCCTTTGTGTAAACCCTTTGTTATAACTACTTATTAAACAATATTTAAAAGAGCCATAATGCTGGATATTAGTGGCTCACATCTACTAGCTACTCGGGAAGCTGAGATATGAGGATTGTGGTTCAAAGCCACAATTGTGGGAAAGGAAAGTCAGTAACTCCAATTAACAACCAGAAAGCCAGAAGTGCAGGTGTGACTCAAGTGGTAGGGTGCTAGCCATGCATGAAAAAGCTCAGCATCAGCCACCAAGCTCTGTGTTCAAGCTATAGGACTGGCACAGAGAAGGAAAATAACATCATGAGTCTCTATAGAGCTTGCTTTATTTTTAATAAGTACATGCTAGGAAAATCTTTGAAACAGTGACACCATTTATTTTAAATTATCCATTTCCGAGTGAGACTCTGTCAACAAACAAACAAACAGCTCCCTCAGCAGCATGGGGCCATGAAGAGAGCAGCTGTCCTCTTGCTCACCTGGACTAGTGTCCATAAGGGTCTCAGTGGCACCACCTTTCAACAGGTGGCTGACACTTGAATGCCCATCCTTTGTTTCCTACAATAAGCAACCGGAGCTATTTTCCAGTGAGCACTCAAATTTCTCAAGACTTGGGCTAGTCAGAACACTTCTCTGGTGCATGTTAATCTTCAACTCACCCTCAAAGTCAGGTAACCCCTTACGCTCCCAGATTTGGAAACCTACACCACAAGAACAGAAGCTGCATATGTCTACCTTCCTTGTCAATTTAGTTCAAGTATCACAGGCAATGTGATGTAAACTAGAGTATTATATGTGAGAAACAGCTCGTTATTGTTAAGTATAAAATTTAAGTAGATTTGGAGAATTGTTGCATTATGAAAAACTCCCAACAATATAACATATAGGAAATGACTATAAAGACTCATGAGATGCAGAACTTCTTCACGACAATTCTCCAGGTAGTAGAAAAACAATATTGCATTAAAAAATTATTCAGCTTGCTAGGTAGTTTCCAACTTTTCTTTTCTGTATAAAAATCTCTGTTGGCTATTCGAATAAACCACAGAGCTCTCCATTGTAACTATGCACCCACACAAGATCCGATGTTCTTTTTACATTCATTATCAGAGAAAATTATGTAAGTTATCAATCTTTATAAAGAACTGGAAATTGAAACTTCTTCCATCATTGCCAAACCTAGACTTGTAGCTGTGCAGCAGTGGGGCCGGCCAGCTGTTCTGCAGGGGTACTCTCTGCATATAGCTTTTGATCTTTGAACAGTCATTGCATGAGCAAATAGAAATGTCTGATCTCTTCTGGCATGTGCTAGTTATGCTGTATCTAGTATTTATACTAAAATACAGATTCAGAAAATTATCTTGAAATCCCCTTTATTCCATTCCATTTTCCTTTCTACTAGTATTTTCAGTTTTTTGTTTTGTTTTGTTTTTGCCATTTCTGAGGCTTGAACTCAGGAATGGGGGCATCCCTAAGCCTCTTTGTGCTCAAGGCTATGGATCTACCATTTGAGCCATTAGGCCACTTCTGGCTTTTGCTGAGTAGATTGTTGGAGATAAGGGTCTGATGGCTTCAAACCATCATCCTCAGATCTCAGCCTCCTGCGTAGCAAGGATTATAGGCACGAGCCACCAGTACCTGGCTTTCTCAGAGGTATTTTGAGCATGAGGAAAATGGTTAGATAGTAGGACATTAATTACCTAGGTTTTATAGTGAGTAATAAATTCTAGAAAATGCTATGGCTTTGGAAAAACTGTAGAGAAATTTTTTTTTTCACTCCAGGCTCCAATGTTTGTTAACTGTATGCTTTGAGCACCTTATTGAATCTCACTGGAGTTTTGTGCTTAAAATATTGGAGAACACTATCTACTCTGTATGTCTCTTACAAAAATTAGACATATATACAAATACAAGATATAAGTATAAGAAAAATCAATAAATTGGTGCATATACACCATCATTGCTATAATTAATATGATTATAAAATGCCAGATAGAATTTCTAAATGGTATGAATTTAGTGAACTAATGTATGGAAGTTCAAAAACAGATGCAGTTCATTCACCATAATTTGCTGGTGGAGAAGACACTGTGAAGTGTTGAAGAAAAAATGACCCCAAACGACAAGCTATCTGACCACATAAGGATTTCAAATTCCTGAAATATAAACAGGTAAATGGGAAAGGGCGTCGGGCATAGATGGCGCCCGGTGTGGGAAAGGAAATGAAGGCATGAACACCGATGTAGATGGCATTTTGCAGAGAGTCCAAGGAGAGCCCAGACAGCTCTAGAAGAAAGGAGGTAAGAAAGGGATCATGACATGCAGAGCAGTAAATCGACTAAGGGGAACAGAAGCCTCAACTCAAAAAGCGAAGGTTCCCAGTTCTGGGGGGGTGACAAGTCCGCAGGTGCTCATGGGGGAGGCCACTGGAGATGGAGCGGTGCCCAGAGCCTGGATGGATGGATGGATGAGACCAGCGTCCGCAGCAATGCTGGTCCAGTGGAGCACAGAGCCAGGGCTTCGGCTCAGAGCAATGTTCTCCATGGTAACAGCGGCAGCCCCGGGGTGAATGGGCTGGAGACAGACATGCTTCAACTTCTCTTTCTGTACTCACGTACAGAAGGTAATAAAGAGTCTAACTCCACTAGCTACGATGTGGCTAACATTCCAAAACCCTTGTCTGAGCTAATCTAAGAAAAATTCTCTGATCCTATATAAGTACATTGACCGTCAAGACCTGGCGGGGAATGTGAGGATGGAAACTCTTCCTCCCACAGAGAAGCTGTGCTGCCCATGTTTTCCCAGAGACCCTCTAAGCAGACGCCCAGCTGTCGGTAGACATTGATAGATGTTTTCCTTTTGTCTTTACCCTCTACCCCTCACCCAGGTGATTTTCAGTATACACCATCCATGTTGAAGGAGCCAGCTCTGGCTTCAGGGAAGCAGATCCATACACTATACCTGGACAACACCTACTGCAACCCAGCCCTGATTCTTCCTTCCCGACAAGAAGCTATGCGCCAGATCATCCAACTCATTGAAAAGCACCCACACCACAACATAAAGATCGGTGAGTTGTTCTCTTTTCCTCTTATAGTTAGTGAATCTAGCCTCTTTGAAGGTTCTCATAACTTTCAGACTTGTGTGCCTCTCTTTTCCCCTTTTGCCGGTGAGAAAGTGAGGCATGTGTGCAGTCTCCTAAGATGCTGCCTCTCCAACGTACACTCTTGCTGCTGCTGTATACCTAACTCCTAGTACCATTTAATACCTACAATACTCTGCTTATTATTTACTATTTACCTAGACGGATGCTGCAAGTTTTTCTGCTTTTTCATTTTTCTGTTTCTCTCACAGAGACTATTTTTAGCTACTACATTTCACATAAAATTCCAGATTTAGGATTTCTCTTGATTAAAAAGTTACATTCAGCAAAACAGGCCAGACCCAGAGGAAACACAGGTTGCATGCTTTGCCTCAGTTGTGGTAGCTAGAATGTGCTTTCAGTCTACAAGTAAACACTGGCTGATAAGTGAGTGGCTACGAAAGAATGAACTGAAGTAGCACAGACTATATGGAGAGCACAAATAGTGTAATTCTTAAAAAACAAAAACAAAAACGTTAAAGCCTAACAAAATAGGTACCAGGAAACAGGTACCTCGAAATGGGAGGGCGGGTGCTGGAACTCAGAATCCTACAATTCTATTCACCTTCTGACTCTCCCCAACCATTTAACACTGTAAGCGCGGCCCTGGGCGGGTGGCTTTGGACGCACCGCGTTTTCATGGAATGATAGTGGACTTCCGGCATCCTCCCGCACACCCATCCACCAGGGAGAGGCCCGGACCCTGAGAGCCCATCCGCACGCAGCTGCCCTGCTCCGCCACTCCCCACCCTGGGTTTCTTATGAAAGCAGTCCTGTTGCTTCCGTCCAGTAGGCCTAGATCAAAGCAAGGGGGAATGCCCCTGCAGACCGTGCTTTGTCAGAATAGAGAAAGATCTAGAACTCAAAAGCAAGTCTGAATTAAAAAGAGCCAGGCACAGTGAGTCAGGACCGCGGGGGAGCGTGTCTTCTGCTCAGCGGTGGTGAGATGCTCCAGTCCCGCAGGGCGGCTCCCGGGCACCCCTCTGTTGCCCGCGGGCGGTGCTGCGCTCTTACCTGGGCCAAGGTGAGCGTGGTCTGTCTGCAGGCCCCGCACCGCACCCGCAGCTTTCCTGGCTGCACTCTTCGACAGGGGTCTTTGCAATAAACATAAAAACTCTTGTAGGTCGTTTTACCTGGTAGGAAAACCACAGAGAAGGTAGCCGATTAGTACTGGATCCAAACGGAGAGAGGAAACTCCTTACAAACAAATTTAAAATAAACTCCTCAGGAACCTTTTACATCAGTGGAATGAATAATACAGTGAAGACACCATCATTTCAATTTAGAAAAGTCATTTTTGCGCTGAAAAGAGTGGGCAGATGCAGTCATAATATTCACCTTATGTATTTAAAAACTGAACTAGGAAAAATGAGGGGATGGGAGGGATGATGGAAGGGGACACTGCAGTCATCAGGACGCAGTGAGCTGGTAAACTGACATGTTGAATTGAAGCTCCTTTGTGCAATTACTTAAAGATAATAAAAATATTTTTTAATTAAAAAGGGTGCAAGTCTTTCTGTTATTGGCAACAGCCTTGCTAAATACTCAGCAGAGTCAGCACAACCCAAGAGAGAGAGGGGGGAGGGAGGGAAGGAGAGAGAGAGAGAGGAGAGAGTGCTAGGCAAGTGCTTGGCACACAATGGACTTCAGTGCACCCTGTGCTGGTGAGGTGTGCAAAAAGGACAGGAAATTTGGAGGCTGAGAAATTCGGAGACCACTGCTCCTAAATTCTGTTTCATGCTTCTGTACACAGTTGTGAAGACTAAATATTTTGCTCTTAAAATCTTCTCTGCACAGACAAACCAGCCCGTTTCTCATGATATGAATGAGATGATCACCATTTGCTGGGTTTCCAAGGGGGGCATGCCAAAATACAGTCACACAGAAAATAAAATAAGGGCCCTGTGTCCTGAAGGGCTTACCAGAACCAGCAGCCACGCAGAGGCTGCTTTACGTTGCATTCAATTTTCCAGAACAAATAGCCTTCAAATACTATATTTTTAATAGTAAAAGAGGAACCTTGCCCAATTTCATAATTAAACCTCTCTGATCGTTTCTAACAAGTATCAACAATCCAGCATTCTCAAGACTGAAAAATAAACAATCTTATTCTGAAACATTTGCAGTGAAACAATTGACTTTCTAAGTTTCTAAAATTGCTTCATGGCTATTTATTTCAATCTTACTGTTGTTGTGGAGGAGGGAGCAAGATTGCATGTCATGACATAAAAATTTGTTTTAATTTTAATTTCTTATTGTGGGTGAATATTTTCAGCCTCCCAAATACTATCTGGCCTACTAAAACCAGTGCACATACAGTGAGAAAAACAACAAAAGGTTTTAGTCTTATGTGGTTGAATTTGTTTCACTAGTGGAAAGAATGTTTAAGGACATTTAGACTGTCGTGCGTTAACCGCCTTTATTAATGTCATGATGACAAACTTTGTGAAATTTAAAACCTAATAAAGATGCCAAGTTTTATAACGTAAGGATTCGCAATGTATTTTGTAAGTGTTACTCTGCAGAGATGAAAACCTGGCCCTCGGTGTGGAAGGGGAGAGAGGATAGAAGTGTAGGTTTCTGTCAGGGTTAATTGCTGCTTTCTTGACACCTCTTCGTGGCTTTAGCGCCGTTGAGTGATAAATACGGCCTGCGAGGGGCCAGCCAGGTCAGCACACAGGACCTGCTCTGACGGTTTATACACACCTAGCGCCTGTGTCCCGAAGGTGGAGACGGGTTCGCGGGTGGTGGGACCGGCGGCGGCTCTGACCGGCTCTAACAACTTTGTCGGTAGTGCGGCCGGGCCAGTTCCAAACTGTGTGTGCCCGGCTGCAAAGGCTCCCCAAGAAGAACAGGGAAGACGAGGGGCAGAGCTTTCCGAGGGGCCTCGGCCTGCCTGCGGCACATGCGGTGGGAAGGCGGGGCGGGGGCACGCGGGGTGGGAAGGCGGGGCGGGGACACGCGGGGTGGGAAGGCGGCGGGGCGGGGGCACGCGGGGTGGGAAGGCGGGGCGGGGGCACGCGGGGTGGGAAGGCGGGGCAGTTACTCTTTAGGATGGTACAGAAGCAGCTCCCACGCCGCAGGGGTCCAACCAGGCCAGGTCTGCCAAGTCTGCTGGGGATTGGCATCTCCTCCCCGCCCGCCCCGCTCTCCCCCACCCCCCGGCCCGCGGTCTGGGGAGGCCCCGGGGCCTTCGACCTCCACGAGGCCTTGAGCAGTGCCCAGGAAGGGCCCAGGACGACGCGCCGTCCACCCCGCCTGGACCTGCCTGGACCCCGCCGTCCACCCCGCCTGGACTCCTGCCTGGATCTGCCTGGACCCCGCCTGGACCTGCCTGGACCCCGCCTGGACCTGCCTGGACCCCGCCTGGATCTGCCTGGACCCCGCTTGGACCCCGCCGTCCACCCCGCTTGGAACCCGCCTGGACCCCGCCTGGCTCCCGCGGTCCACGGCGCCTGGCTCCCCAGCCCAAGCATCTCTGTTTACCTCTTGATGAGTGCTGTCCTAGAGAAAGACTTGGGAAGTGTACCCAGTGTGTCCACCGTCACCTACGGCTTGGGGTCGATTCTGTGCACGCGGGCCCCGCACACACCCCACGCACCCTGGACTCGCCGGACTGGCAGCCATGGCTGAGTTCCACACAGGCTGCTTCATTACCCCGGGGCCGAGAATGAAGAACTTGGGGCGCTTCAAGAGACTTGCCTGTTCGGGCTAAACCAGCCCCGCCCGGGGCCCCGAGCACCGCACACCCCAGCTCCACCTGACCCCGAAGGGCTTCTTTTCTGGTACACCTTGGGAGACTAGGTGTGTTTTTTTATTGTCAAGGTGATGTACGGAGGGGTGACACTTACACAACAAGGTAGTAAGTAGATTTCTTGTCAAACCCGTTACCCCTTCCCTCCTTTCTCCTCCTCCCCCCCCCCCCCCCGGCCGTGGTACAGATCGTTTCCAACGTACTGACTTGTGAATATGCTGTTGGATTGGTTCTCCGTGTCCTTTGTCTCACCATTCTGCTGTTCCCCTTCCCTTCCCTAATTCAAATAAACATATGTACGATACCAGGTACCAACATCAAATACAATGACAACAGGGGTATACGGCAGGGGGAAGGACACACAAAAGAAACAAAAAATCCCACACTACATTAAAAACAACAACAACAAAGAAAAACCTCTTGTGTCCATGTCTTGGAGTTCTTTCACTTAGCATCATCTTATGTGGTCCTATGTACGTAGCTATTGAGCTATTCTGCTCATCTGCTAAGATTATCCTAGACATACACTAATTATTGCAAATAAGGGAAACCATGGGACCTAGGTTTCTTTGGGTCTGGCTAACTTCATTTAATATGATTTTTAAGGAAAAGTATGTGGAGCAAAATATGACTACAGCCATGTCCTTGTTTCTTGAAACCAAGAATGGTGCTGCTATCTGCACCAATAGCTCCATCCATCGGCTACAGGCTCTGGACTAGTTTACCTTGCTGTGGTTACTCGCCTAGGGAAGAACCTCAGCCTTGGTCAACTCCTCCCAGTCTACCTGGGACAGATAGACTCATGTCCTGAGTTACCAAAAACAACAGGGTTCTGAAGGAGCCAACTCAGGGCCCAGAGAATCTTTTCCCTTGTCATTTGTTACTACATTTCTGCATAGTGGTTCTTGGCCAAGGACCAAATACACTCCTTGACCATATTTTCTACAATATATATGGCTCATGTGCTAGGTGCACTAAAATATGAAATGAGTTAGAAACAGGACCATTTCTGAAATTCAGCAAACAGATCTTTACATATTATGAAGACAGGCCCCTATTCTTTAGATTGAACTGAAACTATTTATTGTTTTTAGTTTGAAATTGCATAAGAATTAGTCTAAATTAGTTGCACATGAAATCCGTTCAGCATGGAGCCCCTGAACTACCTCTTCTGTGTGGCAAAACCTCAAAAAAATAAATAAAGATCACATCTTTTTCAACTCAATGCAGTGTACAAGGGGAAAATGTGTTAATCTCAGGTCAAACAGAGCTTCGTTATCTTACCAAAAATCTACTTTAAGAAAGTCAGTCAAGGTCAGAACTCCACTGAAGGCTTTGACCTTGGGCAATGACTATCTTTGGGTCACTCCCAATAGCTTAGTAAACAACAACTATTCATTATATCAATAATTCCCCCGCATCCCCCCTGTCTAAATGCTATGAAAATTGCAGGAGGAGTGGTAGCGTAAGGGTAAAATAACAACACAAAATAAAAAAATTCATGATTACCAAATATTTACAAAACCTCTCCACCAGTCAAACTCATTAAACTAATATAATATATCCTTCAACATGTTGGAATGTCGCATTTGAAATCAATAGCATTAATATTCCCAAGACCACAAAATTATTCATGATGAATAAAATATAAAAATTACATACCAAAAGTGTGTAGAGGACTTGGTATAAATAAATGTTCCCAGTTAACTTCTAACCGTTTACCACCACTGAGTCACTCTAAAGGAGGACAATCATTGCACAAATACTTTTCACTCAGGTCCTTGTCCATAAGCGAGAAGAGCCATCAAATCCAGCCGTGCCATTCCACGGTTGCAACAAGCCCCATTGTAATACCTGTGAGTAACCAAGGTGATGCTAGATTATAAAGAATTTGTCATTACATAACCTTCCCTCCCCTGCTCCTAAAACATGCTTAGCATTCTCTAGGGGGTGTCTACTTTTTAAAGTTAGAACTTAATTCTTTTTTTCTGCAAAGGATTTTAATTAATGCATCTGCAAAATAATTTCATCTGGTGAGGGAAAACCTGCTGATTAAATCTAATGCCTTTGCCTGATTTTGGGGGGGTGGTTGTTGTTGCCAATTTATTTTTTCATTATTCATTTTGAAAGTAATAAACTCCCATGCCAAGACAAAACTGTAGAATGAAACATAATTTGAAGATTAGGCTTAAATAAATAACAAGGCTCACAGACAAACAGAGCACATTTAGTTGCTTATTTTTCCTGAAAATGGGCTTGGGGCAGGGTGTCACTCAGGAGGCGCCAGTCATGTCCTCAAGATGCAATCTTCATCACCCAGGATGCATACATCCTACTTAAAGATGGAGATGTGGTGATTCTGAGAGCAGAGAGCATATGTGCCACACACACACACACACACACACACACACACACACACACACACGAGACAAATCAATTCATGCTTCATGTCTATTTTCTCATCTGCAAAATCAAGATGATGATAGTATCTAACAGAGTGTTGTAAGGATTTTTATAACAAAGCTAGAGCGGAAGCCCTTAATGAAGTTTGGATAAAGCGAGGTGTCAATGCATGTTTATTCCTATTTGGTGCCCCGAACAGTAAGAATTCTTTACTTATGCCGCCAGTGACCATTTCCCAACTTTTGTAAATGTGGTTCTTACATATTGTTTAAATCTTAAATGTACTTTAAATAGCTGAGGTATAATTTTTAAACAAGTCTTTTAACATTGTTTCATAGCTAAATTCTTTATAACGAAACATTCAGCAATAGTGTGGAATGCTTATAAGTCATGATGGAAAGCCTTGAACAGATTTAAGAACCATATTAGAACCACTTTCTTCCATGAATCTCTTTTTTCTCATAGCGCAAATGATGCATGCATGTAGTAGAAGATGAAGGGGTGGAAGTAGCAAGCAATTATTTGGATCCAATCCAGTGAGTACAATTTCCAAGCTGTCTAATATACTTAAAAATCTCAAATAAAAATAGTTTTTGTTGTGTGGTACAGAAAGAGATTTGAAATAGCTTACAAAATGCCATTTTAATGACAGACGACATTTTGGTCTCTTCTTAGCCAATGAGTGACCATTTCCTAACTGAGGAAACAGAAGGAAAGGATTTCAACCCTGCAACAGCAACAGGGTATAAGAATGATATGGAGACCTGCATAAAAGCTTTTCTGATTACAACACACCCATGATGCCCTGGGCTAAGGGTTTGTAAAAACTAAGATTCGGGGTCCATAGATTTCACCAAGTTCTATAGGGGAACTTATTCCATTGCTCAAAAAAGTGTCACTTTAACCCCAACTGAAACGTATGGATCATGGGCAGCAGTCATGAGAACTGCCTCAGCTCCAGCCCTGCCATCTCCATTTCCTTCATTTGATCAGCACTAAAGGTTTCATGGAAATTTCTATTAATGTTTTATGGTGCTGGCATTCAGCAAAAATGTGCAGTTACAGCAATTACCAATGAGGACAATTACGGTTCATTGTTAAGGTTAATGCAGGGCCTTTCAATGAATGTAATACCAAGGAGCAGTAATCCATGCAATGACCAGAGAAGCAGCCGTTTTTATTTACCTTTACAAAACTGATTCCTTCCCTGACATGTAGAAAGTCATTTTAGTCTCCTGACTTTAAATGCTTCAGGTGTTAGGATAGAAAACCTAGTAAGTGAATGAACACTGAAGAATGACATTAATTAGGGAAGAGAGTGAGGTAGGTGTGAACCTATACATTCCACATTCTTCATTTGGTCTTACCTGCATTAGCTAATGTAATTAGCTCTGTATACATATTTTAAGGAGAATCACTCTGAGTTTTACTACTATCACTAAATAAGCCTCCACAGAATCTGATGCTTTCACTATTTTGTTTCAACTATATGAAATGACAAGACAAAATGAACAATATGAACTGACTTGAAGACTGTTTTAAAGCCTTTGCTGTGTTGAGACTCTATGACCACTTTAAATAGGAGAAGAAATATTTCTGAGTGACAGTGTGATTGGTTAGAAATGCATAATAATGTCATCATTGGTTGGAAAAATGACTTTGTGAATTTAGGAGATAGTATAATGAAGGAAGTACAACTCTAAGCATACGTAATAGGGTCATGGTGCCCAAGCACAGTGAAGTCTTTCCCAGCTAAGCAGATACGGCCCTCCTCCTCCCAGGTCCTGATCGGGACCAGCTCTGCCTCCATCAAGATAAGAAGCACCTGTGAGAGGCGGCTGAAAGCAGACGCACGCTCCATCACGTCTACAAAAGGAAAGCTAAATTCAGTGACAGTTACAATAGAAAAAGACTGACCTATTAGCAACTAGTAAGGAAGGAATGGAGATAAAAAAAATTGTAAGCCCTCTGTACATCAACAGTAAAATACTGATAACAAAATTATAGTTTTTCAGGCAATATCTAGTTTATGAAGTGCATTTACACCTTATCTACCTAAAGAATATGGCTGGAGGAAAACAGCAGTGGGAAAGAAGCAGGGCGGTACTCATTGGAGACCTATCTGGGTTCTTTGCATCAATAATATCACAGCAAATGTGGAGAAAACTGCACGTGTGACACTGTAGTCAAAGCTAAGAACAACCATCCCACAAGCAAGACAAGCCAGGCAAGAACAAGGCCGGATTCATCAACAGGCTGAAGGTATTTGCAAGGCAGATGCCATAGGCATGCCATTCTTAGGAGAGTGGACAACACATTTGAACTGTGGGTGCTGAGTAGTGATGTTTAACCTCAGATCACAAAAGCTCATGCTCAGAATTGTCTCTGTGTAGAGCTTGCTTCAGGTCCCAGGTGTCACAGAGGTCTGTGTCCCCTGGAAATCAGGTCTTCAGAGAAAGTCCAGAGAAACTCACAGAGTACAGATGACACCCAAAGGCCCATCGAGTGGGGGAAGAGAAGCTTAGAAGTGAGAACAATTCAACACAGAACAGTTCTGTAACTTCCAATCTGGCACACTTTCTTAGCACTGCATTCTTAGCACTGAGACGATTGTACCACGGGTATCCTGGTGTTCCATACCCTCATGATTGTGAGAGTTAAGCTGGGCCTTACCAGTCACCCTATGCTCAGAGCAGCAGCTCTGAGGCTATCCCAACCTTTGACCCATTCCCTTTTACCAAGTGATAGCTTTGATCTAAGCTACTCTATTTTGGGTGTAAGTCCCCAAACACAACGGCCACTCAGCTTGCTTATTCAAGAAATCAACTACCATCTAACAGGCCATCAAGATGCACAAACTGAAAAACAATTTCTAGGTACCAATCAACCATTATATCTGCAAATATATCAAATCATATTAGAAACCCAGAACCATGAACTTATCAATCACACAAGATACAACCTCCTCACCTGAGACCATAAAAGGAAACACATGCAGGAATGAGATGTGGCAGGCATACTGACCCCACGACCCGGTCATTTTGTGATGAACCTCATCCAGGAAAACTGCTCAAGTACGGGCCCTCTGCTTCGGTCCCTATTTCCCTCGCCTGTGACATAGAACTCACTTCAAACTAACATCGGAAATGGCCTGTCACCGGGCTTGCCTTTGACAAGTCTGCACCTTGACTCGATCGTGCCTGTGTTTTGCAAACAGGACATTTCTCCTATATCTGTGTCAGCGCCTTGCCCAAGCCTCCTCCAGCACTTCCTCCTGAACACTGCAGCCTCTTTAATCTTTCCTTAGCCATTCTGTAAAGTAGATATTGTTTTGTGTGAAGTGTAGTACGCTATCTGAAAATTAATATTAGCAATTAAGACTGGAGTAAAGAGCCTGCATTACCGGTCACTCGGACTATCAACCAGACCATCCGAAGGACTTGGGAATGTCTCTCTCCTCTGTCCCTCCTTAAAGTAATTTTCTAGTGCATTATTTTCGGATTTTCCAGGACTATTAACTCTCCAAATTGCTTTTGGATTAATTTTCCTAGAGTAAATATTTGATCATATCATTCTCCTTACATGTCTCTTCATCTTTTCCTCAAATAGGACTCAAGCTCCATTGCTTAGTAAACTGAGCACTTTCATAGTTTACTTGTCTTACATTCCACTATGTTTGTCCGTGTTCAAGCGAAGCTGACTCATCAACACTTGCAAGTATTCTAGCAGATCAAGACCTTTCTCTCTGTGCCAGCTAACATGTCAGCCACCGGCCACATATGCATGGAGCCATAAAGGTTGGCTTAGATAGCCAGAAAGTCGATTTTTAGTGTTTGATACATATGATTAACTTGAACTGCCAGCTGTGGTTGGTGGCTACCTGAATTTGAGCAGCACAAAGCTAAGAGAAAGTATATATTATTTTATTTTTATTTAAGTTCCCAGGCTTGGTGATAGTATTTGTAAACTTGACAATTTTCCCCAAATATCTGTTGAACATTTCTTTGTTGATTGACAGCCCTAATTTTTCTGTTGCATTATGGAACAGTCACAATACCTGATTAATACCTCATTAATTGGCAGATTGAATAAAATATTTGCATTGTTCATTTCTCTCTTTTTTTGCCAGTCATGGGGCCTGAACTCTGGGCTTGGGTGCTGTCCTTTAGTTCTTCAGCTCAAGGCTAGTGCTCTACCACTTGAGACACAGCGCCACTTCTGGCTTTTTCTGCTTATGTGGTGCTGAGGAATCCAACCCAGGGCGGGCTTCATGCATGCAAGGCAATACTCACCACTGAGCCACCTTCCCAGCCTTGCTCATTTCTTATTTGCTTGCAAGTCATGATTTTATTTTTATAAATTGTACACTAATACATTTTTATTTATTAATTTTTATTTTTTATTGCTGTTATAAGGTGATATACACAGGGGTTACAGTTACATAAGTCAGGCTATAAGTGCATTTCTTTTGGGGCAGTGTCGCCCCTTCCCTTAGCTTCTCCCAGTTTTTCCCTCCTGACCCCACCCACAAGTTGTATAGTTTGTTTTCAACATGTCTCATGAGTACAACTGCTGCATACACATTTTTATTTTTAGGGACAGAAGATGTTTACGGATCTAGCTAATAACTTCTTTAAGTATGATATTCACCCGTCTGCATTTTCCTTTATGTCTGCCTATAACATCTAAAGATATTTCATTTCTCTCTTTCTACATGGCTTAATTCCCCCATCTTTTGGCATCCAGATGTACCACATCTTCAGGAAATCTTTTTTTTGGGGGGTGGAGGGGTCCAGTCGTGGGGCCTGAACTCTGGGCCTGGGCACCGTCCCTCAGCTCTTCACCTCAAGGCTAGCACTCTACCGCTTGAGCCACAGCGCCACTTCCGGCTTTTTTTTCCCTGCATATGTGGTGTTGAGGAATCGAATCCAGGGCCTCTCATGCATGCAAGGCAAGTGCTCTACCACTGAGCCACCTTCCCAGCCTTTCAGGAAATCTTATCTAATTCTTTCACCAAATGAAAATGGATTACATGTTAGTTTTTTTTCCCTCAGAGTACTTAAATCCTTTCTATCCTAATATATGTGTGTGTATGTTTGTATGTATATGAGTGTATATATATATATATATGTATTTTTGTGTATATGTATATATATATATATATATATATATATATATAGTTGCCTGTCATTTCAGATCTTAAGATACTTTTTGGGGGTGAGGCTCATATTTTATTTTATTCTTAGTGACCATAAATATAAATCATTAACTACATGGAGGAATCAAGAGACTAGGTTTAGAAGCTACCAGTGTGGAATGAGAAAGATTTTTACCTTGCAAAAGATGAAATTACAATAAACTGACCTTAAAATAACTTAATCTCAGTGACAATATTATGAAGAATATTCTTCTAGGCCCATTAAAATGACATGCAGTTTGATAATTATTTTTGCAGTGTCAGGATTCTAAAGCTAAATGTTTCTCAGCTTCTGTTATTTCGCAGTGCTAAATAAATGTTGTCAAAAGATTAAATATAAACTGGCTATAAATCTTCATTTAGCTGCAGCAGGGAAGAAAGGTTGCACTGCAGCAGCCATGTTTGTTCATCATTAAGAAAATGAGAAGCCTCATTTTAATTGTATTAAACTGTTGAAATTATCGTTCATTCTATGTAATTGATGTTGAGGATGAAGTCTTTGATGGTCATCACTGAATATGTAAACTGGGCTGAACACAATGAGCAATGCAGGAAGCCTTCTGGACATCAGTGGGCAGAGGAGGCCTCTTTTTGCTCACTGTAGCCTCTGTTTGCAGGTATCTGTCCCTACCTGTAGACTGCCTTCACTTTTCTAATCAGATTTTCCAAACCAATTAGACAATCTAATCTGAGAAAACAGCCCATTTGAAACCCAGTTTGCCTGACATTTTAAGGCAATGACCTGTGGTTTGATCACCTGTCCAAACCATCTGGTAACGTGGATATGATCTCATTATGATCTTACAAATGGTCCCTGTGAGGCTCCATCCTCACTCGCCAGTGTTAGAGCCGCTGACACACAGCCAGGACAGCTGCGTGGGCAGCGTGCGCACTCTGAGCTACTTTCTGCTGAACCAAAGAGAACAAGGGATTCCAATGCCCATCTTAAGACTCAGCACAATCTTACCAAAAACAATGTTTAACAAGAAATGTACTCACTACCTTACGCAAGTAACTGTAACCCTCTGAATATCACCTTGACAATAAAATTAAATTTAAAAAAAGAAATGCCTTTGGCTACACATCTGAATATTGGGAAGATAACTCCTGGGGGTAAAATTAGGGCCTTGATAATAAAGCAAGGTTTCTATTACTTAAGAAACTTAGGTTAAATTTGACTTAGACTTATAATTATGACATGGGAATTATGCCCTTGAAGCCTGCAATTGACTCAGTTCTGCCTTAAGACCTGATGGATACATTGTAAACACCAAATTTCTCGTATGCATAGGAATACAATACAGTTCAAAAAAATCTATATGTACAACTAATATACACATCCTATAGTTGAAGAATCTCTCTAATCAATGATCGTAAGAAAGAAAAATAACACATAAAATTTGATAACTTTTTTACAAATAAAGTAATTTACAACTACCCTGTAAAAATATCTGACCTTAGATGCTCACCAGAAGCTTCTCAGGTAAGATCGTTATACTTTTTTCTTCTCTTTATTTATTCCCTACCTACTAGAGGAAGGATATAATTTGGCTTGATTTTTTGCTTGTTTTGTTTTTCAGGTTTGTTTTATTTTGGTTAAAATAAAAATGTGTTATATTTATAACAATAAATGATTAAAAACCTCATTTTTATACTTGTAGGGAAAAATGAAACTATGGATGATCACTTTTTTCTATCGCTCCCCCTCCCCTTCCACTCAGTCTTCGGGGACAGTCCATGGATGCAGTGGAAGTAGAGTGAAATCTGGAAGAATGGAAACATCTGCAGAAGCAGAGCCGCAGAAGGAAGGACACAGCAGGGCGCGTGAGGAGAGCTGCTCTGTACAGGCTGGCGGCACTGGAGGGATGAGGGGCACCAGACTAGTCTGACACCATCCTGGAGCTTGGGCATGCCAGCTCAGCTCAGGGCAGGCATGTGAAGAGGGAGGGCACCTAGGTGGGAGGCAGTCAGCTCTGGAAAGACCACAGCCAGGTCGGGACTGGGTGGGCCTGTTTTGGGCCTTCCCACAAATCCCACAAAGCCTAGAGACTGGTGCTTAAGTTCACCAGTGTGCTGTGGAAACACTCCTTTAGAGATGCATGAGATTCAGACATCAGTGGAGAGATCAGAAAGCAGTCATTCCAGGAGCAGAATGTTCTCCTCTGTGCTTCCGTGGGGGCCTCTGGCAGGACGCTAGCAGGAAGCCCTGTGGGGCCCCGCTGCAATTGGGAGGGTACCTGGTAGGTTGTCTATGATGGGGAATTGACACATTCATCAAGTAATCTCCTTCCTCTCTCTGCTGCCAATCATATGCCCCCTTGCTTAGACAATGCATTCAGTTTAAAACACCCAAGGCCTCAACTTGTTTTTGCAGAAACTTTTCCACAACCCCTGTTAGAATCCCAGTAGATTCAGAGATCTCCAAAATACTTGCATATCTCACAACTGCATAGTTGACCAACAGAGTTGAGTCAAGATAATAAAAACCGACAAGCCGTTCACACATTTCCCTTCTCCAGTCTCCTGCACTGTTCATTACTAGTTTTGTTTAATTTTTAAATTGAACTGCATATTGCAGATTTGGCCAGATGAATTTCTGCGTAGATACTGTGTCTTGCTTCTGCCAAAGATGATTTTTATTCCGAATGAACAGGAAAAGGCAGTACTAGGCTCTGAATGCATTTAGGCTGTAAAATAAAGATGAAAACACGTGTATCATCCAACTGTCATCCACAGCGTAGAGAAGAAAGTCTATTTTAAGAGAATAATGTGTTTCTACTCTATTTCACAAATGGTGATCTACAACTAACCCACTTTTGTTTAGATTCATTGGTGTTTCCTTGATTTGTTTCTTCGGTCAATAAGTAAATACATTTTGCATGTTAAATGATGCCTGAGCTGGCAGTGTGGCATGAAAACAGCAATAAACTTCACTGACCTGAAAGGAGTAGATATCATTGAAGTTTCTGTTTCATAAATTCTGCTTCTTTGCACCAACATTAATTAAGACATTTTCTCCTCTGAGTTGAGGACACTGGCTTATCACACAGCACGGGAGCAGAATATCTTCATCCTCTTTAGCTTTTACCATGTAATAATTTCTGATGATACCTTCCCTATCAGATACCACCTACTGGGCACCCAGTTTTGTGCCCATCTGATGTTGCATTCTGTTGAAGAGCTCTGAAAAGCTAATATTTATTTCATGAGTTTTACAGATGAAAACTGAGTTTCAGCAGTGTAATTTGCCCAGAATAGCAGGGCTGTGTGAATGTCGTTTGTGGGATTTTAAACCTAGCTCTATATGACTCCAATGTCCCGTGCTTTCTGCCAAGATATAGTCCAGCCTTTTGAGATTAGATGTGACACTTGGAAGGTAACATAGACTTGTCATGAAAATAAAAACAAAATTCAAAGCTGGGGAGAAAGGAGAAAAGGGACACAATAAACACCATGTTGGATTTAGGAATAATTAGAGTCATATGTAAGATGGGTCATTTAACAGCTACATAATTTGGGGCAAATATTTAACAGGTTCTGACCCCTACTTTCTTTATCTTACAATAGAAATAGCAATATATGCAACTTTGGGTAATTAAGAACAATAAACACAAACACTATATCCTGGCATGTATTTGCAAATATCTTGCATGAAAATGATCAGAAAAAAACCTGATACACCCAGAGCATATATAGGAAAGAAATCTCACCATAAAGGTAAACAAATGATTCAACTATCAATCAATCAATCAAGGGAAAACAATCAAGATTCAAGTCCAAGGCAGAGTCCAAAGTGGAAAGATGCCCAGAAGGTGCTATTGGTAGTACGGGAAAAAGAGGAGCAAAACAGGCCTTAGTGGCTGGGCTGAGACACATATAGCAGCTCCCAGAAAATACTGAGTTCCATCCTTTCACCGTTTTCTGAAATGGGTTATATTTCACTGAGTGTCTAGATAGCACTGCTCTGACGTTAGCCTGCATTGTTTAGACAGACAAGCCAATATTCTTATTCTTGTCTATTCACAAGGAGTTGGATGAGAGAGAAGGAGGGAAGAGAAGAGTGGAACATGCCCAAATCCATCCAATGGCTCATCCGGAGCTCTGCCCCTGTCCTCTCACCTGTGGTGGTCCAGTGTGACAGTCTCTTACAGCTAGCTTGGGTTCTCTTCTAGGCCGAGAATGCATGGATAATGTGTAGCCAGCCCAGGGTGTTTAGAGCATGGGATGATGTCTCCTCCTCTTGTTCTTCCCACCCCAATGCCCATCTTGCATTTGCTGTTACTTAAAGGCATTGCATTGACAAGAAAATGAAACAGACTTTACCGACTACAGTTTCATCACTTAGCTGTGTCATTGCTTTGACATTTACATGATGGATAAATGAAATTTGTTAAACTATAAGGAACTAGAGGATGCTATTCCTAATGTCCTCATTGCTGATTTTGATGGCTACCTAAAGCAAAGCATTAAAGTGTCTACTCAGCAGCTGAAGGATTTCAACTAACTTGGAGTGTCCCTGAATTCTAACTGTGACCCCCGGCATGGGTGCCATTCGTATGATATCACAGTAGCATCATCAAAGCTTACAACGACTGCTCCAAAACTGTCAGCCAAATACCCACAAAACACAATTTTCCACGGAATATGGTTGCCTAGAATTACTGACTTTTTCCTGGTATTCCTTTTTCTCAATTAAAATATTTTTCACTATTTGAATTAGTGCATATGAATTTCACAAAGGTATTTCATATATTTCTACACATGTAAATAATGTACTTTGACAACTTCATCCCCTTCTGTCCAGTATTATTTCATTTTTGAAGATAATTTGACTAAAACATACACAAATCTTAAATATTTATGAAACTAAAAAGAAAAATAGGGTATGAGATACAAATATCCAACTAAAGATCAACAATTTCAGAAAAATATTCTTAAAAGATTTGAATTAAGGGAAAATTGCAAGATGGAAAGTCTTTGCTGTATGATTTTGTAATCTGGGATTGACAATGATATAAATCTCTAAAAATGAAAGAATTCTCAGCAGAATTGACACAACATCAACTACATGGTGAATGCAGTTATTAATTCTATCCTGGTAGATTTACCTCCTCTGTGGTTAATGCAGCTTCTAACACAGGATGTATGGTTGAGAAAAGATACAGATCTGATAGGGTCTTTTTGAGGCAGAGAAGCTGACCTTTGAGTCTTGTAACTGGGCAACATGATTGGTAGGATTCTAAATGGTCTTCAGGCTGCTGATCCCTCAAATGTCTGCACCCCTCCTCCCCTGGGTGTGGGTGACACCCGGACAGTGATCAGATTGTCCTTATTCTTTGCTTACAGTATCTGGCAATGAAGAAGGATGCTCACAGGCGTCCCGAACATCTGAAGTCAGCTCATTCTGAGTTAATGGAGAGGGTCTGATCTATCACATCAACTCTCGAAAAACCCACACCTCCCCAAAAGAATGTGGGAGAAGATGGAGCATCCTGATGACTTGGAAGCCAGGACTTATCCATTGTGAGTGTTCGTGAGAGGGGAGAGGGACGGGAGTCAGGGCCCAGTGCTTGACCAACAGCCAGCAAGAGAGCAGCCTGTGGTCCTACAACAGCAGAACTGAGTTCTGCCTCATCAGGAAAGAGTGGAAAAGAACCCCAGGCTTCCGAGGGAAACATGGCCAACCATTACTTAGACTGCCACCTTGGGCAGGCTAGGCGGAGGACTCAGCTCAGCAGTGCTCAGACTCCTGACCTGCAGACACTGAGCTCCAAAGTGTCACATGTGTGGCAACTCATTAAACAGCAGAAAAGGGGGAGGGACTCATAGGTGAGATGCTTCCTTGATTTCACCGAGCATTGGTTTTCATAGCCATGTAGTAGGGAGAGTGCCAGACACGAACTCCGTGTGGCAAGGGGGACTCAGCCAAGACCGTTCATAATAGCAGTAGCAGCCATGACACTGTAAATAGGGCATGGAGGAGTAATCACAATCTGTTAGAACATCGAGACAGGTAAGCTTACAAACACAAGGGACACCGAAGTTAGGCTAGGTAATGTATTTGTATATATGGAATGGAGGTTGATAAAATAAGTCAATTTATCATCAAATCTAACACCATCCAAACACAGACTTGTATATGTATGTGGGCCTCCAGGACACACACACACACACACACACACACACACACGAGTATATATCAGGAACATCAAATCACATTCTGCTTCTCCCCAGGGACATGCCGTGGCCACACCATACCTGTCACCCCTACCTCTTCTTCCTCACCAGGTCAGGGTCATATGACACAGCATGCCAAGGACTGTTGCCGGCTTTGGAATGTTATCACAGCAACAATCACAGGAAGTGAACGTGTCTACTGTCCTTCCTTTCTCATCCTTTTTACCAGACAGGAAACAGAGGCTCCCAAGGCAGGCCTCTCAGGTCCTGACAGCAGAGAGAATGAAGTTGGCAATCCAGCTCCCATGTGCTCCTCACGTCACTGCCGAGCAGAAAGCTGATGTGACTTGTGGGAGTGCTCCACGGGGCACGTGGACCCATGGGTGCCTGCTGACCTGTGCTGACACTCAGCTCCCCAAGTCCTTTGGACTTTCTTGTACTTGGGATTGTTTTCTTTCAGAAGAAAATCAAATGCAAATGGTGGGTGTGGGTGGCTGGCAGCATGGGGTACCCCACTGGGGGGCCGGCCTCCACGTATTCTTTGGTTCTCTGCGTGGCCTTGCTCACGCAGCCAGGCGCGGCACATCACCAAGGTGCTTTGCCCAAGATCACTGGTGTCTCATGGACCAGATGCTAATTCAACCTCAGTCATCGGATGGAATAGGCACTGAATCCTTGTTCACTTCCTGAGCTGCGTGCATGGAAAAACAGAAGTTGTGAGAAAGAGGGCCACGTTCAGATCCTGGCTTTGTCATTCTGGTTTGTGGCAACTGGACTCAACTCTCCCTGAGCCTCAACTGAACAATCTCACAGGAGAGATATTGACCTCACAGGTTTGTGAAAACTAGAAAAGGTAAAAAAAACCTCTGTGCATGTGGGTTAATGTCTATTTACATATACAAAATAAGGTTAGACACAGGAATAGATAAATTGTATATAGTTTACATTTTAAGATGGATATGTTGGGAAGGTATACGCACACATACATACAGAAACACACACACACACATAGAGTGGGAAGAACTAATTACCAGAGTAATCTATTGTACAGGAGTTGGAGGAAAGCATCAGAAAGGTAAAAAGTAATAAGTAAAATCAGAAAAACCTAGGTATATATGAAAGAACTTGATGAAAAAGAGTCAGAGAGGAAATCCAAAAGAGATTCGAGCTGGGCACCAGAGGCTCATACCTGTAATCCCAACTATTCAGGAAACTGAGGTCTAAAGCTCATGGTTCAAAGCCAGCGTAGGCAAAAAAAAGTCTGGGAGATTCTTATCTCCAATTAACTACCCAAAAGCCAGAAGTGGAGCTGTGATTCAAGTGGTAGAACATTAGCCTTGAGTGAAAAACTCAAGGACAGCACACAGGATGTAAGTTCAAACTGCAGGAATGGCACATACACACACATACATACATACACACAGAGAGACAGAAAGACAGAGAAGATGTGAGAGAGGGGGAAGAGAGAAGCCAAAATATGTAAGGGTTGTATTCTTTCAAAAATAAGAGACACAGATAGACATCCATGGACAATTCGGGGCAAAGGGTGAGTTGCCCAGCAAATCTGGGCATGCTTCTCAGTACTGGCTTGAGTACAGAACACTCCTTCCATGATGACGATCAGGGTCTAGGACAGGGCATGTGGATGGAGCCACTGTGCTGGGGGCATTTGGACAGGAGGAAAATAAAGACCAATCCTTTGTCCTTTGTGGGGGGTGGAGGGGAGGGTGAGCATGCTCTAATAGTCTGAACTCAGAACCGTATCCTTGCTAGGCAGGCTCTCTACCACTGAGCCACTCTAGAGACCTTTTTGCTTTAATTTTTCAGGTAGGGTCTCGTTTACTTGCCCAGGAAGTACCTCAGGTTTGGAATCCTCCTACTTTTGCCTCCTGGAGCTGGAATTATAGAAGTGTGCTACAATGTCCATTCCACCTCCTCCGCTGGTTTGGGTTACACCATTACCAGACTGTTCCCTTCCCTGGGTCAGAACCAGCGGGGGAGGTACAATGTCTTTGTGGATTTGGACATTGTAGCACACACCAACAGTTCCTCAAGCCCAGCACCCTCAGGTGGAGCAGGGGTAGAGCAGCCAGCCCCAGCCGCCTATGCCCCCTGGGTCACAGAGGTTTTCTGCCCACCTAGGAGAGGGACAATGAGTCAGAAGGCATTCACCTGTGTTTAACTGTACTTGGTTAGCATAGCATATGCTACAGAAACACAATCCCATACAGATAGGAATGACCAAGTAAGTAATTCAGATTCTCTATCATAAAATCCAAATTTCAGCCATGTAAGTTCCCTTATATCCTTGCTCTTTAGTCATTGATTATTTTGTACTTTGTAGGTGAAGCAACAATTTGAATATAAGGAATCTTCCTTCTTCTTCTTCTTCTTTCCTTCTTCTTCTTCGTCTTCGTCTTCGTCTTCGTCTTCTTCTTCTTCTTCTTCTTCTTCTTCTTCTTCTTCTTCTTCTTCTTCTCCTTCTCCTTCTCCTTCTCCTTTTCCTCCTTCTCCTCTTCTGTCTTCTTTCTCCTCCTCTTCTTCCTCCTCCTCCTCCTCCTTCTTCATGCAAAGAACCAAACCACTGCACATTTCCTTTTCATTTCATTATCTGGAATAAGTTGTCCCCTACCCCTTTCTCTAATTCTTCCTATATCCATTAGAACCCAGTTCCTGAGAACTATGGGTTTTCAAAACCCAAACATATCCAATTATAGTCTTAATGTAAGAGACTCTGTAAATGATCAATAAATCTAAAGCCCACAAACACTTCAGTTTTACTTTAGAAATAGTTAAAATATGAGAGTCCCATCTTATAAAATTACAGCATCAGTTTGCACCTTGTGCTTGGCCCCTGTACAAAGATACAAAGGGCTGATGTCTGATTTTACATGACTATCTCAGTCTTTTCCCCATGACCTTTGCCCTGGAATACATGGTAGTGAGAAGTACTGGGTCTCTACCATTCTTGTCCCCCAAATGGCAAACAGAGCAAAGGTAAAGTCAGCTACCTAGTCAAAGAGGCTGACTGCGATCTCCCTCTTATTGGTGTCCATACAGAAACCCCAGGGCACTTTCTTTACTGGAAAGGTTACAATTGTGTGTCCCTATAGACATTTATGCCCAAAAGCTAACCAAGTCTTTGATCCCTGACGTTCATGAAGAAAGAAGGATGAAAGTTGTATTGTAAAAACAACTTCTTCACCTGGGCATGATACACAGCTAGAATCCTAACTCCTTGGGAATCGGTAGGATTGCTTGAGCCCAGGAGTTTAAGGTATCATAGGAAGACCTTGTCTGAAAACAGTATCAGGAAATAGTTCTGGCCCAGAAAATTAAGCTGGATGAGAAGACACACACCTGTAATCCCAGTGCTTGGAAAGCCGAGGTAGAAAGATTGTGAGTTGAGGGCCAGCCTGAGGTACAGAGCAAGACAGTGTCCCAAAAACAACAGCAACCCAAAACAGACAAACAGAGAAATGGAACAGAACATAAAATCTAAAAAGGAGAAGAAACATCAAATACTTAAGAAGGTGACTGAATTAAATGTCTTATTGCGAGTGCTAGTCCATGGATTTGGCCAGGTGAGGGCTTGGCCCCAGACGTGAGCACGCACTGTCAGCTCTGCACTCAAGTCCTGGAAACTCACTGTGGAGATAACTATTCGAAGAGCATGAAGCGCCCCCCCCCCCCCCCCCATGAAAGGGGTTGGTTCCGGAACACACGATGAGACTCATGTTTCTATTTAAGACAGTAGGTTTTAGGTGGACATGTTTCAAATAAAATATGTAAACTACTGAAGGTGAATGAACATCTATATTTTTAAATCTCACCTTATTTCTGTAGAATTGATATATACGTATGGAAATAGAAATAGAGAGTATTTCCTTAGAAATCTGAAGCATGTGTAGGCTCCCAGTGTTTACCTATTAACATGGAGAGACGAGGACTGGAGACAGTCTCTCCTACTCCACAAAGGATAAATACTGGAAGGATGGCCTCTGTGTAACTGAGGAATTTCAATGAAAGATTTAGCTAAAATGTATGGCTTATTAAAATGAAAAACAAGAAGTTCAAGGAGAAAGTGTTTAGTCATTGATCTCTCGTTTGGCTGTAGCACAATTAAACGGTTTGAAATTAATGCCTGATAAAATATGTGATCTGATTAAAGCTATAAATATCATCAAAGAACTACCTAAAGCTTACTAAAACATTTTTATTAATGAAGTAAAAGTATGGATATTGCTTCTACCTTGTGCTTAAGAAAATCTGGTATTTCACATAACAGCTAGCAAGAATCACTTTGGTGATGTCTGTCCTAAAACAGAGTTCCAATCTTATATTATTCTGATTTTTCAAAACCCATCTACATATTAGATTTAGACATATTCCTTCTGTCACAGAAACCTGGCGGCAGGCTTCTGCAGGCCCAGCTGCTCCTGAGAGGTGCTCCGAGGAGGTGGGGTTCTTTGCTGACCTCTGAGTGTTGGCAGCAGCGCGGGCCTGTCCACGGTGCTTTTCTTTCCTACCTGCGCTCACTGCCAACCTGCTCCTCCACTCACAAGCCTCTAAACATCTACACTTTGCTTTTTGCCAATTTATATTTCCAGTTATAGATCCAGATTTGTACAGGAAATTGTCTCCATGACTCACCTGCATTAATTGTCATCTCTAAATTGGTAAGTCCGAATTAGAACTCGCCGTTACTCTCAATAAAACAGGCCCCTGCCTAGACTTCCAAACCCCAGTAACACTGCCATCCACACAGGTGCTGAAGGCAAATGTGTGTGAATCATCTTAACTCCTCTGTTTTTACCCGAGCTCAACTTAGCTCATCAACAGATCCTGTGAGTCCTATTCTAGAATCTCCCCAGGATCCAGTGACTCGCCACCATCTCCAAATGAATACAGCCATAAACCAGTTGGCAGCATCTGTTATGTGAAAGCACATCCCTGCTTCTATTACTTCCTGGGCGAGGCATTTCCCCGTCAGGGGTTATAGGGTTTTGTTGTTGTTGTTGTTGTTGTTTCATTTTGTTTGTTTGCTTTATTTCAAAGCAAATTAGATCTCACTGCTCTGCTCCGTGTCCTTTGTGGCTCCTGGCAAATTCCCTACGTATGCTCATCCCCTCATCCCCTGTCTGGCCACACAGCCTCCTTCCCGAGCCTCATCTGGACCTGACTCAGCACCTTCATGGGGCACTTGCTCGTCCCTCCTCCTTTCCACTGCTCCTCTGCATGCTGAAGGCTCCACTGAAGGCCCTGCTCACTGGAACACCTTTCCTGAAACAGTTCATTTCCAGACATTGCTCTCTGTACCCTTTCAGTCCCTTTCATGTTTCCTAATGCACCCATCACTGACTCTGTATCATAATGTAATTTAGCCGCTTGCTTAATGACCATCGCTGCACTTGGAGGCCAGGCCCGAGTCCTAGTGACCGGGGTCTCCTTTGCTGCACTACATGCAAGCACCTGCAATTGTCTGCCACAGGGCTGGCAGTCAGTTACTATTCCTTTACTAAAGCCACACACACAACACAAACGCATGCTCTTCTCTACAACCTGTGTTAGTGGACAATGTTTACAATCCATTATTGTAAAGATGAAGTGAAATGGAACTAAATACAACTTTGAATAGCTGTGTTTTCATCAAATAGTCAATATATATGCATATATGCATCCATAGGTGCCTATCTTGCTTAAGAAGCTAAGCATTGTATTGCTGGCAAATTCGGAGCCACTGAATGCTTGAGTGTGTGTGTGTGTGTGTGTGTGTGTGTGTGTGTGTGTGTGTGTGTTGCATGTCAGGCAAGAAGTCGTTTGACAATTGTGAGCTTTCATAGAAGTGTAGTGCTCAGACGCACTTCTATAGACAAAGCCATCTCTGTCTGCTATAAGAATCATCTGCTGAGACCCCTGGGAAGCGGGATGCCCTCATGCAGCATCTTCCTACACAGCAGAGTGGCTCCTGGATTTTCACACCCTCTGGATGCATTGTAAGTGCCAAAGGATGAATGGGAGTGTGAAAGACTGACAGCAGCTCCAACTTAGTGGAGGCCTGGGAATGAGCCCCAAGGGGGCAGAGGGCTGGTAAGCAGCCTCCTAAGTCAGCGGGACCACTGACATCGCATGCTTGTTACTGCCACAATTTTAATAACGCTCAACAGAGATTCCAAATCTGAACAATGTCTCCTCCAAGACCGATCTAATGGCTTCAGCTTTAATTTGATCATTGTATAATGCAGAAGAGGGTCCATGGCTTGAAGATAGGAAACTACACAAGTACTGATGATGGAGGAGGTTATAGCTAATACCAGCTGGGAGAGGATCTCATTCTGGCTTTGATAACACACCATGCAATACGCCCCACAAGAAGTTCTTCCTGTCATTCAGTGTTCCTACCTTGCACTAGGCAAACCAATTCACAATGAACAAGGTTTCCGTGGCTCTTTGAAATTGTACTTTATAAAAATTCTAAGCATGCCCTCCTGAAAATAACTTAAAACCTCTACTGTAGCTTTCTGGATTTCCATCTCATAAAAATCATTTGAGAATAAAATAGTGGGTTCTGACATCTGTCTTTTCAATGTGATGTCAGTCCATAGATTGACCATTCTTGTCAAATAATGCTATAGATGGTGGAGTAAATCCAGGCAGGATATCAGTTTTTTTCCAAAAGCAAAGGGAAAATTAGCTTTTGTGGAAAAAGCAGACAAACATGTTTCTCTCTCTCTCTCTCTGATGTAAGACCAATTAGGTTCCAAAGAAAATGTCTTCAAAATCTAAGAGAAAAGCCAGCCCTTCGGATACCTCCTCTAGGGTTTCATTAGTGGTTGCCATTCATGTTGAAATATTATTCTCTCTCCTTTATTTATGAAAAATATTTATATTTTAAATAGGAAACCTAATTCATTGTTTTGATATTTTAAAGGAATATTTGTATTACAAATTAGTTTCTAATAATTTGAAGTATAATTCTGTCAAATGGTAAAATATGCTTTTTAAGTGGGAAAGAAATCCTTGAAAGTTTGCTGTGAAACTCTTCCAAATGTTTGCAAATGAGAAGATTTTAATTTTGCCTGGAGCTGCATGAAAATTGCAAGATATGAAAGTTAAACCTGGATACTTGGAACAGACAATAACAATTGCCTTCTAGATCCCTAAGACAATTAATTGTCATTATTTAGGTCATTTGGGGAAATATAACAGCTATACACAGTATGATCCAAGGAAGTTTACCCTCTTTGGCAATTCCATCTAATCAATTAATATTAAAAATGCCCAAGGCTTTATATTATGAAATGAAGGTACTACTTGCTCATTCATAAATATGAAAATCTAATTTAATCACCTCCACCATTGTCCAAAATGAATGAATATATACAAAAGCCAGAAAAAAAATTAAGGAAATACCCTCCCTCAAGAAGATAGCAGGACAGGAAAACAATTCCTTTTGCCAAGTGCTGGTGCTCTGTGGCCCTGGCTCAGGATGGTGGGGTTGGGAGCAGGCCACTGGGTTCACAGGCCCATACTGTCTTAGCTGTCACTCAGCTCCCTGGAGACGGGGCTTCCCCTTGGCTGCTCCGGTGTGCCTCTATGACTTGAGCAGGGGACATTCACAGCCCTGGCAAGTGTATTCCAACGGTGCTTTCAGAAGAGCCAGCATGCTCAGAAAGAAAAGGGGGGGTAGTTATTGATCTCAGGCTCACAAGAGAGAAATGATGGGGCTCTGGCTGCAATATGATCCTCCCTCGTGGGCTCATGTAGCCTACACAATACTTTCCACCTCGACCGACCTATTTCCAGACCTGATTGTGGTACTTTGGCTGCGTCTTGAGCATGTTCAGGACTGCACTTAGTCCAGGAGTGGCTCCTTCCCGGGCCTGGATCCTGCCTCTGTCTCTTGCTTTGACTCCTTCCCTTGGGAGGGAGGATGGGGGGAATGAGCAGCCCCTGCTGTGGCTCACCTCCTCTTCCCCTCATTTTCCAAAATAAATGTAGCTTACCTGATTGAACTTGGAAGGTCAAGGTCAAGTCCACAGACATCCACCCAGAAGTCCAGAAAAAGTGACCCCTTTCCTCAGAATAGGTGGATTCATCGCTTTCCCTTGCCCTTCCTTGAACACAGGCATATAATGGAGCAGTCAACTGATATGAAATCATCGATTTGCCTCACGGATGAGATTAAGCCAGTCACTTCAAACATTTTAATGTTAGCAGAAGGCTTTGTGCTTTTTCCTTTTCTCTGTGCTGTGACTTTATTGGAGGTCTCCAGATCACAGGCACTTTGATGGGTTTGTCAGTGATCAGGGGTTTCCTTAATTAAGTAAGAAAAAAAATCCACTAAGCCCTCTTATGCATTCACACAGTATAGGACCTTTTCAGAGCTGGTATGTGCAGAAAATGCAGTGTGTAAACCACAGTCTTTGGAGTGCATTAATCAATTCAGATTGGAGATTTATGACACAGCTCATTAACAGGAAGATCAACGTCAAGAGCTTATGGTTCAGAACAAAAGTAATGGTAAATAACTGAGTCCCCATAATATGTACACCAAGAACTTATTTCTTCTTTAACTATGGCCAGGAGCACTAAGAAACAACAGGTTTCCCTTCCAAGGTATTGAGGCAGCAATAAGATAATTTGCCACCACAGGGAGACTTCTAAGAGGAATGTTTGATAAAGTGTCACTGTCACCTTTATGTATGGAAAGATATGTAACTACAATGAAGTTCATCTTATTATTGCAATATTGACTCTCTAAGCAAGAGGTTTGTAAAGGCTATCCACTGAAAGTTGTTAAAAGCTGGATATGATATGTGGAGAAATATAAGTGTGTTTTTAAGGAAAGTGCATTTCTTCTTATAATTAACTGCTTTAAGTAATGTATTCAACTGACAATACACTAAAGTAAAACTTATCCATTAATTTCATTTCAAGTAATTTATAATAAGGGTATAATTAATCAAGGGTATGAATATGCATGTACAAGATGTTTGTGGTGCACTTATAAAAATTAAAATCTGGATTAAAACTAAAGGCACATATGAGATTGATTCAATAAATTATGTTAATGGAAAATGAAACACTGTTCAGTCATTTAAAGCAATTTAATCTTCGTAAGAAAAAAACTACTTTCCATTTTAGAACAAAAACAGTCAATTTATAAAATTAATAACAGGATTTTTCTCAACTTCTTTGGAAGCTATTATATAAAAACTTGTTTATCTACACATTACAAACCTTAGTGAATCCTGGGACACTGGTGGCTACTGCACTGAATCCGTAGGCTGTTTCTGGCCGTCTGGCCGTCTGGCCATCTTCATAATATTGAACCCACCAATCTTTGAACATAGAGGGCTTACCATCTTGGTTTCTTCTTTAATTTCTTTCTTCACAGTTTTATGTTTTTCACTGGTATTTAGAAGCCATTCTATTTTAGTATTTATTTTATGCCTTGTTATGCTCCTGAAAGTATTTATCAGCTGTAGAAGGTTTTGGTGGAATCTGTAGCATCTTATCAGTCAGAGGGTCGTGTCACATGGGATGCAGAAAAGGATTAGTATGATATTTTCTTTACTATTTAAATCCCTTTTATTTCTTTCTCCTGTCTTATTAACCTGGCTATGAATTCTAGAACCATATTACTGTAGAAAAATGATTTCAGGTTTCGCCCATATCATATGATGTCTACTATGGTTTGTCACATATAGCTTTTTTAAAAGGCCCAATGTCATTCTTCCCAGAAAAAAATAATCCAAAAATTTATATGGAAGCATAAAGGATCCTAATTATCAAAAATAACACTGAGGAAACAAAACAAAATAATACACTGGGTACCATAATACAAGACTTCAAATTATACTACACAGCCATAGGGACAAAAACAGCTTGGTGCTGACACAAAACAGACCTGAAGACCAATGGGACAGAAACCCTTGGATAAAATCACATTGCCACAAACATCCAGTAAAGGAGCCAGAAACACACACTAAAGACAGCCAATGCAATAAATAGTGCTGGCAAATCGGGTTATCAAAGAATTAAACCCAAGATCTGAAACTTAGGGGAAAGGAATGGGCTTGTGAATTTTCTCACATTCTTAGCTGAATATTTATACTGTCATTCTGGTTTTTTTTTAAATGGCACTTAGAGAGTAATATGAAAATCCTATCCCTGTCCTTTCCAAAGTGAAGAGTCTAAAATATTAACTGTGCAAACAGCCACCTGGAGGGATGAGATGCAGGATACTAGCTGCATGGACAGTAAAGCAGGTAAGATAAACACCAGAGGCTGACAGGCTATGTGCTGGACAGACGCACAACCAGAAGCTGGAAACACGTTCAGGACAACCTTGTCACTGCGTGAGGCTGTGGGAAAGCTGCTGAAGATGCCCATCTCTGATCCTTCCAAGATACACAGCCCAAAGCAGCATGCGTACAGACTGCACGAAACCTTAAAATATTCCTGACACAGGTAGGAGGAAGGGGATTTTTAGTTAATAGTTAAGATAAGCACCTGGATGTGGTCAGTGCGGGAGGTAAGCTTCGGCTTTTTCACAGCAAGTCGCTGTCATCACCAGGACAATCCCGACCAGCTTGTGAACAAAGGTGCCTCTGTGCAGGGAAGTGGGTTACGTGTGAGAGGCTCAACGTTCAGGATTATTTTACATCCATTGTATCTTTCCTGGCAGTAATTTTTCTTTTTTGTTTTATTTCATGTGTTCCTATAAGCTTCAAGAATTTTGTCACAAAAAATATTATAGGCAAAACTAGCTAAACGATGGATTATAAAATCAAACTGTCATAGCATACTAACATTAATCCACAAATAGGAACATTCTTAGCACACAATCCTTATTATACCAACAGTCCTGAAAGGAATATTTCATCACATTGCTGAAGTATGCCTCTTAGTATTGCTGCTTTGTAGATGGTGAGATGGAAGGCCAGAGCACTTGAGCATGAGCCCCAGGTCAGGCAGCAAACGCAAAGCAGAGCTGGGACCCACTCTGCTCCCTACCTCTACCGAACCTCTAGCTTCATGTAAGTCTTGCGAGGCCTCAGTCCTTCTACCTTGATCGCATATCCGCAGAACTCAGGAAATGGGAAGAACCTAGGCCCCACGCGTGAGAGTTTCCAGGGATGTGTTCGGGGCAAGAGGGAAAGGGATGAGGATTTTGCTTCCAGCCTAATCACGTGGGAAGCTGATGAGAGTGAGCAGACCAGCAGCCCTGAGGGGAGGAGAGCATGGGGGTGGGGTTTTATTAATTATATTTAACATTTTGTTCCAATCAATGGTCTATATAGTTCCATTTTTCTAGCACAATGAAACTGAGAACAAAACGTTCAATTCCCTAGGCCTCCAAGATGGTAGTTTTCAGTCTATCTTGAAAACTAATCTTACTAATGCTGTATCATTTGAACCTCTCCCCAAAACTAGTCTGATGGGTTCTTAAGACCAGGTTCACTGACCCATCCCAGTATGTATCAGTGGACAATAAAAACTTTACAATAAGTTGTGCATTTGCACATTAGTCTCATTCATGCTCCTCAGCCTCCTGGATGCTGGGTTTGAAGATTGTTTTGCTGACCAAACTGACAGAGGTAGTTTTCCACAGTCACAAGAAGGCTGTCCTCATTCAGAGCAAATCAGAACACGAAGGGAAAACTTAAATTGTAAAAGAAAAATCAAAACCATTGAGAGTATAACATATCTGCTTTCTTCAACTTCCTGTTAGGATTAACTGCTGCACTTATATAGTCAGTTTTTCATGAGTAAGTGTGTTTGAACTCTGTGCAAATGGCATCTGGAAGAGAAACAGCTGTCGGGAAACAGATCGCCGGAAGCTCCCCCTCCCATCCTTTCCCTAAGCAAAGCTCTATGTGGGGACTGGCTGCCATGTCTACTTTTAAGGGGATTTATACTGTCTGGAAAAACAAGAAGTAGTCATGAATAATGTTCATACATATTGTAGCTACCCGCGGATTGGATGCAATTAATTATTTCTATTAAAAAGCAATTGGGCTACCAAGAAGAAACTAGAGCGGAAAGAGTAGGTCACAATATACCAACAAATATTAATCAGAGGAGGTAATGGTGGCACAGCGGCCATCCACCTCCTAACTCACAGGAAAAGAGTCATGTTTGTGAAGGCCAACACAGCCGTGAGGATACAATCAACTGCAAATGCTAAATCACATAGTGACCAACATTGGTAGAGAACAGGAAATAAAATTAGTGCACTCAAATACAACTTATTACCCAACTGTCAATTAATCAAATTTTGATATTTCTTTTTTATATATGATCAGACTTCTCAGTTATAAACCAATAAAAGCTGAGGCTCTACAATGGTGTTTCAAAGAAAGTGATAGAAACAAGCCTATATCCTGTGGGAGTATGAGCAATGAGATTTTCAAGCCAAGAATGTTATGATTTGACGTCTTGAATTTCTGTTCAATGTTAGAAATTTAAACTAAAAAGAAGCATGTGAAAGCTTTACAAATGATTTCTGTCATACAATTTTGTATTAGTGGCCTTTATTACACCCTTAAAGTGACTTCTATCACCATCATTATTTTAGTCAGCTTGTAGGGAAAGATGAGTACAGTCAGATTTTTAAGTGGTATTGAACACTGTTTAGAATTATTAAGAATTTTATTTTAGCAAAGAGCATCAAACCTAAGGTTATTCTATACATCTATATATATGGAAAATCGAACAGTACACAAGAAATTAACTTATTCAAAAATCACAGAGTCAGCATAATGCATTGTCAAATAAAACAATTGAATAAGTATAGGTAAGGTCATTTTTATAATGAGGTCAAAATGTTATAGAGATAAATGAACTGCAGAAGTAATTATAATGAAGAAAGAATTAAAATATTTTAGAACTAATTATACATATTTCCTCTCCTTACTCACATTGCTGGGGGTGGTTAGATAAAAAACAATGTTTGGCTGTCACATTCTAGATTCACATGTTGTACTTCAACTATCTTCCTCCTGTAACGAGAGCTACAGTATGTGAGCATCCATAATTCTGTGAGATTGTTTAAGGTGGGCATTGGTGGCTCACATCTGCAATCCTAGCTCCTCAGGAAGCTGAGATACAGAGGAAAATGGGTCAAAGCTAGTTGCAGAAGAAAAGTCCACAAGATAAACACAGCCAGTCAAAAGCCACCCCACCATTTGCCAGCAAGCAAACAAGCAAGCCAGAGAAGCTGAGCAAGCTGAACACACCAAAGCCCTGAGTTCAAGCCCTGGTATGATTTTTAAAGAGTATTTCTGTTAAATTTTGAATATTTCATCAACAAATGTTTATAACATAATAAAAATGTGCTGCTTCTAAAGTTCTGTGCACGTCCCTATATAGAATATTCAACATTACAGGTAGTAATGGAATTAGAAAATTGTTCAACATGGGTATAAATGTATTTTCTTCATTTAGATGATGGCATTTAGCTAAGTTTCTGTAGAGGGAATTCTTCCTAAAAGGAAATAAAGAGAAAATGAGTTTTCTAGAGCTATCTCCATTCATCAAGGAATGTATAATTTATATGTGCATTTACAGTCCCTCCTTGGGTAATTTTTAGACAGGTTCTCATTATGTAGTCTGGCTTTGAACTCAAGACCCTCATGACTCACGCTCCTGAGTGCTGGGATTACAGGCATACATTGAAGCCCTGGCACTCCCTTGGGCATTTCTAAATGCACTTCTGTATTTTACATTAAGTGCCCATCAAAGAAAAAAATTAAGATTCTAAAAAATCTATAAAAGGATTTTTTTAAAAAATCACCTGGTCATTTCAGGAAATGCAGGAGAAGCCTTTGACAAAAATCTAACATTCCTCCATGATAAAAGCCCTGAAGAAACTAAGACCATATGGATCATATTGCAACATAACAGTATATGCTGAGTATGGTAATACGGAACTGGAATCCCGGTGGCTTGGGAAGCAGAGATGAAGACCATTGGGTTTGAGGCCAGTCCAGGCAAAGAGCTACTGAGATGCCATTTCAACAGAATTGAATAGAGTAGCATATGTCTATAATTCCAGCTATGTAGGAGATGGGGAAGGATAGGGAGGAGGTTGGAATTTGATATTAGTTCCCATCAGGTCCTTATCTGGAAAGGTTATCAAAAAGCAAAAAGAACTTAGGCATGGCTTCAGTGATAGAATACTTGCCTAGCAAGCACAAGATCCTGATTTCAAGCCCAAGAGCCACCAAATAATAATAATAAAGGATATTCATGAACCCATGTACATTCAACCTAGACCCACTAGAATTCTGCTTCTCATTCCATACAAAAATCAACCCTATCTGTGCACTGGTGGCTCACACCTATAATCCTAGCTACTTGGGAGGCTGAAATCTAAGGAATAGCACTTCAAAGACAGCCCAGGCAGGGAAGTCTGTGAAACTTTTTTCTCTAGTTAATCACCAGAAAATTGGAAGTGAAGCTATAGCTAAAAGTAGGAGAGCGATAGCCTTGTACAAAAAGAGTTCAGGGACAGTGCCCAGGCCCTGAGTCCAAGCCCCACAACTGACAAAAACAAAACATATGAACTCAAGCACTGGCTGTGATGGTCACACCTACAGTTTCAGGGTTAGGAAAGCTGAAGGCAGTGGTTCACAGCCTGGGCAAGACAGGGAGTTCAAAGTCAGCCTGAGTTACATAGCAAAACCCTGACTCAGAAATCAACACACCAAACAACAACAACAACTCAATTTACAATGGAGCAAAGACGTTAATGAAAGACCTGAAACTATGAAAACACTAGATGAACATTTAAAGAGAAACACTTGAAGTTAAGGCATAAGCTACGACTTTCTGAGTAGCATTTCAACACTTTAGGAAATAAGAACTGACAAATTGAATTATATCAAATTAAAACTCTTCTATGTAGAAAAGGAAACACTTATAAAATGGGAGAAAATGTTTGCAAGTCATTCATCAGCCAGAGTACTAATATCCAGAGTATGTTAAGAGTTTAAAAATAAACAAATACCAAAAGAACAAGTAACCCAATCAATGAATGGACAGATGAATTAAACTGACAATTCCCCTCAAATTTCCAATAAATATATGAAAAAAATTTGACATCTTTATCTATATAAGAAATAAAAAGCAAAACAACATTTAGGTTCAATCTCACTTCAATTAGAATGGCAATAATCAGGTAAATAACACTAAATGCTATTCATGAAACAGAGGAAAAAGGAACTTTTTGTACTAATGGCAGGAATGTAGATTAAATGACCACTATGGAAATGAATATCTGAACTATTATATGTTTCCATTATACACACCTCAGGGTATAAACCTGTAGGAGTAGAAGATACAGGTAGACCCAGGTTTACTGGGAAAGTATTTATAATAGTCAAGTTATGGGACCAGCCTAAGAGTCCACCAACAGGTGACTTGATAAAGAAAATGTGGTATGCATTGTATGCACATGGAATATAAATCTTTCATAAAAAGGACAAAATTAGGTCTTTTGCAGAAAAGTAAATGGAACTAGAGATCACCATATCAAGCTAAAGAAGAAAGACTAAAGAGGATAAAAACTACAAACTTTCTCTCAGATGTGGTAACAAGATAAAAACAAAGAAGATATGATAATAGAAGAGATACTAGTCAGGGCAAGAAAGGAGAGCAAAGGGACAAGAGAGAGAGAACAAGATAGGGACAATGAAGAGGTGAATATGATCAAGAACATTCTATATGTTATGAAAATATCACAATAAAACCCATTATTCTGTGTAGTTTACATGTTAAACATGTAAACATGTAAAAGGGAACGGAGATGTATTTTCAACAACCTACAAAGCACCACGAAGTTGTAAGTAGGATTTGAGCCTTTTGGGTCACCAGAACAAGCTGTGCACACAATAGTCTCACACACACACATGTGCACTAGGCGGACACCATTTCCAGGGAAGAACTCACGTGGTGTCAACCTCTGTCTTGGCCACAGAAATTCAGCTTCCTGCAGTATGAGACAGTTACGTATTTGCATCAGGGGGAAAAAAACCTGGACAGTGAGAAATGTGTTCAGTGCACACCAAAAGAGTGCCTGACGAGTCTCTCCTAGTAGCCATAGCAACACACACTACTCAAATTCAAGTCCCTTATTTTCTCATTAGAGCTCTGCCTTATACAAACTACCAGGTCCTTTACACTTGTTGGGACTATCCAGAAAGGCACTGCTTCATAGATATAAACTTCCTTAAATCAAAATCAAGTGTTAATTCATGCAGAAATATTTTTTGGTAAGACATTTACCATGATTTTAAAACTGATGCTACCAACGGGCTGTGAAAAGCCTTTGAGTTTCATGTAGACAGACGTGACTTGTGAAGATTCTTGCCTGTCGCGGGTTTTAAAACCTTCAGAGAGGCAGCAGCTCCCTGTTCCCCACACACCCTGGAATTACAATCAGCTCCAATTCACATCAGAGGGCGTTAACAAAAATCAGTGAGGTAACCAGACATGTTCATGAGAGATAATCGTACCAGGAACGATGACTGTTTCCCAGTGTGCTCCTGGGCTGGCTGCTTTCGGAAACAACCTACCTCAGCGAATCCACGGACTTGTGGCTGGAAGGAGAGACACGCTTCTCAGCAGACTTAAAAGCACATGATATGAAAAGGGTCTTCCACGAGGCAGTGACTGCAATAAATTACCAGTGTGGGCTCTGTTTTCTGAGATGGGCTCATCTATCATTTTATTGAAAAGGTTCCATTATGCTAATGGCCTGCAAAATCACATTCTGCTGTTGCTGGAAGGTCATAAGGGGATATAAATTTTATATTTAGAACCAAGAAGTTGTATTGCAGTTGCAGGCTCCAAGGGTTAATAAGAAGCCATCAAAGTACATCCAAGGACTCCTCAATGTCAACTCCACAGCAAGAGCTCCTGGCTCAGCCAAGAGAAAAAAGGAGAATATTGTTTCAAGTTTAATATTTTAAAAACAATGTTTTAATAAGTACCAGGGTATGGAAACTTGGCTCCGAGCTTAAGATTGATCATTTGAAAAAACAACAACAACAACAAAAATAGGACTCTACCACACAGTATGTAGGCTCTCTGAATTCTGTACCCTTTTCAAAAGTTTTCTAAAGATGCACAAATTGTACAAAATTAATATGGCTAATTTTGTGTAGCTTCAATGTGTTTACAAGGAGAGTACTTGTGTTTTCACTGGTCCCAAATTTTGTAACAGTAAATCCTCAGGAAAAAACAAATATGATAGCTAATTATTCCATTCAAATTGAATATTATTCCCTAGACAAATGTTTTCTTTCCATCTTTCTAGGAATTATTGATTTTCTCAAGCACCAAAGACTAGGAACATAACCTATGAATATATTGTATCATCCATCTATCAATAATTTGCAGTTATGGGCAACGGTTGAGTTAAAACACATTACAACCTGATAGCTCCCATTGGGCCAATTCTTGTAAATCAAATCAACAATGAGAGAAAACAGTTGTTCTTTAGAAATGCTTGCTTGGCAAATACTTGGCATCCAATCTTCTCCTAAGAGCAGGATGTGGATAACAGTAGCTTTCCAGCAGGATTTGGCATTGTGCTTTGTCTGGTTCTACCCCTGGGAGGCTCCATGGGTTTCTGTTCTTTCAGTTCTGGAGGCCATGCTGAACGGGTCGCCAGGCACATTTTAATGCCACTCCAAGGAGCTGGTGAGTAAGAAGCTAGCTTGTGGGCCAGGGCCAGGCATAGTTAATCTTATATGGGGTTTAATCTTAATGGAGTTGCACAGGCTGTTCTTTCCTGACCTGGAACTAATGTGACAGAAAGGGGAAAAAAATCAGTTCTACCAATGTGTTTCAAATAGTTTGGAAGCCTGGTTCACAAAACTAAACCAGGGGAGGATCACGGAAAGGTGGTACCTCTCCATGACAGAGTCAAATCATAAAGCTGCAAACACATTCAAAAGTGGCTTTTCTATTTCTACTGAGCGTTTCTAATCACTTGGTCTTTCCATTCAAACCAAACACGAAGGCTGTGAACGTAGTCCTTTACTTGGAAAGTTATGACTGGAATAAATGTTTAAAGTAGAGATTTGTGGGTAGACTCAGGGTGGAGAACGGTCCTTTCACGGGTGTGTATAGAGTAAATGCTGGATTTACAGACTGTGCAGAAGCCAGGCAAACACTCATGAACATTTGATCCAACTCAGTAAAAATGGAACCTTGAGCAAAAATAATGCTGTGAAAATTTTAGAGTCAACACGTTTTAGCTGTGACATCTTGGGAAAGAAACTTTATCTCAGCTCTCTGTTTTGGGATAAAATCAGAAATGATAAGTAAGATGATGTAAGCATAAACGTTTCATAAACTGTTACATATAAGGTCATGTTTAGTGTTTTATTGATAGTAAAACGCTATGTTCCAACCATGGAATTAGAGTAATAGCTGGAAAGAAAGGATTCTTTGTAATCATTTACAGACTAATTAGGACTGTCTCCCTTCCTTTTTTTGTAACAATCAGAAAGACAGCGGAAACCAGGGATGAGGCCAAGGACATTGCTGGTGTCCTTTCAGTGCAGACGCTATTGCTTGAACTATTTCACAAGGCTGTGGGGGAAAGAATAGCTTTTCCTTTCCTTTTTTTTTTTTTTTAGGAGAAAACCAAAGTATTTTTGTTCAGTAGAGCAAATAATCCCAAAATGTTATTCTTTTCTGCCTTGTAGGAAATTAACAAACTCTGGGTGCATCCCAACAATCTTATTCTGGTAGCTCTTTAATTATAATTCATCACCTACCTACCAAACCTACCCTCATGAAGTTCTTAGAACTAGATTAAACAACGCCCTATTTCCCACATTAAGTAATGAGTTGGATATAACTTTTGACAGCCAATGGTTTCACATTTGCACAGCAGTCTTCATTTCACCTTATTGTAAATTACACTTTAACAGCGCCATATCCACACATGTCTAGTGGAGCCAAATAAACCCATTGACACAAAGTCTATCTGATAACCTAAGGCAAAGCTTATTTAATTCTGCTCAAATGGAATGTTAACTCTGCAAGTTCAGCTTTTCCATTTTCCCCTATCTTTCTACAGATTTTGTAGTTTCTTGAAATATGAAAGCTTTGAACTTGTGTAAGGTGATGCAGAGACAATCATTTGTTCCCTTTTGGTGGCCACACACTGGTCACACGGTCTGACTGTGCAGCAGTCCGTGAAGATGGAACTAGATAGAGCTCTCTTCTTTACTGTGTAAGAGACATCAGAAAATGTGTTTAAGTCATTGCTGTTTGTCTACCTTGTCTGAGATGAACAAAAATGCATATACTCATTGGGAAGGAAAATAGTTCTCTGAGACCCATAAAAGTAAGTATTTGTGATTCTACATTTACTTTGAGTCTATGAGTGAAGTTGGAAGGACTAAAGCTATAATTCCCTCTGCGGCTGTATCTCTGTAACAGTAACTCAGAAACTGGTTTGAATCTTGCATAGCAAATGTTTTCCCAATTGTTAAGATGTCAGCGTGCCCTCTAACCCTCCTATCTGAAATACAGTATGTCAGGCAGTAACTATTTATAGAAATAAGCTCTTTATTTTATTTATTTATTTATTTTGTTGGTCATGGGGCTTGAACCCTGGGCCTGGGCACTGTCCCTCAGCTTTTCAGCTCAAGGCAAGTGCTCTACCACTTGAGCCACAGCGCCACTTTTGGTTTTCTAGTGGTTAATTGGAGAAAAGAGTCTCACAGAGTTTCCTGCCCGGGTTGGCTTTGAACTGTGATCCTCAGATCTTGGCCTTCTGAATAGCTAGCATTACAGTTGTGAGCCACCGGTGCTTGGCAGAAATACAGTCTTTAAAAAAAATTGTTGTAAAGGTGCTGTAAAGACTTGGGGGAAAAAATCATATTAAGTGAAGGAAGCCAGACCCAAAGAAACATAGGTTCCATGGTTTTCCTCATTTGTAATAATTAGTATATATCTAGGATAGTCTTAGCAGAGATCACAATAGCTAAATAGCTGTGTACATATGAACATATAAAATGATGCAAATCGAAATGAACTCCAAGTTATGGGAACAAGAGGAAATAAGGTCTTTATAGATTCAATTGACTAAAATAAGATGTTTTAGATTGGGACACATCCAATATGACTAGTGTCCTTGCAGGAGTCAATTTATGCACAAAACCTGAGAGTACACAGAGGAAATAGCATGAGAAATGGGGAGAAGATGGTCACCTGTAAATCAAGGAGATAGACCTCCCCAGAAACCAGGCCTGCTCAAACCCTGTGCACAGCACTATGGAGACCAATTTCCTAAAACAAAACAAAACAAAACAAAAAAACCCTAAAGCACTCAGGATATAGTATTCTGCTGTGAAGCTCTAGCAAACTAATATGCCACCACTGGATATTATGAATAAGTTGAATCATGATGTTTCTACTATAAGTTCTGTTCTGATTATTTTGTAAAAGTAAACAAATTGGATAGCCCCACAGTTTACAGAAAATAAAAAAACCAAAGTTTGAATACTTTAACTGTTTTCTATTTAAGAATTATATATATATATATATATATATATATATAATAGAAAATACTAGTTCAAAAATCAGATCACATAATTATGGTTAATTTTTCAACAATTGAACCATATGAATAATTTGAATATAAAAAATAAAGAGCTCTATTCCCCTCTAAATTGTCAGTGGTAAACACCTAATAAAATTTCCATTGGATACATTGTATGGTATAGAGAGTAATTAATTAAAATTTTCAACTCCTGTTTTCATTAAAACCATCTGGAATTACACTTATATAATGCTCAAGTTCATGAAAAATAAATTTAATTATGATTCTTGAAAAATTTTGAAAGTAATTACATTTTATAGTCCTAGCCTAAATGTAATTTCTTAGAGCTTTATATAACTTTAAAAACCTGAGTTAATATCAAATTGTGCTATTTAATAACATTGAAATTAGCAGGTAATATCTCTCAGTTAGAGCAGAAAACCACAATAAATAAACGTAAGCTTTAATTTACATATTTTGTTTTTATAGTTGTTTTGGCAGTAATGTGATTTAAACCACAGAGCCTCATGCTTACTCAACCTGGTTGCTAGGTTGGCTCTCTACCACTTGAGCCACATCTCCAGCCTTGATTTTTGCTGGTTATTTTGAAGATGGAGTTTTTGCAGACTTTTGTTCCCAGGGTGGCCTTAAACCACCGTCTTCTACATCTCAGCCTCCTGAGTAGCTAGGATTACAGGCCTGGGTCACTCTTTAGATTTATATGCTGTGAAGTGGCTATGTGTTGGGCTCGTGTGAATAAAATATTTTATTTTATCTACTTAAGGAAGTTGTGGCTGTAGTAAAATGCTGTGTATATTCACACGCTTTGCTGCTAACATGCTTGTATATGACAGTTTCCCATCGCCTATCTCCCACTCTCCTGCAGCAGGAGCTATTACTGTGGTTCAAAGTTGCAGTTAGTTTGCATGGTTAGACTAGAAATTATAATAACAGAAAAGTACAAATATCTACTCAAGAAAAATGGTTTGTTTTCTTTTTTCAAGTAAAAAACAGCATTGTTTTCTGAAAGTAGTCAGTTTAATCTAGAATATGAGAGAATATATTGAAAGACAAAGCATGAGAGAATACAGCAAATTGTAGACATTTGATGAAAGTGAATTCATCTTGAATGGATCAAGAAAATGTGGTATATATACACAATGGAATTCTATGCCTCCATCAGAAAGAATGATATTGCCCCATTTGTTAGGAAATGGAAAAACTTGGAAAAAATTATATTAAGTGAAGTAAGCCAGGCCCAAAGAAACATAGGTCCCATGGTTTCCCTTATTTGCAATATCTAGTATATGTATGAGTCAAGCAGAAAAGGACAAATAATGTGATGTTAGGAAAATGAACCCTTAGATATGTATTTTAACGTTTTTTTTTCTTTCATGCATGTGTTTCTAAGGCATTTATAAGATTATTGCTTTGTTGCTTTGTATGTCCCTCCCCCACAGTATAACCCCTGCTTTCACTATATTTGATGTCAGTATAACTTGTGGAGGAAATGGGGAAAAACAAGTCGTTTAAGGATACAGGTAGACCTGTTGCAACAATGAGAAGTACAAGTTGTCATGTCGAAAATGAGCGTTACAACATCTGTGGGCGGGGGATTGGGGAGGGAGGGGGGAGGCTGGGAAGGGATGTGAAGGGTAAACAAAGGAGGAGGGTGCAATGCTTGATAAGAAATGTATGCATTATCCTGCCCATGTAATGGTAACCCCTCTGTACAATATGTTCACAAATAAAATAAAATAAAATAAAATAAAAAAAGAAAGTGAATTCAATTCATCTTGCCCATGTTTATAAAACCAAAATTTAAAAACAAGCCATTAAATGTGGTAATCTCTCTAAAATTCATCTAATTTTTTGGCCCAATTCATGACATAATTTAAGTGAAAAAAGGGATGCCAAAATATCTATATCCTTAAAGATATCAATGCAAAGTTACAATTAGACCTTTACTCTGTTGTACTGATAAATTTATTTTTTTTACGTTATTTGGGTTTTAAACTCATGGCTTGGCACTTGTTAGACAGTCACTTGAGCCACTCCTCCAGTCCTCTTTTTCCTTAACTTTGTTTATTTTAGAGATACGGTCTTGCTTTTGCCTGTGGCTAAAAGGGAACTCTATTGCATTGTTGATAGGAATGCAAGCTTGTTCAACCACTCTGGATAGCAATATGACGGTTCCTAAAAAATTAAACATAGAACTACCCTAAGACTCAGCAATTCCACTCCTAGGCATTTATCCAACAATAGAACACATACAAAGCCACACTCAAGCCATCAGCACAACCATGTCTACTGCAGCATAAGTCACCATAGCCAAGATTTGGAATCAGTCTGGAAGACCCTTAATTTGGCTGAATGGGCAATAAATAGGGTATATATAATACATATGTAATATATTATTTTATATATTATTTTACATGTTACTTATATATTATATTATTTATATGTTATTATATATTCTATTATGTATTATAACATGTTATATATACATTATACACACACACACACACACACACACACACACACACACACACACATACACACATATAGTGGAATTCTACTCACCCATCAGAAAGAATGACATTGTACCATTTGTAAGGAAATAGTAAGACTTGGGAAAAATTATATTGAAGGAAGTAAGTCACACTGAGAGAATCACAGGTTTCATGGTTTCCCTCACTGGTGGTAGCCAGAATGTGTTCATAATCTACAAGTAAATACACTAGATGGCAAGCAAAGGGTTACAAATGAATTCACTGGCATGCGATAGATTCTATGGAAAGCACAAATAGTATAATTCTTTAAGAAGTCTAAGCCAAAGCCCAACAAAATAGGTATCTGAAAATGAGAAACTTGCAAGAGGGGGAGCAGAGCCCAGGAGAGGGGCAGAAGAACAAAGCGGGGAGATGGGAGCATGCAGACAAGTTTATTGTATATATCGGAGAATTGAGAAATGTAAAGGAAGGGATAGGTGTTGGGGGGTGTAGATGTTGAGGTGGCAACCCCAATCAAGATAGATTGTATATATAAACTTTTTGGTTAAACTGTAAACTATTCAACAAATAACCTAAAGTTAAGATAAACAAGAGGAGGAGTGGGTAGGTGGGGGGTGGGGGGAGAGTGTTGGAGAGGAGAAGGAGCAACATTGATCAAGAGGCACTATATTCATAAACTGCCTTGGTGAATGGTAACTAAATACTTTTTGTTGTTGGTGGTCATGGGGCTTGAACTCTGGGCCTGTGTGCTGTCCCTGCACTCTTCAGCTCAAGGCCGGCGCTCTACTGCTTGAGCCACAGCTTCACTTCTGGTTTTATAGTGGTTTATTGGAGATAAGAGTCTCACAGACTTTCCTGCCTGGGCTGGCTTTGAACCATGATCCTCAGATCTCAGCCTCTTGAGTAGCTAGGATTACAGGCATGAGCCACTGGCACCTGACTTCTGCTGGCTTTTCTTATCAAGAGCTTATACCAGTATCAGAAGTTCACATTGCACACCGATGAGTGGAATAAAAGTTCAAAGAAATAATCTCAAGTAGGTACTGCCATCAGATTTTGGACATAGACAACAAGAACATAGAATAGAAAAAAGACAGTCTTAGGAATAATCAAGCTCAAAGTACACTATTTGCATATATGGAAATGCTATGATGAGACCCTCATCACTGTCTACAATTTAATATTCACCAATAATTATTTTTCTAAAAAAATAAGTCCACACAACAAGCAGCTTGCATTAATGATTTCACAGACAGGAAACAGTCACCGTAAGTTGAACTTTACATTGTTTATATTAAATATAAAATAAAGTATTTGCATGACAAACAATAACAATCTGTGAAGACTGGCAAATCATACTTGTCTGAGATCTCACTAGGGATTAAATTGTGTGCTCTGGTGTGCAGCTGTTGAGTGAAGAGTGCTAGTTATTTGAACAGCAAAACATCCTGAATATGCATACACAATCTTTTTTTCTTTGAGCCTACTTAAAGACTTTTGGACCTTTATAAAATTCCATGAAATAGCTTCTTAGGAATCATCAGCCCTTGACTGTCAGTGTGTTTCTTACAATAATCTTTTCTATTCTAATTTACCTGTATGCACTGCCCACCTGCTTATCAAGAACAGGAGCTCTGTGGCTATCAAAACCCTGAACATGAATTTGTTCCTGCGCTGACTTGTCTATCGTCCAGTGCCAGGCTGAGGAAGGCCTCTGTGGTCCCAGCTGTGCCCGTCCTCAGCGAATCTCCCTTCTGCAGTATGGGATGGCGTGCATTTGAACCAGTTGCATAGAAACAAAAAACAATGCCCCCCTCGCTTTAATCTTATTGAATCTTCATTTTTGCCAAAAGAATTCCAAGAAAGACCATAAAAACTCAAAGTTTAATCTAGTTTTCTATTGGGATAGTCACCAACATTGAGTACATAGCTCAATTAAAAAAGAAAAAAGAAAAGAAGCAGTGTATTAAAAACATGATTCAGACCTTGTCATGAAGAATCTGCATCTAAATACAAAGGTAGATACTTTCCACATCTCTCTATTATAACTGGGCAAACTGAGGCCAGGTATGTTAGGATAATCAGTGTTTCCCAAACCTCCAAGTGTATTATTACTCATCTGAAGATCTTGTTAAAAGGCAACTTCTGATTCAGTGGGTTTAGGATAGGGTCACTGAGTCTCCATTTCTGATGGACTCTGAGCCTATTGATGCACAGAGAAAACTTGGAGAATCAAGAGAACCATCTGCCCAGGGTCCTTGAGGCAGTAAGGCACTGAGGAAGAATGCGGCGCAGTCACGATCAGGCCTGGTTTCTGTATGCCAGACACTTCAACTACTTACTTCCCTTACCCAGAGACTGAGCAGCAGTCTAGACAGTAGAAATAATCACCCATCACCTTTTCTGTTGTTCTTTCCAGAAATAACAAATATTAAGTACCATGTGTACCAGACACCAAGGTAAACACTTGGGATACAAAATAAATTCCTCACTCAAAGGGTTTTCATGAATCCAGTTAGGTAAATGACTGGCCACAGACTTCCTCCTTACAGAAAGCCAACCATAACTCCACTAATACCCTAACTAATCCAAAAGTTTAGTTTTCATACACAGAAAAAAAAATAAAGCACCAGCACCAGTTTTCAAAAAATTACAGTATAATAACATACCAATAACACCAAAGGTAGTTAATTTAACTTAATCATTGGGATTGAAGAAGAATTTGAAGATCTCATAGGATCACTTGAAAAATTAATTACAGCACAGTAGATATGGATGGTGTAGGAGTTTGGGCCTGGTTTTAGAACTTACTAAAAAGCAATTTTTAAAAAGAAGATTCTGCCAGTTAGTTTCTGGTCATGAGATCTTCCTTTCCACTTTCTCTCCCTCCCTCCTTCCCTCCCATCTTTCTTTCTTTCTTTTTTTTTTTTTTTTTTGCCAGTCCTGGGCTTGAACTCTGGGCCTGGGGGAACGCTTCCTGAACAGCACAAGAGGAGGACGGACAGACCCAACAGACCCGACATACCCGACAGACCAAGGTACGGTGATGAGCTTCCTCACTAAGTATAACTCGGAGCTGGGTGTCTGCCCCTGCCTGCTGGCTGGGCTGGCTGGGCGGGCCCCGGCCCCTCCCGCCTCCGGGACCAGCCCGCGGCTGGCCAGTGCAGTGCAGTGTAGTGCGGCCAGCTATGGCAAGGCCCCAGGAGCAGACAACCAAAGCCTGACCCAGAGGCCACCCTAACCGCTCCTTCCTCCAAGTCCTCTTTACTTCTACTGTAAATGCTTTCCTTTCGGACTGACATATAATTTGTACATATGTGTGCGACGTAATATAGTATTTAATTCATATATATAGATATAGATATATATAGATATATACCATTTTGCATCTATATAACATAAAGATCAATGAATTCAGGGACATTATCTCAGCCCTTAGCTCACAGATCGAGCATTTCTTTATGGCCAGGGCATTCAAAAATGCTCTCTCCTAGCCATGTTTGAGACATACAATGATTACTGTTACTATCATCACCTTCCTATGCCCCAGACACCTAGACTGGTTGGCCCTGTCCAACGGAAACATTGCCCTTCTGGCCCTTCCAGTCCTCCCACCTCCTGGCTGTCCTCAGCCCAGCTAAGTACTACTCCACTCCCAATGTCTATGAGATGACTTACTTTCTCTATTTTCCTTGGATACACACAGCATCAAAACTGTAAGCTATTTGAGGACTGGGTTCTTCAGATCAATCTTGGCATCTTCTGTTCCCCTCAATGGGCTTATCATACATTAAATTACTCTGAGATGACCAAGTTAAAATGTGAAAGCGGAGTGCTCACCTGCAATCCCAGCAACTGGCGGTTGGGGATCTGAGGTAGGAGGACTTGGAGATTTAGCCTAGCCTGAGTTATGGTATCAAGAACCTGACCCCAAACAAAGAAAGAAACAAATTAAACAGATAAAGAGAAAAAAATTCAGAGACTTCTTTCTTTGACACACCTCTGACTGTGGCCGATCATCACGAATTCGGCCAAGCACAGAAGTTGAAGGTCCTCA